>NC_091469.1:222270440-222607940 GCF_036971445.1 Narcine bancroftii | reverse complement strand
AAAGGTTAAACAGGTTAGGACTTTATTCCCTGGAGCGTAGAAGAATGAGAGGAGATTAGATAGAGGTATTTAAAATTATGAGGGGGGGATAGACAGAGTAAATGTAGATGGGCTTTTTCCTCTGAGGGTAGGTGATATACAATTTAGATGACATGGGTTAAGGATGAAAGGGGAAAACTTTATTTAAATTTAGACATAGAGCACAATAACAGACCATTTTGGCCCATGAGTCTGTGCAGCCCAATTTACACCCAATTAACCTACACCCCCAGTATGTTTCAAATGGTGAGAGTAAACCAGAGCCCCCAGGGAAAACCCGCAGAGACATGGGGAGAACATACAAACTCCTGACAGACAGTGTGGGATTCGCTGACTCAGTAAAGGCTTTGTGGTAACCATTATGCCAATCATGCATTCCGGAGGAACATGAGGGGAAACTTCATCATACAGAGAATGGTGGGAGTGTGGAATGAGCTGTCAGCTGAAGTAGTGAATGTAGCCTCGATAATAACATTTAAGAAGAATTTGGACAGCTACATGAATGGGAGAGGTATGGAGGGCTAAGGACTGATGATTGGGACTAGGCAAAAAAAAAAATGGTTTGGCACAGACTAGAAAGGCTGAAGGGGCCTGTTTCTGTGCTGTAATGTTCTATGCTTATACGTTTGATAATGTCTGTGTTCTGGGGCACTCAAATAACCAAAACAGAATGAGATTCAACCAGGCAGTGAACTTTCACTACGAAGGTTACCATAGTGGTTAATGCCAACGGTCTTGAACAGCGCCAGCGATCGGGACTGGGGTTTGAATCCTGCGCTGTCTATAAGGAGTTTGTATGTTCTCCCTATGTCTGCATGAGTTTTCCGTGGGTGGCTCCAGTTTCCTCCCATCGTTCAAAATGTACCCGGAGCTGTAGGCTAGCTAATTGGGTGTAATTGGGCCACAAGGGCTCATGAGCCAAAATGGCCTGTCACCATGCTGTGTGTCTAATTTTTTTTTAAATTAAAATTTCCTGAATGCACTTGTAGAAATTTGACAGAATATTGACACCATGCCAGATATCCTCAGACCTTTTAGAAAATATAAGCATTGGTGTGCCTTCCTAATGGTTCTCTGCAGAAATCACTGAAAATTAACTTGCAGGTCGAACAAACAATGAGCAAGAAGAATTGATAGAATAATGAAGAATAATGTCACCACACTGGAATTACAGAGTTTTGGTAGGACCACACCTGGAAATGCTGTGGACAGTTCCGGTCTCCCTGCCTGAGGAAGGATATTACTTGCAATGGATGGAGTCTTGCGAAGATTAATTACATTGATTCCTGAATGCCGGCGTGGGAAAGTGTTGTCCTATGAGGGGAGGTTAAACAGACTGGCCCTATGCTCTCTGATTTAGGAGAATGAGGAATGGGGCCACAAGACTCGCACCACCAGGTTCAGGAACAGTTGATACCCCTCCACTATCAGACTCCTCAGCAACAAATTCACTCAGAGACTCATTTAAGGACTCTTTATTGTGCACGATTGATTTTCTTTTTGTTTTCTCTGTATTGCACAGTCAGTTTGTTTACATTTGTTATCTATTTACAGTTCTTTGTTTACATGTTTACATTGTGTACAGTTTATTGCACTACCAGTTAGTGGTAATTCTGCCATGCCCTGCAGGAAAAAGATTCTCAAGATTATATGTGATGTCATGTATGTACTTTGACAATAAATCTTAAATCTGAGATTTACCCCTTGGCAGGGGTATATAGATTCAATAGTCACAGTTTCAAAATGAGGAGTTTTCAGTTCCAAACCGAGATGACAAGAAATGTCTTCACCCAGATTGTAGCGAATCATTGTCATAAAGTTATGGATTCGTATAGCATGGAAACAGGCCCTTTGGGCCAACTGACGGCATAGTTAGCGTTATAGCACCAGCAACCTGGGTTCAAAACCGGTACTGCATCTAAGGAGTTTGTACGTCCTCCCTGTATCTGTGAGGGTTTTCTCTGGGTGCTGTAATTTCTTCCCACCCTTCAAAATGTACAGGGGTTGTAAGTTAGTCCGGGTATTTGAGCAGCACAGCTACATGGGCCGGAAGGGCCTATTACCTTGCTGTATCTCTATATTAAATTCAATAGTCTGTGCCAATCAATTTACCCTGCCTGCACTCGGCCCACATCCCTCCAACCCTTTGCCATTCATGAACCTGTCCAAATTTCATTTAAGTATTATAGTTGTACCAACTTCTGCCACTTGTTCCATATGTGTATGCCCTCTGTGTGGGGAAAAAATTTAAAGGTCACCATTTAACCCCCTCCCCTTTAATCTTTGCCACCTAGATTTAGATTTGCTTATCCTGGGAAAAAGACGGCGAGTATTCACCTTATTATTTTGCATACTTCTATGAAGTTCCCCTCTTCCTCCAACCTTTAAGGGGAAAACAGCATTAGGGCCTCCCCAGTCTCTCCCTAAAATTCAAAAGCCTTTCTGTCCCGTTAGCATTCTTTTGAATCTTTTTTTTAATCCAATTCAGTTTTATTTTTCTGATAGCAATGTGACTAGAATTGCACACAGTGTTCCAAATGTGGCCTTAACAATATCTTGTCCAAAAGAAACCTGACTTCCTCATTCCCATTTTCAATAGTCTGACTGATGGAGGAAACAGTGTACCTGTACCCCTCAGTTTCTCTGTTATACCACACTGCCCAGGGCTTTACTGTGCAAGTTCTCTCCTGGTTTGACTTATCGATGGGCCACACCTTATACTTATCCAAATTAAGTGCTCCTTGGCCCACTGACCCATTTTTATCTTGTATAACCTTCTTCATTGTCCACAATAAGATCAATTTTAGTATCATTCACAAATTTACCATCTGTATTTTCATCTCGATTGTTAATAGGAATGATGAGCACCAGCACTGATCACTGTGAACCCTCCACCACAATGCTCTCTCTCCTACTGTCAAAGGAATTCTGTACCTGATTAGTTAGCTCCCTTTGGATCCCATGTGTTCAAATCTTCTGGATAAGCCTACCTGTGGAATCTCGTCAAAGACTTGCTAAATAGACAATGCCTCCTGGCTTGCTTCATCAATCTTCTTGGTCTTTTCTTTGAAAACCTCAGACAATTTTGTAATTTATCCTGCACGCAACCATGGTGACCATCAGCCATTGTTTTCTCTAAAGCACCTTGTCTCTCAGAATCCCTTCCAATAACTTGCGCAACACAGAATTATTTTTGCAAGAGGGTGGTCACAACGTCTTTACAGTACCAACGATCAGGATCGGACCGTGGTTCGAATCCCACGCTGTCTGTAAGGAGTTTGTACTTTTTCCCCTTGCTTGTGTGAGTTTTCTCCGGGGGTTCTGGTTTACTCCCACCATTCAAAGACATACCAGCAGTGTAGGTTAATAGGCAGCACAGACTTGTGAAGCAAAATGGCCTGTTAGCATGTCTATATTTTGTCACCAAGAACTGAGAAAATTCAAGATGGAAGTTGCTAGAATATAGAGGGTTTTTTAAAAATATAGACATGCTAACAGGCCATTTTGCTTCACAAGTCTGTGCTGCCTATTAATCTACACTGCTGGTATGTCTTTGAATGGTGGGAGTAAACCAGAACCCCCGGAGAAAACTCACACAAGCAAGGAGAGAAAGTACAAACTCCTTACAGACAGCGTGGGATTCGAACCACGTTCCGATCCTGATCGTTGGCGCTGTAAAGACGTTGCGCTAACTGCTACACCAACCGTGCCGCCCCAGTTGAAAGTGCTCTGAGGGAAAAGATCAGCCACGATCTTATTAAATTATGAAGCAAGTACTAGTGGCCTGCTTCAATCTCTTGCATGTTTATGTATGCACAGTTTCTTTGGAAACATGCTGGTAAAATTTGCCTAATTTTAGACAGGCCTTAGGTCACCATCTTCTGCTCTGGGCAAAATAATGAAACTAACAAATTTTTAAGATATTAAGTTCAAATAAAAGCAGAAAATTAGGAGCAGAGGGCACAGGTTCATGAAAATTGAATTTAAACAGATATTGCTAGAAATTCATTGCTCAAATAAATAACTAATAATCCTCCTGATACGCTGAAAGGCATTAAGGACATTCATAAAGATATAATGGAATATGTAGGATATTAAAGGCCCAGACTTTGAACTGAGTGTCCTTTCCAATCCTTGATTTTTTTTCCTTATTCTTTGCACCATTTAATTAAATTTTTGCACAGCAGCCTGTTTTTCAGGAAATCAAGGCGATTAGTGAGGACACAGGGTAAAGAACCTTGAAATTTTAATAGCTTTTTACCGTGCTTAATTCACCAAAAACAATGGAGCTCCAAACCCTCTTTGCTCTTAGGCAATGGGGAAAATAAGAATTAAAGTCGTCAATAATTTCACCAGTGGGGCCTCACAAGAACACCATTGTTGCTGGACTCAAGATTTTTTTCCAGGCCAGCAGGTAGGGCTCTGCTTTCTGATCAGGAAGATTTGGGCATTCGAATCCATTGCTATCCACGTTAGAACTAAATCACCATGGGAAGATGCATTTTAAAATGAACTAGGCATCTCTTAAATGTAAAGTTCAGCAGGTTCTTTGACTTGTATATTGTTAAGCCAGCTATATGGAGTGTTACACAGCTTGTGGACAGAATCAGTTATATATTATTAGTGATTATGATTCCTGTATGTTCTTTTCCTCTAAATATAGACTGCATGGAGAACATTAACTTTATGCAATATTTGTACAATGGATTTCCAGTCAAAAATGTCTTGTTATGTCGCAGACCAGCAGTAATAGAAATTCACCAAGACAGTGTCATTGTTTTCTTTTAAAACAATATATTTATTAATAACTACTAATATAACACATTAGTTAAATCAAACCCAATGATATGCTAATATGCGTGCATGTGCATGTGATACCCAGACCATTGTAGCTTAGGCTCAATTCTGGAAAGTCATTCCAAAGTTCAGTCTTAGAAATCCTGTGTTGAAACACAGACTCTTAAATTGATGCCCAGAAGTAATCACAAAGGGGGAGAGAGAGACTGAGTTACTGGACTGTTGAAAACTCATGAATCCTTGTCGAGTTTCATGCTGAGAAATATCCTTTCAGATGAACGGTTGTCACAACTCCTTTTCCTTGCGTAGGGGAAATGAAACGTGTGACTTCCATGATGTTTCCACAACCTAGGTACAGGTCAGTTGAAGTGACCTTTCCTTTGGTCATGGTGTGGTTCAATAATTCTGCTGACAGGGAGAATCAGCCAAATTGTCCATTTCACACAAAGTCACTCCACCTCCGTTTTCCATGAGTTGGCTGGTAGTCAATAATAAAAATGCTGTTTCTTCCAGTGTCCCCTTCACATAACACTCTCACCACTTGTGTCTCTGGATAAAGGAACAAATGTTCTTTCTCTTCCTCCAGAGTATCAACTTTGGGTAGAGTCTGTACTAGATGTTGCCACCCAGTCTCTCCACAGTCGTGAATGTTTCAGCTGGTACTAGCCCTTAAAGTGATACTCACACTAAATGAAATGGGAGCTCATAATTACCTAAAGCTCATATTTTTTAAAGTTATTTACAAATTAGACATTTTGTTCAATCTCAGATTCCTGATTTTCCTGGGAATTTTGAGGTGAATATTCTTGATACATTTTTTGAACCACACCCTCCTTATAAAGGCTTAATCTCTCTTATTTATGAAATTGGCTGATTTAATATAATTGGCCCCATTAATAAAAAAATCAAGAATGCTTGGGAGCAGGATTTGAACCTTTCCCTGTCCAATGAGGTTTGGAATTCTATTTTTAAACTGATTAAAACTACATCCCTTTGTGCACGGCATTTTCTGCTGCAATTTAAAGTGGTTCTTCGAGCACATATGTCTAGATTAAAATGGTCTAATTTTTATTCGGACATAAATCCCTGATGTGAAAATGTAAAACAGGTGAAGCTTCCTTATATTTTGGACCTGCCATAGCTTAGAAAAATTTTAGAGGGAATTTTTTCAAACATTATCAGCAATTTTTAATTTAAAATTGGAACCTAGCCCTTTAATTGGTCTTCTTGGAAAATTCCAAGAAGATGATGTGTTACTATCTTCAATTTAATGGTGCATTTTTATCTTTTACTTCATTGATGGCCAGACATGCAATTTTGATTAAATGGAAAGATAATACTCCACCTACACATGCACAATAGTGAAAGGAATATAATGTCTTGTTTAAACTTGGAAAAATATTGAGATCAGCAATTGATTTCAAATGAAATGGGATTCATTTTTGGACTAATACTATAATCCTAAGATTTAGTGTTAAACTAGATTTTTGGCATTGTGTTGTCCATCTCTAAGACTGTGCCACCTGGATTTATTAATGTTAATCTTCAACCTTGCTTAGGTTGTTATGTACTATTTTAGTGTATTGATTGTGCTTTGGAACTTGTATTTGTGATCATTATTGTAACTCATCTTGTTCATTTTTTAATTGTCAAATATTAATAAAAATATTTTTAAAAGAACTGTAAAATTTGTTCAATCAAAAGATAACACACTTCTTTTGTTCTTTTCTCTCAGGAAGGTGAAAGGAAAACCTTGATTGATAAGTTGTTTGCCATCCAAGAAGTGTGTGTAGCTGTGCAAAATGGCCTGAATGAAGTTGCTTGCCTTTATGAAAGAATAAAAAAGTGAGTGATGTAATATTGTGTTTGTCCATTTTTGTTCTCGACCTTGCAGTCCTTTTGAGCGAGGTGTGTACTGGTCTATTTTGGCAGGGAACACCAGTCCAGGATGATGAATGATCTGCTTGTGTCATTAGTTACCTTTCCACACACAATAAGGATTTGCTGTTCTTGCTCTTGTGTGATTAATCTTTTGGAAAAATGACTTGTGGCTTTTGAAATGGAAACCAAAATTGGTCTTTTCAGAGGTAGATGATTTTAATTGAAATGTGGAAGCATACAAAGTCAGGAACTAGAATGCTGGTAAATTGATTATGATACATAAATGTTATTGGAGCTATTCTAACAAAAGATTTAATAATAGATTATGTGATTTTAGAAAAATAAAATGTATGCTATTTAGTAACACCAATTCCTCAACAGATTCCAGTTTTTTTATGCATGATAAAATATATTCTTTTCTTGATTTATTTCTAACATTTCCTGCTACAACTAATTTAAATGAATAGAATGTTATATGAGAATATAATTATAACTGTTATAAATAATGGAAGCATTTGGATATGAATTAGATAAAATGATGGCAAGGCAAATTTCAAAAATATATCATGCTAAATTTGACTGAAAATGCACCATTATAATTTTAATGTGTTAGTTGCCCAGCAATTTTGGCAAAGAAGAGACATCACATCAACAATAAATCACCACAAGTTGCTGAACATGTTTTGGCTTGTTATAGGTTTAATGAAAGCAGAATCCCATTCTTAACCTCCCTATGGCTTTCATAAAGTTATGGTATTTGCACATTAATTAATTAATGTTTATATTTTCTAATATAATGACATACAGCACGGTAACAGGCTATTTCGGCCCACAAATCCTAACTGCCCAATTAACACCCAATTAGCCTACACCCTCAATACGTTTCAAGCAGTCTAGGAAACTGGAGCCCCCGGGGAAAACACACGTAGACAGGGGGAGAACGTACAAACTCTTTACAGAAAACACGGGATTCGAAACCTGGTCCTGATCGTTGGTACTGTAAAGGTGTTGCACTAACTGCTACACCAACCAAATTTTAATAACAATTATTAATGTCACATATCAATCTTCCTTGTCCAAAGAGTAAATGATTATAAGTGTGAATTCTTATTATTTCAGATTGTGAATTGTTCTGGACAGCAGTAGATATTTTTTGTTATATGTTATCAGAATCAAGGGATATGAGGTTATAGCAGAAAAATGGTGCTGAAGTAAAAGATGAATCTTGATCACATTGAAGGGTGAAGCAGACATGTGGGACTGAATGACCTGCCCCCTACTTCTATTTCTCATGTACAAAAAAAATACAATTGAAACATTGTATTTTATTTCTTTTTTACTCTGATATAATTTTTTCTTTCCTTTTCTATTTCTTTCTTTTACTGAATTAATATTCAGTTCTCCACTTCAAATTCACATACCATTTTTTCAGTTATTCCTACTTTTTAAATCCTTTAATCTCATTGGTTGGTTATAAATTATATTCCATTTTTCCCTACCCAACCAGATGCACTTGTTGCACTTTCAGAAATTCAATCTAGACTATTTACTAACCATACACATAAATGAACAAAGCTTGACAAATAAGCCGTGCACGAGTGTACTGTTCCATCAAAGTCTGCATCATATTTTTTAGGTAGGCAACCTGCAACAAGAAGATATTTAGGAGCATGTATCTATTTCACCTTAAAATTGCAATGCTGATCTCCAAATATAAACAAGGGCGCAATACAATTACAGCAGAAATAGGCTTCTCGACCCCTCAAGTTTGCCCCAATATTTAATATGACCGTGGCTAATCTGCCCTGGGCCTCACACTCATCAGGTATGCTGGTCCTTATGACCCACTTGTCTCTAATATTTCAAAGGTTTGCCTAATGCCTTTTTTTAAAAAAAATGTCAATGACCTAGCCTTCACAATTCCTCTTGGGCAGAATTATTTCTGAAGGTGTGTATCAGCTTTAAATGACTCTTTAATCTTGTGGTCATATCCCCTCGCAAGTAGAAATACCTCATCATCTACCCTCTCATAGAATATAGGGGTAGCACAGTTTGCAAAATGGTTAGCAAAACACCTTTACAAGCGCCAATGATCTGGACTGGCATTCGAATCCCACACTGTCTGTAAGGAGTTTGTACATTTTCCCAGTATCTGCATGGGGATTTTCACCAGGGGATCTGGTTTCCTCCCACCTTTTAATACTGTGACAGATTATGCTATATTTTATATTAAGTATAGATTTTTTTGGAAGATAGATTGTGGGGTTTTTAGTTCGGTCACACACAGATACAAACATTTCAAAATAGATCTTATTTAAAATGCAAGAGCTTGGCTCAAGCGAGGAAGTCCAGGCTCTGAGTGTCTTTGCTAAAACTTTGAAGAATGCTAATAAGGACTTCACAAGATGTTAATTGCTCATGCTGTGGAGTAATGGATATTGCTTTGTAAAGCAACAGATGAACGAACTCGGAAGATTAGGTCCAGAGCTGCAGTCTCTCTGAGTGCAATTGGCTGTTTTAAGAGAGTAATATGGTTTTTCTCAGAGTGAGAGTGAGAGTGAGAGTGAGAGAGAATTCAGTTCTACAGTTCAACAGCAGCAGCTGGGACTGGAACATGATAAGCTGGCAAGCTTGTGGAAAAACCCCATTTTGAAGATGGGTTGTGAGTTCTTAGTTCAGCCTTGTGGTTCATACAAGAGGAGATGATTGGCTGCATAATATTTCACTTGAAATAAGGGAAACAAAAAGGAAGTCTGTGGTTATCATCTGGAAAACCCCGATGGGGAAGTTTCTTCGGCAAGATGCTGAAGTGGCTGATTAGAAGGAATCAGTTGTAGATGTCCAACGAGAAACAAATCTCTCGCTCTGAAAACTGACAAGAACCATCCTGAGAGGTAACCATTTACCTTTCAAACATCAAAGCCTGGTGAAAATTCATAAATGTTAAATTCTGTGCACAGTATAAGAATTGCCTGATACCAGTGAACTTGGAGCAATGAGAAGTGAGATTGGACTGTGAATCATTGCATGCAATCATATATTTTTCATTTCTATTTAGTACTTTCAACTGGACCGTCCCATTCCTGAGCTGGTTGGCTGTGTTTGCCCTTACTGTTGGATCAGTAGTCCTTTGTTTTGTTCCTCTCAGATACATTCTTCTCATCTGGGGTAGGCCAAACTTTTTCTCTCTCTTTGTACATAGTTCATCAATGAATTAAATATAATAATTTTTGCTGACATTTTTTTTAAATTGTCCACTAATACTACTGGAATTGTATGGAACAGCTATGGAACCACAAATAACAAATGTAATTATATGGATATTGGCCTTATAAATTGTCTAATTGATGTAAAATGAACCAATATGGTCATACTGTAATAACCAAGGAAAATTATGTGATTAATATATTAACTTCTGCACTGCCAACCCATCCAGGAAATTGTTTTAATTTAATACAGTTTATTCAAATGTTCCATCATTCATGTTATTTTAGAATATTGTTTAATATAATGTATCATTTATTTCCTGGTAATATTAACAATATAAGCTTGTGATATCATTTACATTTTGTCTATATGAAATTGTTATTTTTTTATATTATTTTATCATTCATAAAAAAGATGCAAGCTTACACTGTATTTTCTAAATTATAAAAATACCCTTTTAATATTCCCATGGTAGCATAAGTACCTTCAAAGTACACAAACTTTGATATCATTCCTTTCCTTTCTTTTCTTTTTCAATTTTTTAATGTTTTTTTATAACAAATATAGTACAATAAAGAAATCGGAATGAAACTGAATTTACAATATCTCACATGTATAAATATCAAGATAAAATTTCAAACAGTATAAACTCGGTCCCCCCTCCACTGGACTGGGTGAAGATAGAAAAGACATCAAAGATATTATTTTATATATATATATTTTTAAAAAACCATCTAACCTACTTTATTTAAAAAAAACAAAAAGAGCATCTGAGCAGCTTATCCCGAGGGTATGCTTTTTGAAATATATTTCTTCAAAATGAAACAATATGCTGTAGAGATTCCACCATCAGTCAAGAGATGATTATTGCTCCCATCATTAGGAGCTTCTGAGCTCCACTTCGGAACAATGCGATTGGATTATTTGAGTCCAGGTGAACATTAAAAAAAACCTCATAGAACAGTCAACAGCTTCAGGCCATGAAATGTCCTGTTGTCATCTGTTCAGTTTTAAAGGGTTCCTGTCCACCAATGAAGCCTTAACCTCAGCCCTCTGAGAGAGAGTCCAGAGAACTGCTGATGAGCCAACAGCCCTATAAATGAGTGTTAATGATGGCGATATAAAACTTTGTTCGTGACAAGGAATGCACATGTATTCTTTTTCTGAGGCGAGATGAGAAGGGAGGGAATTACTCATTTGAATTCATTTCGCATTTCAAATTCTTATGTTTTTCTTTTTCTTTTCATAACATAAACCTATGCAGTGTCATCATTAACTCTAAACAGCAATTCAAACAGAATAATTTTAAATAAGCAATTTACAATATTAATAAGGATGTAGGAATTTAGTAAATCCACACAGTTGTAAAATTCTAATGCATTGCTGACTGTTCTTCTTTGGCTTGGCTTCGCGGACGAAGATTTATGGAGGGGGTAAAAAGTCCACGTCAGCTGCAGGCTCGTTTGTGGCTGACAAGTCCGATGCGGGACAGGCAGACACGGTTGCAGCGGTTGCAGGGGAAAATTGGTTGGTTGGGGTTGGGTGTTGGGTTTTTCCTCCTTTGCCTTTTGTCAGTGAGGTGGGCTGTAACATATATTTATATTTATATTTATATGCATAAAGTATTGAATTGCTTTGAAAGTCATATTTCTTAAATAATGAAATGATCACAATTACATTGATCAAGTTATAAATTATGAGCATGAAAAATATTTTTCTTAAACTGTGCATACCAAAATCACAAAAAGCTGTTGTGAAAATGAAATAACTACTGTCATACCTACATTACTTTAATCTTGCATGCCACATGACAAATGTAAAATGGAGACACTTTTTTGTGCATAGCCAAATTTGCAGGTGTCCAAAGTACCTCCAGATACAGGTTAAAGAAACCATTGTCATAGAAACCAATGCTGCACTTCACCATTTTCTTGGAGTAGCCACACTGTGAAGATTACATGATGGTGCTGGAGATTTACCAGCATGATGGTAATGAAAAGAGACTGGTCTGTTTTCCCTTGAATAGAAAGGGGACATGATTGAGGTATATAAAATTGAGAGGTGATTTAGGTAGAGTGCATGAACCCTCTCCCCTTTATCAGAGGTGAATAAAATTAGAGGAAATAAATTGAGGTTAAGCGGTATGATATTGAGAGCATTTGAGATAGACACTTTTCACCCCGAGGGTGGTGGTTTCCTGGAATGCACTTCCTGAGAGTGGAAGCAGAGTTGCTGACAGTATTTAAGAAGTACCAAGCCAAGCACTTGGATCATCTAGGCATAGAAGGCAACATTCACTCTGTTATGTCTCTGTGTTACTTGGGAGGCTTCTTAAACAACTTAGAGATGCAAGATTCATAACAAAAGAGACTTACTGCATACCATAGTGGTGCACTACAGTTACTACAGTGAGAAGAGTTATTCTTACATGGTTACAAATTCGTTCACATTATCCTGATTATATAACATCCCTTCATTTCAAGATAAAGAAAAAAATATTGTTCTTTATCACTTTCTTTCCAGTGCAACTTAAGTAACTGAACTTGTATACTAATTTATTTACACAAATATTTTTAAATGGTTCTTATTGATATTGTACTAGTGGCAGTATGTTCCTTCACCATCTTGTGGATTTGGCTGCGACCATTGGGCTCTGTGTTGCTGGTACACATGTAGGTGATGTAGCTTGTTGTACTTCACCTGACAACAGCTGTGTTGATGTTTCGGTATCAGTGGTTGTGGTCTCTTCACTTGATATTGGAGTTGCAGGCTTTGCTGGTATTAAAGCCTTCTGCTTCATCACATCTTGTGTCAGCCAGATGTGAATTCTATTCCTCCTTGGTTGATTACCAGAGTCTGTCTTGACAATGTATGATCTTGGTGTCACAGCTTCTCTGATGACCTTTGCTGGGGTCCATGTTTTCAACATCGGCTCTTGAATATGCACATGCTGCCCTCTGAAGAGTTCAGGCAATGTTTGTGCATATTTGTTATAATGCTGGTGTCCTTCTTCTTGTGTGTCAGCCAGTCTTCCTTCTTGTTTCCTCCTGGTCTTCTGGAGGGTGTATTCTGCTTGGGAGAGTTGTTTTATATCTCCTGCCATTTAGCAGTTCTGCCAGTGACTTCATGTCAGGTGTTGCTCGTAATGATAGAAGAGCGAGGTCTGGGTCTTCTTTTGTTTTGTGACACTTAACTCGTGTGTATCTCACAGTTTGCACTTGTCTTTCAATGAACTCATGACCTTTGGGGTAGTATGGCGATGATGTAGTGATAACAAACCCATACTCTGCAGCCAGCTTCCTGAATTCTTGTCACGTGAACCGTGTTCCATTGCCACCTATTACTTGCTCGGGTATTTCTTGTTCAGCAAGGAACGCTCTCATTTCTGAGGTTATAAATGATGCTCTCAGGTCTTTCACCCTTTTGACAAATGGAAACTTTGAGTAGTAACAGGCTACTATTAAATACCAGTCTTGATTCTCGGTGAACAAGTCTGCTCCATCTATGTGCAATGGCCTGGCAGGTACTTCTGTGGAAATCAATTCCTCTTTTTGTTGTGTGTTTCTGTGATGTTTTTGGATATCTTCTTCATCTGGATCTCATAATTGACAGACATCAACCGCAACTCCTGGTAGCTATCCAGACCAAGAATTGCTGGTCCATCTGTGTTTACCACATAGAATGTACAGAGGATGTTCTTTCCCTTGTGGCAGCGATTGATCTTAGCTCTCCCTAGCTGCGTGATCATGGGTCCACCATAGGCCGTTAATGTGACATTTGTTATTTCCAATGCACCATCTTTTGGTTACCCTTTTATTATGTTCTCTGGGAACATCTGGTGGTAAAGTCTGAGTGAAACGACATTGCTTTGTGATCTAGTATCCAGCTTCACCTTTAGGTTAAATATCGTAGGCTTCTTCTGATTTGTCCTCTGTATTTGGATCCTTGTGTGCAACTTGATTCCTTCTTTCTCGCCCGACATCTCGTGAATGTGTATGGAATCTATGTCCAGTATTTGGGTGTCAGAGTCCTCATTGTTGTTTCCTCTTATGTGGTGGATCTTCTTCTTGTCTTTTTTTTTTCACTGTTATTACTCTTTTTTTTCATACCAGACTTGCACATTTTCGCCCAGTGGTTTGCTTTACCACCTGCTCTACATTTAGAACCATATTGCAGGGCATTTGTCTCGGTCATCGAAGGGGTGTTGTCTGCTGCACTTCCTACAGGTCTTGGGGTTTGCACATTTCTGAATGTGTTCTTTACAGCATCAACCTTTCCTTCTCTTTGCTGTGGGAGAGTCTGCACAGATGGGGATTTCATTTGCATCCTCATGGCTTCGAAGGCTCTGGCTGTGTCTATAGCTTTAGCCACTTTCAAGCTATCCTTCTCTGTAAGAAACTTTTGCACTTTGGGATGGGAACTCCCCCATATTAGTTGATCAACTAATCTTTCCTCTATATCCTTAAATCTGCATTTTGCAGCAACAATTTTTAGTCTCATGAGGAAATTATAAACGGTTTCATCAGTCTCTTGTATTAAGCCTTGAAATTCATAGGGTGCAGAGACTACTTCAGTGGAGCTACTAAATGAATTCATCAGACCCAGTGTTAGTCAGCAAAGACCCTTTATTTGAATTAGCCTCCTCTTTACATCCTTTCTGGCCATGGCACCTGGCACTGGAAGTGATATCACCCCATGCCTGCCACTCACCTGTAGGGTACGTGTCTTAAAGTAAAGATGACGGGAGACCCGTGCCATCTTGAAGGTGAATACCCAACACCTCAGTGTGCCGCGACCCAACCTGCAGTGCTACGCCTGGCCCCCCAGCCAGGTGAGTGAGCAGCGATAAGCCCACGGCACTGCGTGGCCACTCGGGCGACGGTTCAGCCCACTGCACTCTGCGGCCGCTCAGCCTGGTATAAGTGTTTAATTTTATGATTAGACTTGGGCTTCAATGTGAGAAGCCAACTTTGCAAATATTTGGTCTGGATCATTTTTCTCCACCTCTGTAAGCTTCCAGTTATTAAACAAGTCAAGGCCTCGCTCCCCTGTCCAGAGAAGTATATAACTGACCTTCTCTGCTGTTGCATTTTTAAAATAGCTTTTGAATGCTAAATTGCACTTCTGGTGAAACATTTTGAATGATGCAACAATGTCTTCAGCCTCTCAGTCCATCACCGGGTGAACTGCTGTTGCTCCAGCCATTTTTTTTCAGTAATGTTTTTTCTCTTCCCCTTCATATTTCAGTGACTTACAATCAATTGTATGGCTTTATTCTTCTTATACTGCTGCCACCATGTTATGTCTCTGTGTTACTTGGGAGGCTTCTTCAAGATTGAAATAACAAAAGAGACTTTACTTACAGATGTCTTCCATCATCACAGGAAAACTGTTCACACACACTCTTATACATATACATACGACCCACAGTTTGTACTACAGTGAAAAGGGTGTAGTCTTACGTGGTTACAAAATAGTTCACATTATCATGACTAGATAACTATATAAAGAGACCTGCAGGGTGAGAGAAAAAAACCAAAGCAAATACATACACATATTTTGCAGGTCAAGTCTGTCGGGGATCTCCTCTCCTCTGCCACTGCGAATATGGTTTGGGTTCCGCTATGGCACCCTGGGCAGTGTGTGTCGCGGTCTGTCATCACCAGTTACACTTCACCAGGGGAAAGGGACAGGTGAAGGGAGGAAGGAGTGTGGTGTTGGTGTATCAGGGGTGACAACAGTTGCCGGGAGTGGCGTGTAGTCAGCAGCAGGTTTAGGGACCCCCCCCCCCCCAAGATGGCAGTGGGGGGAAGTGTCTGTTGGTGGTCAATCAGAGGGGCATCTGATGGTGCCAAATTTTGGATGGAGATTGTGTCCTCGCTCCCATCAGGGAGGACCTCTTGCATTCATGAGGTATACTTTTAGAGGCTGTACATAGGAATGATTGTACAGAGAGTAGTGTTTCTGGGAGGACCTCTTGCCAGCGGGAATCAGGGAGGCCCCGTGACCTCTGGGCCAGGAGGATGGTTTTCCAGACTGTGGCATTCTCCCATTCCACCTGCCTATTCCCTCTGGGATTATAGCTGGTGGTCCTGCTCATGGCAATGCCCATGGCGAGCAGGTACTTTCGCAGCTCATTGCTCATGAATGAGGTCCCCTGGTCACTGTGGATGAAGCAGGGGTACCCAAAGAGCATGAAGATTTTGTGGAGGGCCATGATGATTGTAGTTGTGGTCATGTCCGAGCAGGGGATGGTGAAAGGGTAATGGAAATACACATCAATGACGGTGAGAAAGTATATGATCCGATTTACGGATGGGAGAGTCCCCTTGAGGTCAATGCTCAGGACCTCTAAGGGGCGCTTTTGATCAGGTGCGCCTGTCTGGACGGTTTGCTCTCGGCACAGACCTGGAAATTTTTGGTCATTGTTCTGACTTGCTCAATGGAATATGGTAGGTTTTGTGCTTTAAGGAAGTGGAAGAACCTAGTCATTCTGGGTGGCAGATGCTGTTGTGGACAGTCTACAATCTGTCCATTTGGATACTAGCAAAAGTCCAGTGGGAGAGAGTGCCTGCCAGCTCGTTAAGCTTACAGGATATTGTAGTTATAGGTAAACAGTTCAGTTCTCTACCTGAGGATTTTATCATTCTTGATTTTTCCCCTCTGCTTGTGTATGAACATGAAGGTGACCACCCGCTGGTCCGTGAGGAGGGTGAAGCATTTGCCAGCGAGGTGGTGCCTCCAGTGGCATACTACCTCCACGATGGCCTGGGCCTCCTTTTCGACTGAGGAGTGATGGATTTCAGGGCCTTGGAGGGTGTGTGAGAAGAAGGCATCAGGTCTCCCTACTCGGTAGAACATGGCAGCCAGGGTGAAGTCAGATGCATCACTCTCAACCTGGAAAGGTGTGGAATTGTCTATCGCATGCATCACTGCCTTGGCCTTGATACGGCCGAAGGCTGAGCGGGCCTCTGCTGACAGGGGGAAAGAGGTGGCCTTGACCAATGGGCAAGAATTGTCCACATAGTTGGGGACCCATTGAGTGAAGTACAAGAAGAAACTCAGGCATCTCTTCAAGTCTCTGAGGGTGTAGGGAAAGGGTAGCTCCATTCAAGGGCACATGCAGTTGGGGTTGGGACCAATGATGACATTTTCAACCAAACACCTAAGAATGGCTCTTCAGGTTATCCGGAACACATTTCTCCTTGTTATAAGTAAGGTTCAGGAGCTTGGCAGCCCAAGAGAATTTTCGAAGGTTGGCATTGTGGTCCTGAAGGTGTTGGCCGCAGATGGTCACGTTGTCAAGATATGGAAAGGTGGTCTGCAGGTATTAGTTGTCCACCATGTGGCCCCACTGGAAAATGGTGACACTGAAGGGGACTCGGAGGAAGTGTTAGAGGGGTCCATCTGCCTCGAATGCAGTATACTGGCGATCATCTGGGCAGATTGGGAGCTGCTGATCGGTTGACTTGATGTTGATCATGGAGAATACCCAATATTGTGCAATCTGATTGATCATATTGGATATGCGGGGGAGGGGGTACACATCAAGCTGCATGTACCGGTTGATGGTCTGTTCTTCACCCCATATTTTACTACGACCACACAAGGAATTGTTTGTTGAAAATGCTGAAGGGAGATGGGGCCCATCAAACTACAATTTGATGCTCTTAAGTTGGCACTGGAAGTCCAGTCCCAGTAGCAAGGAGGTGCAGAGATGTGGCATGATGAGGAACCTTAAGTGTTTGTAAACTGTGCATCCAATGGTTAAGGTCACTCTACAGGACCCATGGATGTCTGACGCATGGGATTTGGACGCGAGTGATATGGCTGACTGGCCGTATTTCAAGGGATAGGCGCATAACAGTATCAGGGTGAATAAAGTTATCCGTACTCCCACTATCAAACAAATAGTTTGTTACATGCCCGTTTACTTGGATGCCCATCATGGCCCTGGCGAGTTCATGATGTCGCTCTTGGCTCAGGGTTGTGGAGGCCAATATTGACTGACTGTCTGATTCCAATGAGGGCCTGAGTTCCCAAGATGGCCACCCTCACTGTTCCCCCACAGGATTCAAAATGGTGGCCCCCATGACTCATATGTGGTGTTGCTGGTCTGCAGAGGGGATGGCGCTGATCACGCTGTCTGGGGTGGTGGCTGACTGCATGCAGTGCTGCAAGGTTTCACAGGCGGGTTAGACAGGCAGACTTTTGCGTAATGTCCCCTTTTCCCAATCTAGTGCATACTGTTTCCTTGGCAGGGCAACTTTTCCTCAGGTGCTTGCCTTGCCTGCAGAAGTAACATTTGGGGCAATCACCTGCCTCAGCTGCCAAGGTCTCAGGTTGCTAGTGGAGTGCGATGATGCCTGTGACCATTCGCTCACAGTGCGAGATGGACTCCCATCCCAAGATTGAGGAACCAGTGGCAGCCAATAGGCAGCCGAGTAGTTGCCTGAGTTTTGGAGGGCCACCTCCAGCATCTCTTTTAATTCAACCATCCTTTGCAGTGCGACTTTCCTCTGCTCCAGGAGTTGGGTATCTGGACTGGATGCCAGCCACATAGACGGCCTGGATGAGGTCTTCTATGTGGTTGTTACAGGTTTACTGTTGCATGCCCTGTAGAGGGCCTGGAAGGCCCGTAGATAGTCGGCACTCAACTCACCAGGTCACTGCTTCCTAATGGCCAGGAGGTGTCATGCATAGACCTCCTTCACCCTTCTGCGATACAGGACCTTTAGGATACCCATGGCCTCCGCATATAATTTGGCATAATTGATCATTGGGAAGACCAGGGGTCTGACTTGTGAGAAGAGGACCTTCAGTCTGTCCTTGCCTGTATTAACAATGTTCACGATCACCGTCGGGAAGTCCTCAAAGCAACATAGCCAGAGTTTGAATGTGTTCAGGGCATCAGAGGATCGAGGATCAATGTGGAGTCTCTCTGGTTTCAGGTATTGCTCCATTTTCTTTGAAAAATGTAGTCAATAAAATCAATGCATCATCAATTACCAGAAAAGACTGAGGTTATAAAACTGATGGGCTTTTATCGACTGGAGCAGCACCCAGCCTCATCAACTGATCATGGCAGGAAAAGTGGGGAGCAGGCAAAGGGGTAATGGGTAGGATTGGCCTCAGGAGGCGTATCCAGCCGGCAGTAGCCAGTCACAGTATAGTAGTGGTTCACCACACCCATCGTCAGGGAAGGAGCAGGGTTAAAGATGAGCATTATCAATTTGGGCTTGTGTTGGAAATTTGTGGCTGTGTAAGGCCTCACAGAGCATCAGAATAGCACTGCAGATGGTAAGGCTCCTTATCTCGACATCTCCAGTAACAAAGGCACTTTGGCTCTGAAAGAACTCTACTATCTTAAAAGATTGGAAGTTGTAAGTGGATTGTTCCCCATTATTGCTTCAGTTTCTTTTTTTAAAAGGAATGATTAGGCGAACATGTAGTGATTGTGTGCCAAGTGCAACAAAGATAGTTAAGTAAGTGGGCACATCATTCTGGTTAAAGATGTTTTTGTGTTGGGTATATATAGAATTCTAATTAGAAGACTGCAGCTGCTGGGAAATGGGAGCAAGTTGGAGCAACTCAATGGGTCAGGCAGCATCCAAGGAAAGTAATAGGTTTTAACAAGAAAGGGGCAGCAGCTGAAATAAAATGGTGAAAGGGGGGGATATGGGGAGGAGCATGGGGTTGGCGGGTGATAGGTGACCACAGGAGGGAAGGGGAAGAATCAGGGGGGGGGGGGTGGAATGCTGGAAGGAGGAAGTTGCTCTCTGATATGGTGAGGGAAGGAGGTGGGTAGGTAGTTGAAGGAAGGAAGGTGTTGGTGACAGGCAGCTAGAGAGGTCGGGGAAGGGGGAAAGAGAATGAGGAGGACGAATGGAGCCAGAGAGATAAGGGTAAGTGAAGGGGAGGGGGGGAGTTGCAAACAGGGGGTGACCGAAAACTGGAAAATCATAGAAACACAGAACACGACAGCACTGAAAAACAAGCCCCTCTAGCCTGTGATGAACTGCTATTCTGCCTCGTCTCACTGACCTGCACCCAGTCCATATCCCTCCCACGCATGTACCTATCCACATTTTTCTTAAATGTTAACATTTCACTTCAGCTGGCATTTTACTCTCCCACTACTCACTATGTGCAGAAATTTCCCCCAATGTCCCTCATAATGTTCTCCTTACACTCCCACTAATGTTCCCCTTTGCGCAGCACAGTTAACATGATACTATTATGGCACCACCAATCTGAGTTCGAATCTAGCGCTGTCTGGAAGGAGTTTGTACATTCTCATCTTCAGGTCCTCATGGTATCCTCCAGGTGCTCCGGATTCCTTCCACCTTTCAAAACATACGTGATTGTAGGTTAATTTGGATGTAATTGGGCAGCACAGGTGTAAATGGCAAATTTGTGTATGGAATTTGAATTGAGCTGAGCCACACAGTCATGAGTGTAGAGAGAGTAGAGCAGTGGGCTAAGCACGCATCCTTGAGGTGTGCCTGTGTCGATCATTAGTGAGGAGGGGACTTTGTTTTTGATTCATACTGACAGTGGTCTTCTGATGAGGAAGTTAAGGATCCAATTGCAGAGGGAGGTGCAGAGGCCCCAGGTTTTGAAGCCTGCTGACCAGCACTGAGGGGATGATGGTGTCGAAAGCTGGGATGTAATCAATGAAAAGTCGCCTTTTCCATGGCTGAGTGGAGAGTCAGTGAGATTGCATCTGCTCTGGAATGATTGTGGTTGTAGGAAAATTGCAGTGGGTTCAGGTCTAAGGAATGAATCCATTCTGGTCACAACCAACCTCTCAAAGCATTTCATGTGTGAGCTACTGGGCAATAGTCATTGAGGCAGCTCGCTCTGCTTTTTTTGGACACTGATACAGTTGACGCCCTTTTGAAGTAGGTCGGAATCTCTGACTTCAGCAATGAGGTTGAAACTGCTCATGAGCACTCCAGCTAGTTGATTGGCACAGATTTTCAGAACTCGACCAGGAATGCCATCAGGGCCTAACACCTTGCACAGGTTTGCCCTCTTGAAAAATGTTCTGACGGTTGTTTCTGAAACAGATATAACAGGGTTTCCAGCTTCTGCAGGGATTCTAAATAGTGTAGCAGCACGCTGCGGCGGCGAGCGCAACCGGGATCCAGCAGACTGCACAGCAGTACTGGCCCCAGCAAGCAAACTGGCGGACATACGGCTAAGGCAGCATAGGGGCCAGCATCCCCAACATGGCACTGGCCCCCGCTCCACAGCGAACAGCTAGGGGACAGTGTGTGGGGAAGAAGGCATTTTAAGGCAATAAGGGGGCTGGCATGTGGGAAACCCGCTATTGTTATGCAGGGAATGATGTCAGTTGATAGGGCAAATGACGGGAATGCCAATGGTATAAAAGCCAGGCTTCAGCCCCAATAAAACAGAGAGCTATACTCGTGTGTGTCTTTCTTTGAGGAGTACGCGGCTATAATTGGTGGCCCCAATGGTTTAGACAGCAGCTAAACTCAACGTTGAGTGAGCTGGCAGCAGTCCGTGAAGTCACATTGAAGCTGCCGACCTCCTGGATGAATTAGCTCCGCGTCTGGTTCAACCAGGCTGAGGCACAGTTTCATATCCGACAGATCACAGTAGAGTTCACACAGTACTAACCATGTGGTGAGCACCCTGGACCAGGACACGGTGAGCCGGCTGGCCAAGTTCATCCAGGAGCCCGTCGGAAAGCACCTACACCACCTTCAAAGACTTACTCATTGAGGTCTTCAGGCTCTCACGGTACAAGAGATGGGCACATCTGCTCCACTTAGATGGGCACATCTGCTCCACTTAGATGGGCATGTCTGCTCCACTTAGATGGGCTGGGGGACATCCCCATCGGCCCTGATGAACGATATGCTGACCCTCACTGGGAACCATGAACACTACATTATGTTTGAGCAGGCATTCTTAGAGCAATTGCTTCTGGTGGACACCAACTTCAGTAAACCTTGGATAGTCGCAGCATGAGCGGACATCTTGTGGAAGCAAAAGAGAGAGTGCTCGGCGTCTGTGGGGCATGTTGCCAAACCCCACAGCCAGACCCAGGCCGAACCATAGAGGGAGCAGCAACCCCACGAGGGAGGTGAGCCCAACAACCAATGGTGCTTCTATCACCAGCGATGGGGCTCTGGAGCTCACTGATGCTGACCACCATGCACATACCAGGGAAACACTGGGGTCACCCATCACTGATGACCAACAAGACCAGCCTCCTGGACTTGAGGGGCCATCAATCAAGGCGGCGGTTCCTCTTGGAAACAGGAGTGGAGGTTAACATGACGGGGGCAGGAAGCAGAAACGGGAAAGTGGGCCCCATGTTAAGAGCTGCCAACAGCAGCACGGTCAGGACCTATGGCACATGCAAGGTCCATCTGCAGTTGGGAAGCAGCCTCTTCTCATGGGTGTTCATGTTGGCAGCAGTGTGACAACCGCTCCTCAGGGCAGATTTCCTGCATGCCCACAGCCTGGTGGTGGAACTGAAAAGCTGGAGACTCATCCATGCAAAGACATTGCAGACCTCCCCTCTCAAGGACACCAGACTGCCAGCCCCCCACCTGGACTTGGTGCAGTGTTTCACAGATGAGTATGCCAAGATCCTCACAGAGTTCCCGACAGTGCTTACCCACCAGTTCACCTCTGAGATGCTCAAACATGGAGTGTGGCATCACATCCTGGCCTAGGGCCCACACTCTACACAAGAGCCATACAACTACCCTTGGAGAAGCTCCAACTAGCTGAGGAGGAGTTCAAAAAGCTGGAAGAACTGGGCATACTATGGTGGTCAGACAGCCCATGGGCTTATCCCCTGCACAAGGTGCTCAAAGCCACTGGAGGTTGGAGACTGTGCGACGACTACTGCCGGCTTAATGAGGCCACTACGCCGGATTGCTACCCCGGACCGCACCAACTTGCATGGGGAAACAGTTTTCTCTAAAGTGGACCTTGTGCAGGGATACCATCAGATCCCCGTACACCCTGACTACATCCCCAAGACCACCATCATCATCCTGTTCAGCTTGTTTGAATTCTTGTGCATGCCATTTGGGCTGAAGAATGCCACACAAATCTTCCAGTGCTGATGGATGCAGTGGGCTGAGACCTGAATGACACCTTTGCCTACCTAGATGACATCCTTTTGGTGAGCAAAGACCAGCAAAAACACTTGGTGCACTTCCACAACCTCTACACCCGGCTGAGCGAGTTTGGACTGACAATCAACCCAGCCAAATGCCAGTTCGGGTTGGAGACCATCGACTTCCTGGTCCACAGAATAACTAAGGAAGGGGCCATACCATTACCCAGCAGGGTGGAGGTCATCCAGAAGTTTCCTAGGCCCAGCACAACCAGGGGACTACAGGAGTTTGTGGGGATGATCAACTTTTATCACAGATTCATCCCCTTAGTGGCCAGAATCATGCGACCCTTGTTCACCTGCATGGCGGACAAAGCCAAGAATGTAACCTGGGACACAGAGTCGATGGAAGCCTTCATATAGGCCAAGGATGCCCTGGCAGGCACCACTATTTTGGCACACCCCAGGGTGGATGCTCCAACAGCCCTGATGGTGGATGCCCCAGGAACGGTGATCGATGGAGTTCTGGAGCAGCAGATTGGAAGGAGTTGGTGACCGCTGGCTTTTTTTCAGTCGGTATTTGTGACTTCCAGAACTGAAGTACAGTGCTTTCGACAGGGAGCTACTGGCGCTGTACTTAGCCATTCACCACTTCCTTGAGGGTAGGACATTTACAGCCTTTACCGACCACAAACTCCTGACCTTCGCCTTGGCCAAAATCTCGGACCCCTGGTCAGCTTGCCCACAGTGTCATCTGTCATACATCTCTGAATACACCATAGATGTGCAACACTTCTCGGGCAAATACAACGTGGTGGAAGATGCACTGTCCAGGCAGACCATCCACATGCTATCAAAGGGAGTGGATTTTGTGGCGCCAGCAAAGGTGCAGCAAGACGAAGTAGAGATGTCCCAGTACAGGATAGCCATGTCGTGAAACTCCAGGACATCCTGATTGGCACAGGTAACACCACCCTCCTGTGTGACATGGCCACTGGACAGGCCAGACCTATTGTTCCAGCGGCTTGGAGATGACAGGTTTTCAATTCCATCCATGGGCTGGCTCACCCATTCATCAGGACCACGGTCCGGCTGGTAGCCAGCAAGTATGTGTGGCATGGTCTCTGAAAGCAAGTCAGCGGGTGGGCGAAGGTGTGCCAGACAGTCAAGGTGCTGCAGCACACCAAGACCCTACCGTAGCACTTCAGACCCGTGGAGTGAAAGTTTAACCATGTCCACATGGACCTTGTGGGACCCCTACCAGTATCCCAGTGGTTCCGCTACTTGTTCACAAGGGTTGACCACTTCACCAGGTGGCCAGAAGCAGTCCCGATGCCAGATACCTCGACGACTTTGTGTGCTAGAGTCAAAGCAGTACATCGGACAGAGGAGCCCAATTCATCTTCAGCTTATGGTCTGACCTCGCTAGCCTGTGGGGCACTCAGCTACATCACACAACAGCTTATCATCTGCAATCAAATAGGCTGGTGGAGCACTTCCACAGGCACCTCAAGACTGCACTCATGGCCAGACTACAAGGAGCAAACTGGATAGACGAGCTACCATGGACACTGTTGGGGATCCGCACTGTGCCCAAGGAGAACCTCAACACCTCTTCTGCCGAACTCGTCTACAGAGGTCTGCTGGTGTTCCACAGGGAATTCGCACCATCTCCAGACAAGCAACCAGAAGACATAGCAGTACTCCTCCACAGGCTATGGGAACGAGTCGGCAACTTGGCCCAGACTCCACCTGCCAGGCATGGACAAGTGAGGACCAACATACCCAAAGGCCTGCAGGACTGTGAGTATGTTTTCATCTGCAAGGGTCCACATCGTCTTCCGCTACAGAGGCCATACGAGGATCCATTCTGGGTCTTACAAAACAACAGCGCCACCTTTGAATTGGAGGTCTTCACTATGGATAGGTTGAAGCTGGCACACGTGGACCTGGTGCGCCCTGTCAAGACACTGGTACCATGTAAGAGAGGCAGGCCACCAAAGGCGACAGAGACACTGCCTTCGAACATCAAAGACAAAATTTCCAGTTCTTTTTGAGGGGGGGGGTCATGTAGAGCACGGGGAAGAAGGCATTGTAATGCAATAAGGGGCCGGCGCATGGGAAACCCGTTATTGTTATGCGGGCAGTGATGTCAGTTGATGGGGCAAATGGCGGGGATGCCAACAGTTTAAAAGTCGGGCTTCAGCCCCAAAAAAACAGTCATACCTCACTACACCTGTGAGTGACCTTCTTCAAATAGCGCACAGCTACATTAGAATAGTTGAATTCTCCTTTTCAAGGTGTTTAGTTCATTGGGGAGTGAAGCATCACAGCCATTAATGATGTTAGGTTTCACTTTGTGGGATTTAATGGCCTGCAGGTCCTGCCATAGCTGGTGAGTATCTGATTTTGTCTCCAGCTTCCCTTAGAATTGTCTCTTTGCTATTAAGATGGCCTTCTGAAGTTGTACCCAGACTTTCTTTAGAGATCTGGATCACGAGTCTTAAACGCCTTCAACCTAACCATCAGCAGATTGCAACAGCTATGGCTCATCCACAGCTTTTAATTAGGGTACTCCCAGTATGTGTTCATGGAGTCAGTGACAGCTATGGCATATTCATTCAAGTTTGAAGATGAATCCTTGAATACGGTCCAATCCTTTGAGTCAAAGCAGTCCTGCAGGCCCTCCTCTCACTCCCTTGATCATATTTTCAACACTGGTGCTGTAGTTCTTAGTCTCTGCTTGTACACCGGGGGTAGAAGGTGATCAGACTTGCTGAAGTGTCGGTGTGGGAGAGCATAGTGGGCATTCTTGATCGTGGTGTAAAAGTGGTCAAGTATGTTGGCTCCTCTGGTTGTGCAAGTAATACGTTGATGGTAGGTTATCAGAGACATCTTCAGGACATCCTGGCCTAATTGAAATCCCTACAGTGAGTGGGAAGGCATCAAGGTATACAGTGACAAGTGCTTTGGGCAAGTGCATTATCATCCTGCAATGAGAAACTGGCAGAGTACTAATGCTACTTGACTCAAAGACACTCAGTAGTCTGGCCTTAGTTTTGCTTGCTTTGGGAAGAAATAGCAAATCAAATTTGTGAGCTTTCCTTTCTATGTGTGTGTCCTGCACTGTGCTACCTTGTGTGGCAAAAATTTTAAGTAATGCCATGGAGAATGCTTAAATGTAGAGGAGAAAAATCTATGAGAAATACTATTTTGGAGTCACTTACATGGTTGTTCCTCAGTCATTTGCTACAAAGTTCAACCAGAATTGACCAATGAAAAGTTGTACACCAACTTCTATCCAACAAAACCACTTTTACAAAGACAAACATATCTGCTGCACTAGAAATGCCAGCACTGGATAATTCTATGACCAGAGTCAGAATCAGAATTTATAGTCATGAACAAATCATGAATTTCGTTGTTTTGCGGTAGCATCAAAATGCAAATATTCGTATAAACCACCTTAAAAAAATAGTGCTTGAAAAGTGCCTGGTTCATTGATCATTCAGGAATCTGCTGAGTGCTCATCTTTAGGCTCCTGTATCTTTTTCCTGATGATAGCTGAGTGAAGAGGGTGGTGGGGGTCTTTGAGGATAGATGTGCTTTTATAAGTCAGTAGATGTCCTCAATGACTGGTGCTTGTGATGTTGCAGGCCAAATTAACAACCTTCTGGGGTTTTATCTTGTCTTGAGCCTTGGCACCTCCATACCAGACAGTGAAGGAATCAGCCGGAATGCTCTTCAAGATACACCTGCAGAAGTTTTGAGAGTCTTTATGACATAGTGAATCTCCTCAAACACATCACAAAGTATAGCCACTGGCAAGCCTTCTTTGTGATTGCATCAATGTGGAGGCTACAGGACGAATCCTCAGAGACGTTGACACCCAGGAATTTGAAGTTCTTGACCTGCTCAACTCCTGAGCCTTTAGCGGGGACTGGATCGGGTTCTCCAGACTTCCTCCTGAAGTCCACATTCATCACCTTGTTATTTCTAACATTGAGCGCAGGGTCGTTGGTGTGACACCACTCAATCAGCTGATCTATCTCCCTCCCCCTCCTCATTGCCGTTTGTGATTCTGCCGACAACTGTAGTGTCATCAGCAAATTTGTAGACAGCATTGGAATTGTGCCACAGACTGATGGAAATTAAAAGTAGATAATCGTGATATTTGTCATGAGTATCTCAGGCTGTGTTAAATATATCAGTCCTTTGCTGGGAGAAATGTTGAGTTAGGACATAAATTTAAATTTATTTAGACTGATAATACAGTAACAGGTTCTCTCAGCCCACGAGCCCGTGCCGCCCAATTACACCTAAATGACCTACAACCCCCGGTACATTTTTGAATGGTGGGAGGAAAGCAGAACCCCCGGGGAAAACCCACGCAAATATGCGGAGAGTGCACAAATTCCTTTCAGACAGGGTTGGATTCCAACTAACCATAATGCCAACCATGCTGCCCAAAATTCTGATTCTTGCCCAAGCACATTCTGCATGTGGAAACCTAGACAATCTATAGGTGTTTTCAAATTGCAGCACCCGGGTAGCACTCCTGGGACTCGAGTGAGATCACTGGGTTGTGTGGACAGGATGCGCTTTTCAAATAGCAGCCTAACAAACCTGTTAAATCACCAACCTGGTGATTTAAGTGGGATCCCGCCCCGCAATGATGTGGTGAGTGATGTGTCATGCAGTTACAGTCACAGGCAGCTGCACAGGGAATCACCTTCTGGAATCACCTTCTGTTTAAATTTCTCCTAAATGCCACCCACCCCACCATCAGTTGCCTCACCAACCCCCCCCCCCCCAACCCCCATTCCTGGCCATCAATCATCCGCCACTCCCAGCAGTCATTCACTGCCCCCAAGCGGAGTACTGTTGCCATGAAGGGGAGAAGGGGGTGCCATGAACTGGGGAGGATGTCGCCACGATGTGCTGTTCCGGTTCGTGGTGATGGCTCAATGTGGGAGGGCGGGAGCAATGGCCAGAGCCAGAGTGGTTTCAGCAGCGTGGGGGATTGTGGGTAAGGAAGACGGCCATTGCTCCTGCATTCCTGCATTGAGCCGTTGCTGTGAACCAGAGCAGCATGTTGAGGCTGCACTGTGACAGCATCCTGCATTGAGCCAGACGGGTTTCCCTGTTATACACGCGCAAGCACTGATGTCACCAGAGTAACCAGGTTTGTCACTTCCCATTTAAAATCGCCAGTGGATGCCCATCTCAGAGATAGGTCTGGGACCTGGGTGGGTTTTGACCGATTTGATCCAGTTGGACCCTTTCAAATAATCGTGCCTGGGTCGTCAACCGAGCAAATTGCTCGGTTAACCCCATTTGACATGGCAATTTGAAAGGGCTTTATGTTGATAAGTCATATGATCTCAGAAGAATCAATCCTTGGCCATTCCTGTTTTAAACTAAATGCTAGGTAAGTACACTGTCCAGAAGGGATAACTGATAAGGCACAGGGTAAATTATTGTACTTTAGTTGACTAACATTTTTGAAACACCAGAAACCTCTAAAACTTACCCTTGAAAGTAATTACTGCTGACTGATTAATTATTGAAATGTTATTTTACAGTAACTTTTGATATCTTGAAACAAGTACAATTCATTAAACCATCCATTAATACTTTGTTATGTCAGTTTTGCTGTAGTTCTACGAGGCAGCTTTTATCCATTGTGCTTCCTGGCCCTGCGGTTGTGTGAAAATTTAAATTTCCCTTATTTTAACAATATATTCATTTGAAGCAAGGCTTGTCTTATCATGTGGTTTCCTTGGTTACAATTGCCGTAGAATATTAA
Source organism: Narcine bancroftii (assembly GCF_036971445.1). NCBI lineage: Eukaryota > Metazoa > Chordata > Chondrichthyes > Torpediniformes > Narcinidae > Narcine > Narcine bancroftii. The sequence continues at coordinate 222,579,099 of NC_091469.1, read as the reverse complement.
AGTTACAAATGAGGAGGAAGATAAAGTTGGGTATGTGTGTAAGAAACAGGACAGTACAAGTATTGATCAGTAAATGAAATGCAGAAGTTCTGCACTAATGACTTTCTCAGGAACTGTTAGGAAGCAATAACAAGGAAAGAATGGTAATTGTGCGTTACTTTTTACAAATTGTTCATTTTCTGGGAACTGAGTAAGTTCATTTTGATGTAAAGGACTAAAGTGCTCCTAACATGTATATTCTGCAACTATTTCAATAACAATTATTTTACTTGATGGATACAGGGCAGTAAATTTTCTATCAGTTTTACAAGTGAAGATACAAATGAAACAGCAATATGATTTCATTTGAGTTGGTTATCGTGGAAATCCACATTCAGACTCAGGTCATGAAAAAAGTTACAAGGGACTCACTCACTTTACATTTGAACAAATGAAAGATGCAGCAGAATTTTATATCCTTCTCAAGCCACATCACAGCAGATATCACAAAGCTGTCTGATATTGTCATTTGTCATTGTTGAGGATGATGCCCTTCATTCTGCGATCCACAGAGCGAAGATGCCTGTGCATATATATGTTTAACGTGTACTTGATGTTGCACTCCAAGAAGCACACGATACTTCACAAATCAACCAATTCCAACGGAATGGAAACCACAACGATTTGAGATGATGGATTTGTTGCAGACTTTGTCCGCCTTCACAGCCATTGAGTTCAGAGTAACTTCATTTGCCTGTAACACAGTTGAGGACTTGGTCAGATTGTTCTTTGACAGGGACCTCACCCTTGACCTTACTGCCAATGGTGACTCTACCAGGAGCACAGCTCTAGATGACATCACTCTTGGGATCTCAGGACCATACAAGCTTCTTCACCGTGACAATCCATGTAGAGTATTGAGTGTAAATACATAAGTAGGAACAGGATTCTGCTTAAGTGAATTAATGAGTTTGTTGTCATAGATATAATGTACAGATGCCATGAAAATCTACCATACAGTTAAGTGCAAAAAAGTTACAGTAGTGTAGACAGATCTTTGGCATTCCTGGAATTTTGTTATGGTTAGGATAGCATTAGATGATTCAAAAGCATGCTGGTTATTGGGGAGGGGAAAAAAAAACTTCTTGAATTAAGAGGTGCCAGGTTTTAGGCTTCTGTACCTGCCTGAATATAGCAATTAGAGAGTGTGACCAGGGTGATGTGGATTATTTATAATGTTGACAGCCTTCTTGTAACAGCGCCTTATGTGTATGCCTTCAACGGATGGGAGGTCGGAGCCCATGATGGACTTGACTAGGTTTGCCTCTTGCTGCATTATTGGGCACTCTAGTTTCCAAACCAGGCTATGTTGTAAGGAGTCACCATACTTTTCATAGTGCATCTGCAGAAGTTTGATAGTGTAGCCGTGGGCTACTCGAAAGAAGATGTAATGTAGTCAGGTTAAGCTCTGAGTTTTACTAGGACTCAGGCCTGACTTTTATACTTGCAGTGTTCCCTCTGTGGCCCCCCCCCCCCCTCCTTGGCAGACATCACGGCAAAAGTGGGTTTCCCTTCTTCTCCGCTCTCTGTCTCTGTCTGTGCAGCAAGGCCAGCACCATTTTGGGGTTGCGGGTCTTTCAGCTGCCCTTGCTGTTCACCCGCTGGTTCACTTGTGGGGGCCAGTATCACTGTGCAGGTTTTTGACCTTTGGTTGCACTCTCTGCCACAGCACACTGCATATCACCATATACAGCACAGAACAGGCCAGTTTGGTCCTACTAGTCCATGCCGGAACAAATCCCCACCCTCCTAGTCCCACTGACCTGCACCTGGTCCATACCCCTCCATGTAATTATCCAGTCTTCCTTAAATGCAAATAACGTCCTTGCTTCAACCATCTCTGCTGGAAGCTTATTCCACATCTCAACCACCCAACAATTGCATATTTAATGATAGGTCCAATCTCTTCATACTCCTAAGTAGAGGTGCTGGTGTGACTTCTTCATGGTTGTCTCAATATGCCGATCACAGGATGTGGATGCCCAGGAACACAGACACACGGGTCCTTGGCTTCCCCTTTCTAAAGTCCACAATAGGCTGCTGGATATTGCAAGCAAAATTCCCAATCACACAACCAGATCCCAATCACACAACCAGATCCCAATCTCCATCCTATATTTTGACTCATAATTTCCCCATCATTGAATAGGTGAATTGTGTTAATGCTGAAATAGACTATGGTCAAGCCAAGTTTATTGTTATCCGATTGCATGAGTACAACCCGACAAAACAGCGTTCTTTGGTCCTCGGTGCAAAACATGTTGACACACCACCAGACATAACACACATCCAGAGAAACAATACATATCAGGAGTAGTATTACATCTATCCAAATAAATAGATATTGTCTCATTAATGTGAGAGTCTCGGATGGTTCGTGCCCTTGGGAAGAAGTTGTTTTTTCGCCTGGTTGGGCTGGCTCTGGAATCCTGGAACTAGAGAGATAATAAGTAACCAAGCAGCCTTCAGATGCCCCCAATTTTGATGGTCAGTGAGGAGGAGGAGGAGGTCATGTTGTCAATCCTCACTCTTGGGGTCTTCAAACGAGGAAGTCAAGGATCCAGTTTCAAAGAAGAGTCTTAGATTCCTGAGTTTTGATTATTAGTTTTGTTGATATACTGATGTTAAACAGTGACCTGTTGCTAATAAACAGGCTGACGTAGGTGTTCTTGTGGTTCAGGTGATCCAATGTTGAGTGGATGGCCAGCAAGATGCTATCACACAAGAATACCTCAGATGCCACAAAAAGAAATAAAAGATAATATAAATAACAGAGAAAATATATAATCACATTTGGCCACTAGTGTAAAAAAATGGGTTCTGTCAGCAGTACAAACAGATTTTTGGCAGTCTTGTTTTAGCATTATGGTTTAGGGGATACAGGTGGGGAGGGGTTGGAGGGAAATCAAGAACTTGACATCTTAGAACCATAGAACATAACAGCACAGAAACACTCCAGTTCGACCCTTCTAGTCTGTGCCAAACTATTTTTATGCCTAGTTCTACAGACCTGTACCAAGTCCATAGCTCTCCCATTCACGTACCTGTCCAAATTCTTCTTAAATAGAGTCCGCAGTCACCACTTCAGTTGGCAGCTTGTTCCAAACTCCCACTACTCTCTGTGAGAACAAGTTCTCCCTCATGTTCCTCCTAAACTTTTCCCCTTTCACACTTAACCCATGTCCTCTGGTTTGTATCTCACCTAACCTCAGTGGTAAAAGGCGACCTACATTTACTGTCCATTTATTTAAAAAAAACTAGACAGAACAAACAGAATCCAACGAATAGTTTTTGTTTTCTCTGGAGGTTTCTAGTTCTTATGCAAAACATTAATAGTGCATTATTACTGACTGATAACCAGCTGAGTTAACACTCGATTTGCAAAATGCATTGTATTTTAATTTCATTGATTTTACTTTTATCTCTCAGCTGATTTTTGTTGTGGCTTTGCTTTGCCTCCATGCACAATTCTTTCCCGAGTTTTCATTTTCGATCAGTGTTTTACATTCTTTCAGCTATTCTTTATTCCTACATGAAAAATCCATGAATGCCATTTATCTCTCTAATTGTCTATAACTTGTGTTTTAGTGTTACTGTTCCTGCTGGTTAGTTTTTGATCTTCCTGCTCGCCTTTTCTTTCCCCTCCTCCTTACCTGTCATTCCTGTTCTCATCTCCCTTCCCTCTCACTCACACAGCCATCCTCCCTCCCCTTCATCGCTGCTGTCCCCTCCCTCCTCTCTCCACCTATCATCTCCTGCCTTTGCCACTCCTCCCCCCCCACCTTTTTGTTCAGACACCTGTTGGCATTGGCTCGTACCTTTGATGAAGGGCTCAAGCCCGAAACATCGGTTTTGCATTTTTACCTTTGCTACTCTTTGACCTGCAGAGTTTCTCCAGCAGTTTGTGTTTTTACTAGTATTTGATCTTGTGGCTCTTTTCCTGTGATTTCACAGTTCTCTCACCATTCATTAGATATATTACACTGATAAAGTGCTAATGTCAGCAAAGGTTGTTAGTAGACCCCAAAACGTGTTTCTAATTTCAAGCCATAGCTTCTAGTTCAATTTAAATAGAGCATAAATCTAAAAGTAGAAGAATGGGCACAATTCTATTAATTGAACTTCAAGATATGCAAGTGGAGTCCTGCAGAAATCCATTTTCTTTTTCAAAAGATAACAAAGCTCTATTGTGTTCTTGAATTTTAGCTCTCTCTTAAGGGGATTTCCCATCCCTCATTGTTGCTTAGTTTCATCTAGGTTTCCTCAGTCACGTAACTATCCAGAGTCAATTGTTTTATTTTTCAGATTACAATAGTATTATATTTGATGGGTACATTTCCATGAATCAAAATAAAACTGTAGTGTCACTACTTTAATTTTTTTTTCCCTTTTCTGTTTCTATCTCAAGTGACTAAAAATCATCTGTTGAATCTATGATACCATTGGACAGAGTAGGCTCATGGAACACATTTAAACTATAAAATTATTTTTGGATATGTAGCCATGGAAATACCAATTTAATGCCCAACTTGCTATCTGATGAAAATGTTGCATGATAATATGGAGCTGGTGCAATGCCGAAAGAAATGAAAACAAAGAAATTTCCAAAATAAGTGAAACTCATGATTTTTTTGGGTTCTTAATTAACAGTTGGACCTGAAATTAAGAAAATTAGTTGTAAAAATCTGGTTCATTTTGCAACATTCCAAAATTAGGGTGATGCAGGATTTAATAAAAACTTTGCTGTTCCAGTTCTCTCGAACTTTCCCATTTATAGGTGTGATATTAGAGCTATTATCTGGGACAAGTTTAGACATACAGAGGGGGAATGAGGGGCAGTCTGCCTGAGAGTGCTTTTGTGCCCTACAGTTAAAGTAGATTTATTGCACAGCTTCCACAGTTGATAATTTTCAGACACAGGCCACATTGGGCTGTCTATGTAGAACAGGCCTCTGTAGAGCGTTGTCTTTTTCGGCTTTTGATCTTCAGATGGCCTACTAAAGCCTAACATTGCTCTTTAGAGAACTGCTGTCATAATTCTGCACCAAAATAAAAAAAAATTAAATTATTTTTTACAAAGATTAATCTGCAAAAGGGGTTAGCCTTTCTGAGATTTAATAAGTAAAATTATTAAAATGTTACAAGGTTTTCTATTCCCTAAAGGAATAAAAGCCCCAAAGGAAAAATGGTCCAACCGTGACTAACAAGAGAAGTTAGATATAGTATTAGATTTCAAGAAATTTATAATGTAGTCAAAATGTGCAGAAAATGTGGAATCTGAGATGTTTGAATTCAGTCAAGGATGGCCAATAAATTCATAAATAAGAGAGAAAATAAAAGGGTGAAATATTAAGTGATACATGCACTGGCCATTTAAGCTAAATGAACTATATAACAGTGTCAGCATGTTGCACACTGTCCTAAAATTTATTTAATTGACTTCACAATTTCACAGAACTGTGCAGCTGAATAGGGATAGATTTCTGGACAGTAAAACAGGGGCTGGATGACATTCTGTTCCACTAATTCTGACTGTAATTTTCATTAAGGATTCCAGCTGGAGAGTTGGCAAAGTCTGAAATAGTCAGCAAGGTTGTGGTCAGAAAAACAGATTTAACATTTAATTTAATTGATCTTTAAATATTATTTTCATTTATGAAATCAATTCTACTCATTTTCTTTTTTCATTTTCTAAATAGATTCCAATTTCTTTCCTTATTACTTTGAAAACTAATGAAAGTGCACTATTTTAAGGGTACTGTTTTGCATTGGATAGCACTGTAAATGTACAAATGTTTCATTTTAATACAAAATTTAAAAAACTGTTTAAATATTCTATACATATTATTATATTTGTAAATGATTTTGTCTAGAATCTGTCTACTTATACCAGATTGTAAACAGCATGAATGTTGATGATCAAGTTTTCAGTTTCAATTTGACCACCTGCTCTCTGCAATTTTTATATCCCAACCTGCTCCTTAGTTTGTTGCTCACTGAACAACAGTACAATGGCTATTTGTTCTTCAACATCATGCAAGTGCAAATAGAAGTTGGTTTCAGGTCAACACGAACATGCCCACTTTGAGTAAAGTGTAATTTGATTTGCATTCGAACTAATTGCGTGGTAATGAGCAAAGTGTGGTGCTTGCCTTTTAGGAATGAAATTACTTTGTCGATGAATGAGCTCACATCAGATGGAGTTCCCTGGAATTCTGCAAACATCACTCATGATGTTCTGGTGCCAATTAGTAGATGGAGAATGACTGGCTTACTGGCCTGTGGAGTGCAGGAAACTGAAGAGTAGTAGTGAAGATTAGCAGTGTACTAATTTTTTCTCCCCACAAACCTTCCGTTTACTGATCCAAAATGTAACTGGATGATAGATACTGAATAGGGTGGTCCCACTTAGTTCAAATGAGGTTTGCTTATATTCAAACTCTTGAAATCCCCTGTAACCAAAAACTACAAAATATATTGAACCCTCAGGCCAAGCTGTCAGCTGTTTTTTGTTGTTGTTTTTTAAAGGTTAGGTGGGAAGGCAGAAAATACAATTATATAAAACATTTGTGTTAACCCAAAATACAAATAATTCTGTTTGCAAATTAATTAAAAATACATGGAAGTCCATTGTCATATAAATTACAATCTCAATTTTTGATAACAGAAATATTGTGGCACGTTACATTAGTTCAGGGCCAGGATTTTCTGCTGGTGATGTATCAGGTTTCAGGTTGTCCTCAATAAGGAAGCAATCTCCTAGCATATCAATAGGCCCAGGCTCTTTTTTTCTAAATCAAAACTAATTTGGCATTCTCCTTCTAGAATTGCTTTGAGAGGTGATTAAACAGAGCCTCCAGCTAGTTGGGCTAACAATGAGATAAACTGTTCTTGAATTAAAAACTGGATACTTATTTTTTTTTCAAAATTACAAAAACAAAACCCTTTAAAACAGGAGGAAGCATTTTTTTCTTAAACATGGAAGTCACCTCATGTCCACAGCCATTTTTCCTATTAAACTGAATGGACTTTCTCAATTTGGACCTGATTAACCTCGTGAAGCAGGTAATCTGCAAATGCTTCCCACTGAAATCTGAGCTCAACAGCAGAGCCCAGTTGTCTCATGAGTGGCCATCAGTTGAGGACTAAGTTTAGGACTCTCATCTTCATTCAGGGATTCAAAACCACCACACAATTACATGGCCAACTGTTTCAATAAGATTGTCAGTTTTTAAACAAAATCTAGGATTCTGTTTATACTGATGGGATATTTCAAGATACAATAGGAATAAAGTAGAATCAGCCAGTAAAACATAAGAACTTTGTTTGATGTCACACCTACCATGCAGAAAATGTATAAATTATATTTTAAGGTGTACTAACATGTGAAGATTATTCCAGGATTCAGTAATGTACAATTACAATAGGAAACCATGCACGAGGACTTCATTTCACTTGTATGAAGTGATTTTTCCTGATGCCTTTCAAATTCATCATACTAATAGTCTAACTTTCATTAATACCTTTCACAGGCATCAACAAATTTACAAAGAAGCTTCGTAATCCATTTCTGATTGAAAATAATGAGTTGCTTGACTTTCTGTCCAGAGTTCATTCTGATGTCCAAGTGGTAAGTACCTTGTATCTGTTTCAAGTAACACTGAACAATGATTTACTGATGCCATAATTTTAATGGTAAAGGAAATTCTTGAGGCATTATGAAGTCACACAGTAGTGCAGGTTGGGATGTGCATCTTTTCTGCTCAAACTCGAAATAGGATGTTAAGTTATGCTTTCCCCACCATGACAAAAATCAGAATATTCATGTGGTCGAGATTGAGATGAAGCTTCAAATATCATCCTGAGGATGTGTGCAGCTTTGAGCCGTTAACAAAGCATGCCAGAGGGCATCGTTACTGATTACAAAGTAATAACAGAGGAATACAAGAACTGTTGATGTTAGAATCTGGAGTCAATGAAGAAGCTACAGGTGTTCATTTAGTTTGACAAGATTCAAAGGGAGAAATGGACAGTTTCCCCTTTCCACTTTGGACTTGATAAAGGGTCCCAACCTGAAACCTTGATTGATCATTTCTCAGCTTGGATGCTGCTGGACGATGGAGCCCCTTCAGTTCTTTATTTTATTCACTAAGTATAAAAGTTAAGGACAAGAATTCCAGTTACTAGGATATTTTACGTGATTAAAATTCAAAATGATTTCATTCAACCTTTATAACTGCACAGTAAAATGTGATGAAGGATGGGAACTGAGATCAGGGTGGAAAAAATAGATTAGTGGAATGAGCTGGTCGAGTAAGTTAAGTGTTAACATTTTGGTAGGAATGGTGAGAAGAGACAATACAAACCAGAGGGGACAATTCTAAAAGGAATTCAAAAACAGTGAGAGATTTGAGTAGATGAATGCATAGTTCGTTCAAAGAGGCAGAACAAATTAAAAACACGTGGACTTTATATTTTATATTTTAAGGACAAAAGCAAAGAAGTCAAGAGAAGTCTTTAGAAGATACTGGTTGGGCCCCTTCTGGAATATTTAAAATCACAAAGGGTGTGGACAGAATATCTAGGGTAAGGCTGTCCCTAATGGTAGAGTAGTTATGAACCAATAGACACAAAATGAAGGTGATTGGCAAAAGAAAATAACAGTTTAAATGCTGTGAGTGGTTAGTGTTTGGAATGCACTGCTGGAAATTTTACATTGTGGAGTTCAGAAGGGAAATTGATAAGTTGCTGAATTTCTGAAGTAGCTGAATTTGTAGGGATCCGGGGAGAGGGAGGGGAAGTGGAACTTGCTGGATTCCTCATGCAGGATAGCCTGAAGGTAAACTTTCAGGTTGAGTCCGTGGTCAAGAAGACAAATGCAATGCTGGCATTCATTTCAAGAGGAATAGAATATAGGAGCAAGGATGTGATGATGTGGCTGTACAAGGCACTGGTGAGAATTCACTTGGTATATTGAGAGCAATTTTGGGCTCTTCATTTAAGAAAGGATGTGCTGACGTTGGAGAGGGTGCAGAAGAAGTTCACAAGGATGATGCTGGGAATGAAAGGATTACATTTGACAGCTCTTGGCCTGTACTTCTTGGAATTTAGGAGAATGAGGAGGGATCTCTGAAACATTTTGAATGTTGAAAGGCATGGACAGGGTGGGAGAGTCGCGAACAAGAGGATTGAAAAGTGATGCAGAGGAATTTCTTCAGCCAGAGGGTAGTAAATCTGTGGAATTTATTGCCACAGGCGATTGCGAAGGCCAGGTTATTGAGTGTATTTAAGGTAGAGATTAATAGGTTCTTGATTAACCAGGGCATCAAAGGTTATGGGAAGAAGGCTGAGTAGGAAAATGGATCAGCTCATGACTGAATGGTGAGGCAGACTTGATGGGCTGAATAGCCCAATTCTGCTCCTATGTCTTAAGGATTATTTTATGTAGAGCCAGTACAAACTCCACAGGTTGAATAACATCTTTCCCATTCTGTGATTCTGTATGAAGCGCAGACTACAAATTTGAAGGTCTTTTGCGCTGGTCTAGGCTAACATTTTAATTCTCACATAACATTAAAGGCAGGGAAATTGTATGAACCGTCTTAAAAATATACCCGTAGTCACAAAATATGTATCCATAACGTGCAATATAATTAATGAATGTAACTATATGGAATATTTGTATTCAGAAATTGACCTCATCAACAACAGCATAAAATTGTCATCATGCAAAAAGAATATTCTGCCTAGTGGTCCAGTTCTATACTAAAAGCTCCAAAGGACACATGCACAATTATAGGGATGGTGAATAATTAAAAAAAATGAAATAGCTATTTTTTTCAGATATTATGGACATTAATTTTTCTTTCAAGCGAAGCAATGACACAATTAGAATATTATTACTTGTGAAGTTCATGAAAATTATGAGTTATTTTTAATTAACATTTATAAAACAACACTATTTCAAATTTCATTAACTCATCATGTGGATTGTAAAATATGGATGAATCCTTATGTAATTAAATATTCAAACATAGAAACTAGACCATAAGATATAGGAGCAGAAGTAGGCCATACGGATAATCAAGTCCACCACATCATTCCATATTGAGCTGATCCATTCTTCCACTCCTCTCCCCTTTGATATCCTGACTATTCAGATACTTATCAATCCTTGCCTGAAAGACACCTAATGACTTGGCCTCCGCAGTCACATGCGGTAGCAAATTTCCAGAGGTTCACCACTCTCTGGCTAAAGAAAATTTCTCCACATCTGTTTTCAATGGGCGCCTTTCAATTCTGAAGTTACGTTCTCTTGTCTGATATTCCCCAACCATGGAAAACAACTTTACCACATCTACTCAGAGGAGGCCTTTCAATATTCAAAGTGCTTCTACGAGATCTCCCGTCATTCTTCTGAACTCCAAGGAGAACAGTACAAGAGCTGTCAAACATTCCTCTTGTGCTAATTTCATTCCAGGTATCATTGTGAATTTTCTCTGAACCCTCTCCAATGCTAGCACATCCTTTCTGAAACAATGATCCCAAAACTGTACCCTGTACTCAGAGTGATGCTTCACCATTGTTATAGAGCCTCAACATCACATCCCTGCTTTTGTATCCTATTCCCCTAGATATGAATGCCAACATCGCATTTGCCTTCTTATCCTGCAGGAGGACTCCTATATCCCTTTGTTTCTCTGAATTTTTAATGTTACCCCCATCCAAATAATAGTTTGTCCTTTTATTCCTTCTACCAAAGCGCATGACCATACAATTTCCAACATGTTTTATTAGCCATTTCCTTGATCTTGTCCTTTTATTCCTTCTACCAAAGTGCATGACCATACAATTTCCAACATATTTTATTAGCCACTTTCTTGATCATTTTCCTAATCTCTCCAAGCCTCTCCGTCTCCACCCCTCCACCTATCCTTGAATCATCTGCAAACTTAGCTGCAAAGCTATTTATTCTTCAATTCAAATCATTAACAAATTATAAAAAAGATGCAGCCCCAACACCGACCCCTATAGAACATCACAGATGTAGTCATCAAGAATAGGAATCCTTTATTCCCACTGTTTCCTGCCAATCAGCCAAAGCTCTACCAGTGCTAGGATCTTTCTTGAAATTCCATGGGCTATTAAGCAGCCTCATGTGCGGCACCTTGTCAAAGGGCTTTTGAAAGTCGAAATATAACATACATTGCATAATCCTTTATCTAGCCCACTTATAGTTTCCTTAAAAATTGCAGTACATTTGTCAGGCAAGATTTTCCCTTAAGAAAACCATCCTTATCTTGTTATGTACCTCCAGGTTCTCCGTTACCTCATCTCTGACAATAGACTCCAATGACTTCCTAAACACTAATGTTAGGCTAACAGATTGATAATTTTATTTCTGCTGCTTCTCTTTTAAATAGTGGAGTGTCCTTTGCAATTTTCCAGTCCTCCTGAACCATGCCAGAATTTATCGTTTCTCCAAGGTTTAGGGTTCCTTATATTGCCACGTGTTAATACATTGAAAATGTTACATGATGTACTTTTAACTTTTGTCTGCCATAAGGGGCAGCACTGTTGGCGTAGCTGTTAGTCTAGCACCGTTACAGTGCCCAGTGATTGGAACCAGGGTTCAAATCCTGTGCTGTAAGAAGTCTGTATGTTCTCCCTGCATGGGTTTTCGCCAGGGCTCCGGTTTCCTCCCACCTTTCAAAATGTCCCCGGGGATGTAGGTTAATTGGGTGTAATTGGACTGTATGGGCTCGTGGGGTGAAATGGCCTGTTACTGTGCTGTATGTTGAAATTTAAATTAAAAAATTTAAGACAGAGTCACCATGAGTGTTGCCTGGTGCTCCTTACAGTACGAGAGAAAGAGAAGCAATCTACAGTTCCTTCAGATGCACTGAGTGTGTGTATATTTGCCTCCAGTATTCCACCAGCATCTGCAAAGGCTGTTCAATTTATTGGCAATCTGAGATCCAGGTCCAAATCAATGACAAAATCAGGAAGCCTTTAGCATCTGAGGTCCTTCTTGCCTAACACCCTCTCAAATCCTGGATCTGCTATTGGATTCCCACAAGCCAGTGTCCAGCACCTTGCAGCCTGTGGGGGTCCTCTGTGCAATTGCCAACAATCTGCAGCCCATGAGGTTTTCCTGACCACAAGTCAATGTAATGGGTGCAATTATTGAGGCAGGGTAATAATGGTAAGTGTGCGTGGGTGTGTAATTGAGAATAAGATTAGGAGGCAGCTAAATATATGGACTTCAGTGCAGAAGATATTGGATCATAGGGAAATTGGAGTTGGAAGCAAAATTGGAGGAGAAGGGTCCAAAATAAGATTATGAAGCTGGTGAATATGTCCAGTAAGATAGGGAAAGGGGCAATGGAATCGCTAAAAGATCAGATTGGCCAGCAGGTGTGATTCTATTAATTTCAGTCATGCACAGGATGTCATCTTTACCCACACTGTACAGTCCAATTTACCTCACAGTCTGAGTTTCCTGGGCAAATGCAAATTAATTGGAAATAGTTATGACATTTAATTCTGGCGGGGGGGGTGGGGGGTGGAAGAGAAGATATTTTAGTCTGATAATGCAGAAAGATGGTATTGTAATTAAATTTCTAGGGTTTCTCATGATAGAAAGAAAGAAATAAATAGCAAACATTCAGCATTAAACCTTAACCAAATGCAAACAAAACTTGTATCCATTTTTTTTCCTGATTGAATTTTACAACTTGCAGCAGGTGGACTTGCAACTTGCATCTATTTTATACTTTTGTCTTGAGTGGTAGAATCTAATAACTTGTATTATAAAGGTAAATTTTATTTACAACATGGTTAGAAGCAGATTCTGACCATTGACACCAATTACAACTAATCAACTTACGAGTCCATATTTTGTTTTGGAGGATGGGTCAAAACCTGGGGAAAAACCCACACCGTTCACGGAGAGAACGTACAAACTCCTTACAAACAGAGCCTGGTTCAAACCCAGGTCGCTGACATTATAAGAGCATTGCACTAACTGTGATGCTATCTGTGGCACCCCAGTTAGCAGTATCATAAACTGGTCTGAGGATGTCAACCAACATTCTCACAAGAGGACCAAGTTCAATTGGAGGGACATGCAGAAGGGGGATGGGTATCTCTAACATAATTATGGACATATGTATTTGCATATACCATCTTCCAAGATCACACAACTTAAATCCCTGGTCAATCATAATATTTTGACTACCTGCCAGATAAAATTAACTAATGTCTGCACCAATTCAAAATGGCATTCCTCTTTCTACATTTACTCCATTCCATACTTTAAGCATATGCCTCAGAATTGGTGTTTCTAATTGTCATTTTAATAATCCTTCATGCCATTTGTACAAAATGTGTTCAAAATTACTTTCTCCTATTATGCTCATTTCAATTTGTACCCTTGCAATCTTTTCATTGGTCTGATAACAAGAGGACAAAGATCGAAGATGAGCTGTTTTATAGTAATTTAGATGATCTTTCCAACAAAATGATTTTGATATTTGTCTATTTGTAATCATTCTAGCCTTTGAGAAATTATATAATGCACTTATCCAATTTATAAAATACTTTGGAATTCCAAAAACCTTCAATACTTTAAATAAATAAATAATCCAATTCTAATCTTTCAAATGCCTTTTCTGCATCTAAAGCCACTGATTAGGTCCATATTAATCAAGTTAGATAAATATTTAGCTAATCTATTAATTTAGACAAAATTTTATAATCTATATTCAATAATGAAATTGGCATAATTGAACATGGAAGCAAAGAGTCCTTTTTTATTGGAATAACTGTTACTAACACATTTGATCTAACAATTCCATGAATATTGGAATTAATAACTCTAAATTCTTTATAAAATTCTGGAGAGAAACCATCCTCCCCAGAGCCTTATTGTTTGGTAGAGTGTGATAGAATATAGAGTATTTAGATATGTTTTTGGGAGATGAATTGGGAAAGGTTTGTTAGAGTAGGTCACATACAAACACTTTAAAAAACAGATCTTATTTGAAATACTGGGGCTCTGCCCCATGCCAGACATTATCGGCTCCACAGCTTTTGCGAGAGCTTTGAAGAGTGTTCAAGAGACTTCACTAATGGATTATTGTTTACAAAAGGCAACAGATGAAAGAGGATGTTGGACCTGCTGATGTCTGGAAGAGAGTTTGCTGATGTAAGAAAAGAAGGTCATGTGGTTTTTCAAGCAGAGAGAATCAAACAGGCTTTCTCTCAGAGAGAAAGAGAGAGAGAGATAGATAGATCACTTGTACAGTGTTATAGCCAGCAGAAGCAGCTGGGACTGGAACAGGACAAGCTGAAAGCCCATTAGAAAGTCGGCCTGGTCAAAGCCCTTGTGGTTCATGCAAGAGGAGAGGACTGGCTACACTTGGAATAACAAAAATATACAATGTGGTGACCTGAAAGGAAGAGGTTATCATCTGGAGAACCCTGAAGGGGCAAGTTTCGTCAGCAAGACACTCGAGTGGCTGATTAAAAAGGAATCTGTTGTGGATGTCATCGTACAACAAATCTCTCTCTGAAAACTGAGAAGAACCATCCTGAGTGGTAACCATTTACCTTTCAAGCACCAAAGACTGGTGAACTTTATAAATGTATAAAAATTGCCTGCAACCAGTGAACATGGAGGAATGAGAAGTGAGATTGGTCTGTGAACCAAAGAACTTACACCCACATTACATACACATGGGCTTAGAATTAGAAGGGGGTTAAGTTAGGTTAATTAAGTCAATAGAGATAAGTTAAAGTTTTATTATATTTTCATGTTTAAAGATAATTAAAGTAACCATTTGTCGGTGAATATCTATTACTGCTGGGTTTTGGGGTCCTCTGGGCTCATAGCAAGAGACATCAATATATCATATAATTCTGTAACTGTAAATGATTTGTTAATTCTGTCTTCTCTTCTATATTTAATTGTGGTAAAGTAATTTTTAAACACATTCATCTATTTTATCCTCAACTTTCAAAGATTCCGATTGGTACAATTTCTTATAAATTTCATAAAAACATATTAATACCTTGTGTTTTATAGGTAAGATTATCTGAATCTTCTTTTACAGCTAATATTGTTCTCGATAATTGTTTAGTCCTCAATTCCCATGCTAAAACTTTATATGCTCTATCACCCAATTAATAATATTTTTGTCGGGTTCATCTAATATCCCTCTCTACTCTATATGTTTGTATTGTATTAAGTTTCAATTTTTAAAAATCCAATATTTTTCTTTTCTCATCATTTAATTAATTTTGCAGTTCTTTTTCCATCTTTATTATTTCATTTTGCAAATAATTAACTTCAGTCATATATTGTTTTTAACCTTTGCCATATAACTTATTATTTGTCCTCTTAAATAAGCCTTCAAAGAATCCCAAACCACAAACTTATCAGCTACAGAAGGTTAATTCAGGTCCATAAAAAGTTTAATCTGTTGCCATATAAATTCACGAAAATCTTTCCTTTTTAGCAATGCTGCATTACACCTCCATTTATAACCTATATTTTGCTTGTCCTCCATTAAAATTGACATAACCAAAGGTGAATAATCAGATAATATCCTCGCTTGATATTCAATGTTATGAACTCTTGCCTGCAGTTGATAGGAGATTAAAAACATGTCTATACTGGAATATGCCTTGTGCTTATAAGAATAAAATGAATAATCTCTAGTACCAGGATGCATCCTCCTCCAGCTCTCAATAAGTTCCATTTCATTCATAAAATTTTTCACGTCTTTTATTACCTTATTTTTAACCATGATTCCTCCTGATCTATCCAACTTCGAATCAAAGGTAAAATTAAAGTCTCCTCCCATAATTATTTTCCCTTTGCATTAGCTAACTGCATAAAAACATCTTATCAAAAATTTTCATCATTTACATTTGGTGCTTATGTTCATCAAGGTCCAATATTCAGAATATATTTTGCAATTTATCATCACATAGCTCCCCACTTTATCAATTGTTACAGCCAATATTTCAATTGGTAAGCTTTTATTTATTAATATCGCTACTCCTCTAGTTTTAGAATTAAATGAAGAAGAGAATACCCCTCCTACCCAATCTCTCTCTAATTTCATATGTTCTACTTCCGTTAAATGAGTTTCTTGAATAAAAGCCACATCTACTTTAATTTTTTTTCATATAACTCAACAACCTTTTTCTCTTTATCAGATTCTGAATCCATTAATATTAATACTAATAAATGACAATTTCCCCACCATTAGATATCAGGATTAAAATCTATATCCATCCAGCTTCTCCCTCCACCTCCCCATCCAACCCAACCCTCCTTACATAATATTATTAGGTATATGAGCATTCCAGGCTAGAAACCAAAAAAAAGAAAAAAGTAAGACGTCAGAACCGCGTGAGGTTAAAGCATCTCTATTCCCCTGATCTATACAGGTTGCATTGATGCCCATGACTCAGTAATGGTCAGCATCACATTCTCCCACTAACTCACTCAAAACACCATACCATCCCTTACTATAATTTTATCAATAAACATTTTAATCCATTAATTGTACCTAGTATAATAGATCACGCACAATACAAGTTAAACCCTCCTCTCCCTTTAAAGTCTCTCAAAACTCAATATATTTTCAGTTACAGCAAAACCTCTGAGTTATGTAATTAATTCAGGTATCGACAACCATCTGCTGGTCTTTAACACGCAGTGAATTGGCATATACCTTTGCTTCATTAGGCTCAGTAAAAAATCTATTCCTCCCTCCCAGAACAAATACTTTCAAAACAGCCAGGTATCTCAAAACAAAGGCATAGCCCTTTTTCCATAATACATCTTTAACCGGATTAAACTCTATTTTTTTCAACAAATCAAAACTTGTATCTGGATAAAAGAAAATCTTATTTCCATTATAAATGAAAGGTGATTGTCTTTCTTTAGCATGTTTTGCTGCCAGCTCCAATCATCTTCTCTCTTACTTCATATCAAAGGAATTGGACAAGTATTGGACTGGACCTTTGTTCAGGCTGAGGCTTAGGTCTCAATGGCCTATGGGCTTGCTCTATCTCCAAGTCTCCTTGAAATTCAGCTTGACCCATAGATTCCGGTATTCATCATTGCAAAAATTTTTTCAAGTCTTGACCCTCCTCCCCTTCTTTAAGTCTGACAATCTTGATGATATTCCATCTACTAAAATTTTCCAAAATCTCTACATTATGCATTAACTGGTCATGCTTAGCTGCTGCCTCCACTTGTACTTTCTTCATTTGGTCTTTAATATTTTGAATCTCGAACTCATTCTCTTTAATTTTTCTGTCCATTACTTCAAATCTAGATTCCACTAGTTGCATTAGTCTTTCCACCTTATCATTATTCCTCCTTACTTCATCAGCTAACACTTCAATGGATTGTTGAAAAAAGTCTAATATTTACTTTAATTCACCAGAGATAAAGAAGCTTCTGCACATTTTTTAATTTTTTTTCTTGATTGTCGGTCGTTCTTGTTATTTCCTTCGCTTTTCCAGGTCTTCTTCTCTATTTCTGGAGCTCTGAGTGTCTGGAGTCTTTATTTTTAATTTCCTCCTTTTTTTGTGCTCTGCATATGCGCAACTCTCCGCGCACACGCAGAGTTACGGGAAAGACCAAGGTCTCCCCGGCTTCTGACCTCTCTCCTTTGGATATTACCTTGCCAATAGCTCCAGGGTCCTTTTTAAGGTAGGCCTCTCTTCCTTTTCTTGCTTGGTTTCTTGTACTGCAGTAAGGCCTTTATCCTTCTTTGATGGCATTAAAGAATGTCTTCTGTATGTCTTCAGTTCTTCCTTCTATTTTCTGTTTCCACTTTTTCAAGGAAAGTAGGGATTATCAATCTAACCCCACATCATCACATGGCACTCCCCCATCAGTTCTTTATTCGAAGTATGTTATTTAATCAGCATCAAGATAGCTTGATTCTAATTCTTCTTGTTGAAAGTTGCTGCATGTAAATTGCTTGATGCATTTTCTGCATTATGCTGGGGGTGCTGGTACAATAGGAACAATAAAAAAAAACTCTACAAATGGAATATGAATGTAAGAAAAATGGAGGGTTCTGGGCAGTCATGAGTTGGAGATCTCCTGCCTTAAATGTACTGAGATGGGTTCCTTTTCCTTTTTTAAAAAAAAAATTTAGACATACAGCATGGTAACACGCCATTTTGGCCCACAAGTTCATGCCAGCTAATTTACACCAAATTAACCTACTCCTCTTGTACTTTTTGAACAGTGGGAGGAAACCGGAGCCCCTGGGGAAATCCCACAGACACGTGGAGAATGTATAAACTCCTTACAGACCAGTGCAGGATTTGAACTTCAGTCCTAATCACTGGCACTGTAAAGGCATTGCACCAACCGCTACGCCAACAATTTGCAATGGTTATGGAAATAAAGTATTTCATGGTAGAATATTGTTTTTTTAATGTTTGGTAATGTTGGTGCAAGCTATTTACATCGTTCATTGTAGAAGCTCCACCAGCAGAGGAATGGCCCTCCACTGATGGAAAGCAATGGTCCTTTGAACAAGTTCTGTTTATCTCCTCTAATACAAATTATCAGGAACGTACATGGGACTCAATATTAAAAAGTATATGATTGGCAGCAATTTCCTCATGGCTTCCATTTTAATCTTTTATACTGTTAATGTTATCCTTTTGTCTTCAACCCCAGCGGAGCCACTGAAACAGCTTACTATTTTCCCATATACTTGGTTATTTGTACACAGGTATTCTTTGTTAGCAAATAACCATCTGATCACTTTATCAAAACTTTTCTTTAAACAGGTGCATTTCCATGAGTTGACTCAAGAATCT
This sequence comes from Narcine bancroftii, assembly GCF_036971445.1. Taxonomy (NCBI): domain Eukaryota; kingdom Metazoa; phylum Chordata; class Chondrichthyes; order Torpediniformes; family Narcinidae; genus Narcine; species Narcine bancroftii. Next base: position 222,560,193 of record NC_091469.1, on the reverse strand, counting down.
ACCCAAGGCCCATTTGTGTTTAAGAAAAATAATTCAGGCTAGCCAAGACTTCTAAACCACAGAGCTATGCATCTGCTTTTTGAAGACTGTAAGGGGATCAGCTGCTGGAACTTTCCCTACTTCATCCTTTGATCTTTATAATGAAATATAGCATCTGTAAATATTGAACTGTATTTGGAAATACTCATAATTGTATAAATCACTAACATTAAACTTTTAGAAATTATGTTCTCATTGTATTAAAGCTTTGCAGAATGTGCCCAGTGCCTGGATCTTATAGTATTAAAAAAGTGGTGTTAAATATTTACAAACTGTCCAGTTATTTTAAATAATATTGGTGTATTACATTTTAATTATTTACAAAAAAAAATCAAGAGCAATTCCGATAATAGACACCTCCAATAAAATGATACATCAGCAACATATATTTTCCCCCATTCCTCATATTCTCTTGCATTGCAGAACAGGCCCTTTAGATCAACCTTTTCCTGACAATCAAATTTAAGCAAGTTTATTTTATTGTTAAATTAGAAATTGATTTGTCCTTCAGAAAATTAATGGGGTCATACTGTCTTGGAACCTAAGCAGAACATCTCTACAGAGGCAGAGACAAGATACTGCACTCTGGAATATGGAACAAAATCATTGCTAGAGGAACTCAGCAATCAAGGTAGCGTCTGTGAAGACGGAATTATAAACTGACATTTTAAGTTGAGACCCTGAATCAGAACAGGATGTCGAGGGGAGAGGTAGCAGTAAGGGAGAGGCTGGCAGGCAATAGGTGGAACCAGTTAAAGAAGGTATTAATGGATAGATGGAGCCCATTGGCAAGAAGGGAGGATGGAGGGTGATAAGTAGATACAACAAAAGGCTCAAGATTCTGGAAACTGATAAGGAAGTTGTTAAATAGAATCAGATACGGGAGGGATAATAGCCAGATGGAACTAGATGGAAAGGGGCATAGGACAGTGTGTGGGTGATAGGAAAATAGATGGGGGAGAGGTGAAAGAACCTAGAAGGATAGAGAAATAAACATTGCAGTGGTGATGTTGTCATAAAATAAAAAGTTAAAACACAATGCTGGAGAAACTCAGGTCAAACAGTGTCCTATATATCATCTGTTGAGAAGGGTTAATAACTAGACCAAGAATCAGGATTTATGTTAGACAATTGGGGCTGCAGTACTCCAGATAGTTTCAAAGCAGTTCCAGTAATGACTCTGTGGAAAATTTCCAGCTGTGCCCTGTCCATGAAAAGGGCAAATATAATCCAGTAATTACTGTCCAAATCAGTCTATTCTCAAAGTAATGGATGGTATCATTTTCAATGCTACCAAGTGGCAATAACCAGTTCAACCATGCTCGTGACTAAACAGCTCTCACCTTCATGCAGCCTCAGTCTAAAGCTGGATTAAAGAATCAAATTCCTCAGGTAAGGTGAGAGTGACTGCACATATCATCATGGCAATATTTAAACGGAAATTAACCCCCATCAGCACTTGTAAAATTGAAAGGTTCACTCTTTGCACATTTTAATTGCTGGAGTCATAGCTTGCACAAGGATTAGTGGTTTTGGTGACTGGAGGCCAATCATCCCAATAACAGGACCTCTATGTAAGAATTACTCAGGATAGTGTCCCAGTTACCATATTTGCCTTTTCAACCCTAAGCTAATCCATATTTTTATCTGTAATGGCCTAATAATTCTAAAGTTGACCTGGCCAACCATAAATTGAGTTGATCCAAAATGAATACCTTATCATGTATTTTCTAACTCCCCACAATCCTTGACTGTCATATCTTTCCCTTCCCAGGACTGTGGTAAATTTGAGATGAACTTACCCAAATCTTCCATCCTCTCCCTTATGGTTCTTAGGGACATTCATTTGCTTGTACTTCAGTTCAATGATCACAATGGTTCAAGAGACATTGCACGGATGTTAAAATCTAGGATTGTTCACAATCAAGGATATTGAGTTCCTTTCCCAGAAGTAATTTTTCTGGTGTAATTTTGCAAATTGCCAGATTGATACAGAGAGAATCTAGAGATTTTAGAATGAGTTTTGGACTGATAGTCAAGAATCACAAATCCTATCCTGTCATAGCTGTCAAACTTTCCAGGAGAAATTAATTACAGAAATTTAATAGTGAATTTGATTTTTTTTTCGTCTTCAGAATGCATAAAAGGACTTTAAAAAATATTGTAATAGCTCTAATCACTGATTCAAAATGTTACAAGATTCAACTTGTGAGTGGGGGGAGGGGGGGGAGATAAAGTGGGGTACCAAGGGGATCATAGATGAGTGAGGGCCAAGAACATGATGTGTACAGTATAATAGGTAAATTTTGAACTTTCCATTTTGACATACAACATTGAAGCAGGATTTTTTTTTTAAAATGGTGAGAAACTGGATAATGCTGATGTTCAAAGGGATCCAGTTATCCTTGTACATAAGTCCCTGAAAGTCAATAGCAAAGGAAGGCAAAGGTCCGGTTTCTTTTAATATATATAATGAGGATTAGATCCTTTTCTGCAGTTAGTTGGGTTTTCCCTGCTGCTCTGGTTCATATTTATCCCTCAATTAATATCACTAAAAACTGTGAAATCTTGTTATTATCACAGTATTATTTATGTAGGAACTTGCTGCACAAAATTTGGGTGCCATTTTCACAAACTGTTTGTTTGGCCATGATGTGATTTTTGGACACCCAGAACTCATGAAGGAAGCTATATAATGCACATGTCCAACTTCTGTACTGCTCAGGACTCCGTTAAAGATACATTTTTTGATCCATCTGCCTCATCTTGGCATTTAGTATTTCTATTCCCCTTTTTTCCCTCTCCCTCGTGGATCAGTCTGATTCCTTTCAAAAAAATGAAATGATTTAATTGCCTCAGCTACTTAGAGTGATTGGAGATTCTTTTTTTTTCTAGTCAATTTATGAATAAAGTGGACCTACTTTCCTGAGCATATTTAGAGAGAACTTTTTTTTTACCCTAATTTTGGATAACAGTAAAACTTTTCACTTGTGTTTGGGGGTACAACAATTCAATGATTCATTAAATTCAGTTTAGGCTCTTTGTAATAGCAAGTTTTACTGCCACTTCTGTTTGCAGTGAACATAAAATTTTATAGCACAGGCCCTTCAGCCAATGAAGCTGCCCTGACCTATATAAAGCTATTCCATAACAATCTAATTTTTCCCTACCACATACCCATAAACCTCTATTATTATTATTTTTTTAAATTAAATTCATGTGCCTATCTCAGGGTCTTTTCAATGTCCATATTGTATCAGCTTCAACAATTACACCCAGCAGTGCATCCCAGGCACTCAACCTCTGACATCTTCCCTAAACTTTCCTCCACTCACTTTAAACAGATGTCCTCTGGTATTTGCTCTTGTTGTCCAGGAAAAAAAAAGTGGTGATGGCTGTCACCCTCTCTGAGTCACTCAATCTCATGATTCTCATCCTTAGTTGCTCCAAAAAGCCCTAGCTCTGTCAATCTGGATTCATGAGCCATGTTCTCCAATCCAGGGAACATCCTGATAATTCTCCTCTGCACCCTCTCTAAAGTATCTACATCCTTCCTGTAATGAGTCACCAAGAACTTAATCCAATCTTCCAAATGTGATATAAGCAGAGTTTAACTGAGCTGCAACATTGACAATAAATCTGAAATCTGATCTGAAGGGTTGTGAGGCAGAATACATACATGACATCACATACAACCCTGAGATTCCTTTTTGCAGCTGGTACAGCAGAATTGCCACTAATTGGTAGTGGAAAAAAATAAACTGCTGTAGTGGCGCTATAGATAGACTGCAACTCCCTGAAGTCTAGCAAACCGGCATGGGACATCGTAATGTCGTGATGTGGCGCGCATGTTTCAGTGTTTTAAATTACGCACGTGACTCAAGAAAAAGTGTTCTGATTTACTTGCAACTGTGTGTGTCATTATTTTGCGTTCATCAGCCACCACCGTGTTTTCAGTGGCTACAAATTGGTGACTCTGACAGGTCCAAAACGAACTTTTGGGCCATATGGAGACTGCACCTGTTGCTGTTAAGCTACCGCCCTTCAGGACGGCAGAACCAGAACTGTGGATTCGACAGGCTGAGGCAGTTTCACCCAAGGAAGATCAAGGTGGACACGACTCACTATTATCACCTCGTCAGTGCCTTGGACCAAGTCAGTGCCAAGCAAGTCAGTGACGTTCTGCGCGATCCACTGGAACCTGGAGAGCGCAAGTATGACACTCTAAAAGTGCTCCTCCTGCAAATTTGCAGCATGTCCCCAGAGAGAGGGCTGCCAGACCGTTACACATGGAGGAGTTGGGTGACCGCGCCCCGTCCGAATTAATGGACGACATGTGCCTGGCATCTGGTCAAAGGCAAGATATGTTATTTGAACAGCTCTTCCTGGAGAGGATGCCAAAAGATATTAGTCTCTTATTATCGCAGAGTTCTTTTGAAGACCCCAGGGCAGTAGCTGCAGAGGCAGACATCCTGTGCCTGGCAAAAACACACCAAAAGGTCTTCAATGTTACTGCAGTACAGCTGTCTGCACCCAGTACTTCTGTTGTTGAGCAAATGCTCTTAACACACCAGCTCCTATAACGAGGCAACATCTCAAGCCAGCAGATGGCCTGTCAACACTTCCACCTGGTGTTTTTACCACCAGCGTTGGGAAGTCGATGCATGTAGGTGCCTGACACCCTGTGCGTTCTCTGGAAACACCCTGGCTGCGACAGTTGGTCGAAAATCTACAAGCCTTCTATAATGTTTTAGATCAGCTATCCCAATGTTAATTTTCTACCAACCTGTTTCTATACACGCTATCTTACCCCTAAACTCCAACTCACAACATACCCACATATGGCACCAAAAAAAATGAATGTTCAGTTTGAGCGTCAGTGTCACGACCACTACTCGAGGCAGATTTCCTTCGAGCTCATTAGTTCATGGTGAATTTAAAATGGCATTGGTTGGTGGATATTACCACCTTTCAAACTGTTCGCCTGGCAAAATTGCATGTTCCTGCACTGTGTCTTCAAGGCTAGCATAAGACTATTGATAAGTTCTCCAGACTACCAGGTAAACAATCCTTTATCCAGAACCCTTGGGGGACAGTGTTCTGAATTTCAGATTTTTCCGGACTTCAGAAGAAAAGCCAGCTGCCTCAGATTTAAGACCACCCGAATTGTGCTGTCGTATCCACCCCATTCCAGTCACGCTGGCGTCTCTCTTCCACCCCATTCCAGTCGCACTGGCGTCTCTCTCCCGCCCCACTAAGTCGCGCTGGCATCTCTCTTCCACCCCATTCCAGTCGTGCTGCCATCTCTCCCCCCAACCACCCGAGTTGCGCTGCCGTCTCTCTCCTCCCCCCACCAGCCCACGCAAATCGTGCTGCTGTTTCTCCTCCCCACATACCCAAGTCACACTGCCATCTCTCTGCCCCTCCTTGCCCACCCGAGTCGCGCTGCCGCCTCTCTCCCCCATGCCCACCTGAGTCACGCTGCTGTCTCCCTCTCCCTCCCTCTGCTGTACCAGCACCAGGAAAAAAAATGCCAGTTTTTGGAGGTTTCCAGATTTTAGATGTCTGGATAAAGGATTGTGTATCTGTAGCAGAAGAGTTTCCCGAAATTACAACTCTGCAGTATTCGACCCCCACCATGAAACATGGAGTAACTCACCATCAAGAGTCTTCCCATTCATGCTAAGGCACGTTGCTTGCCTCCAGAGAGAGAGCAATTAGCTAAATAGAAATTCCACAAAGTGGAAGAGCTGGGGATAATTCACAGTTCCAACAGCCCATGGCGTCTCCATTACATTTAGTCCAAAAATGCATCAGAGGGTGGAGACCTTGTGAAGATTTTATACGGCTCAATGACACCTCTGTACCATATCGCTACCCTATTCCCCAATTTCAAGATGTTTCAGTGATTCTGCAAGGGGTGAAAACCTTTTCAAAAGTGGGCTTGGTGCGCAGATATCACCAGGTTCCAGTGGAACCAAACGACATCCTGAAAATGGCAATAATTACCCCTTTTAGATTGTTCAATTTTATTTATTTTTAAAAAAATGTATGCCTTTTGGGTTAAAAAATGCAGCTCAGAGCTTTCAGTGAGTTATGGACACAGTAGGGTGTCTTCATTTATCCAGACGACACATTAGTCACCAGTAGAACTAAAGAAGAGCATGTGGAACATCTGCCTATACTCTTTAGACATCTGCAACAATTTGGACCAACCATCAATCCAGATAAATTCGTTTTCAGACAACGGTCCATAAAATTCCTGGGGCATACAATCACCAACAAGATTGTGGTTTTGCTGCCTTCCAAGATCGATGCCATTACTGAATATTCCAGACCAATCACTGTCAAAGATCTGCAAGAGTTCTTGGGCACGGTTAATTTTTTTTTATCGTCGATTCCTTCCAGCAGCAGCTCTTGTCATGAAGCCTCTGTTCAATCTGCTGTCTGGTCAGGTCAAATCTATTCAGTGGATAGAAGGAAATCAAAATGCTTTCATAAAGACAAAGGAACTCTTAGCTCAAGCAACCATGCTGTTTTCCAGTCCTAAACATAGCCTTTCAACAGACACATCTGACGTGGCCATAGGGGGCCCTCTGCACCAGTATGCCGATGGACAATGGAAGCCACCATCTCCATGAAGCAGAGAAAAAATACAGCACTTTTAATAAAGAGCTACTAGCCATATATTTGTCCATCTGTCACTTCTGTTAATTTTTGGAAGACAGACATTTCACCATGTTCACAGACCACAAACCCTTGACCTTTGCTTTTTTGCAGGTGTCAACAGCAGTTGTCCTTCATTTCAAAATTCGCTGCCAGAATAATGCACGTTTCTGGAAAAGATAATGTAGTGGCTGATGTACTTTCCCGCTCAGTTGAGCTCGAGGCATCAGCTAAGGACCCTGGTACTGACTATGCGGCTCTTGCCACTGCCAAGCACAAGGCGGTGAGATGTCTATCGCACCTCGATAACCACCTACAATAGAAGGATGTGCTACTCTTTTGTGATGTGCCAACAGGACATCCACAGCCAGTGGTTCCAGCTTCGTGGAGACGTGGCATTTTTGATTCTGTGCATGGCCTTTCTCATCCATCCATCAGATCGACAGTTCATCCGATTTCAGACAGATTTGTTTGGCATGCTCTAAAAAAAGACATCACGCAGAGTGCAGAGTGCCCCCTATGGCTGCGTCAGATGTGTCTGTTGAAAGGCTGTGTTTAGGACTGGAAAATTGAGCAAGGTTGCTTGAGCTAAGAGTTCCTTTGTCTTTATGAAAGCATTGTGTAGCTTGCCAAAAAGTCAAAATCTATCAATATACGAAAGCACCACTACAACCCTTCCCAGCGGTAACTCGACGCTACAACCATGTCCATGTGGACATTGTGGGACCAATTCCAGTTTCACAAGGCTATTGCTATCTCTTCACAGCGATCGTTGGTTTACACGATGGCTTGAGGCAGTTCCCATGGCGGATGCTTCTATGTACTCTTGTGCACAAGCATTCCTTAATTCCTGGGTGGCTTACTTCAGCCTACCAGCGCACATCTCTTCTGACAGAGGAGCTCAATTTACATCTTCGTTATGGATGGCCTTATCTCGGCTGCTCCGTTCCAGGCTTCTTCATACAAGCGCCTATCACCTGCCGTCCAACGGGATGGTTGAACAATTTCATCGTCACCATACATCTGCCTTAATGGCCCATTTCGACAGTCCCAAATGGGCAGACTAGGGAATACCGTAGGCAAATTATCCCCTGTACCAGCATCATCACATGTACTACACGAACTGAAGGACTGTGAATACATGTTCATGCGTAGAGGAACATATGGACAGCCCTTGCAGGCGCCATACGAGGGACCATACAGGATGATAAGACAAACTAGGTCAACCTGCATCTTGGACATTGACAGGCAGCCTCTGTCATTCACAGACAGGCTCAAACTGCCTCTATTCAAGACGCAGGGGTCGACCTAAAAAAAAAACACCAGGTGATAGTGCCGGTACTTTTGGGGGGGGGGGGTGTTGGGGAGGTTTGTAGCAGCACTATAGATAGACAACTCCTCCCAGAAGTCTAGTGAACTGGCAAGGGGTGTCATAACGTGGCGTGCGTGGTTCAGCGTTTGAAAAGAATATGAGTGCGACTCAAGAAAATGAGTTCTGATTTACCTGCAACTGCATGCGGTTATTTCACGTTCATCAGCCACCACTGCGTTTTCAGTGGCTACCCTGTACACACTGAAAACAAAGAACTGTAAATAAAGAATTAATGTGAACAAGCTGACTGTGCAAAACTTTTGATCCCCCAATGATCACTGGATCGTACACCTCTGGCTTTCCTTTCCTGAAGTCAATAATCAGCTCCTTAATTTTGGTGACAATGAGTACAAGATTGTTGTTGGTGCACCATTCAGCCATGTTTTCAATCTTCATTTCGACTCATCCCCTTTCTTGAAACAACTCACGACTGTGGTATCGTTGGCAAGGAAATCCATGATCCTCGAGCTCAAGTGTGACTAATGAAGGCCAACACACTGTATGCCCTCTTAATCACTGTGTTAACTTGTGTGGCAACCTTAAGGGATCTCTGGATCTAGAACCCCAAGATCTCACTGTTCTTCCTTAAAACTCATTCATTAACACATTCAAAACAGGCCTCAGACCAAATCTCAAGTACATGAAAAAAAGATCTTCATCAATCTACCTCTGCCACACAATACTGCCCTCCAGCAATCAAGATCCAGGATGATACACTCGCACCTCCAATGCACCAGCTTCAGGGATATGGATAACCGTAGGTACTTCACATATTTTTTGCAGAAACAATGGCAGTGCAAGGTATTGATTCCAAATTCACTGACAGGCGACTTCTCCCAGTCCAGAGGCTCCGATCGCACTGAACCAGTTTTGATGGGCTGCCTGAATAGTTTGACACCAGACATCCAACAGAGGACCACTCCAAGCTCAATACATGCGAAGTCATTTTCAGGTTGGAGAAAACACTACATGATTGAAAAAACACTGAGTACCTCAAACCTCTCCTCCTATCCCACGTATGACAGAGCTTGCAGATCTTGGATAGGAGTTGAAGTTGAAACAGATGTCTTCAGAAGGCTTCATTGTCGATGGATCAAAAAATATATGTATTAACTTTTAGTAAACAATAACATGACCATACACCTAAACATTGCACCACAGAAAGATAGAACAATTCTCCTGTTAACGCTGGTGTAGAATTAAAAGCTAAAACATGAATTTTATACTTTACCAAAGTTCATTCTTTTACAAAGAATAAAAATCACATCAGCAATTGTAAAACTGAAAATAAAATGCTTGAGTTGTGAGAAACATTAGCAGAATTTGAAGTCTGCATTGCAATGTACTTTGTTGGGCTGGGTAATGATTTAACCCGAACAGCTGCTGGATTCACTGCCCACCATCCCCAGCTGCATGCGACACTTAGTTTCTCTGAATGTGGACGGCTGAACAAGCTGTTTTTTTCCTGATAGGCTTTTACCACGAGTAAATCAGAGGCCAAGAGTAAGGAGGTCTCAGCCCATAATAAACTTGGCAACTCACAATCGAGATACTAAAAAACAAAAATTAAGTTTTTACATTTAAAAATACAATTGATTAATTAAGAATAAAGAAAATGGAGTAATACAATGCAAGTACTTATCTTTCCCTCCAATTATCCAATTCAAATGCCAATACTCTTTTGCATCTGGACACTTCCTTCAGCAAGTGAACATTTAAAAATATGTACATGAAGCCTGAAATGAAAACAGAAATAGCTGTAAGACAGGCAATAACTTTGACGCCATTCATTACTATGAGGCATGGTTACCAAATAGCAATTTTTTGTGCATTTTTCAACTTGTGGACAAAATCCATTGCAGTCTGGTAAAATTGAATTGTTCATTACCCATTGCCTGTACTGTATTCCCCTAAAATATGCTAATGGTACAACATTCCTAGATTTAGTCAAAGGACTTAACTGCTGAGCATTTCATCTTTATGTCAGATTTCCACACCTGCAGTTTTATATTTTCACCCATGAAAAATATGATGCATGATCGGTTTCCTCAGCTGTATTGAAAATTAAGCATTTAGATGAATGATTATTGATATTATTTGTTTTCCTCAGGTTCAAAATCCAACCTATAATAGAAAGAAAGTAGATGGGCTCTGTAAGCTAACTCTACACAACTCCGATTACCGCTACATGATTAGATACCCTGCTACAATTTTTTTCCCCCCAAAATACGACCGGTACTTTCATTTGCAAAAATTATCTGATATAGACCTTACACTTTGGCAGAAGATACAAAATACTAAACAGGTCAAGCAGCATTAGGAGTGAGATAGCATTTCAGGCAAGTGACCTTTCAGCATTTCCATCATGTTTGGTTTTTATTTATATTTCCAATATTTGCACTTTTAAAAATTCGCATTTTGATTATATAGTCAAAGCAGCAAGGTCACAAAGCACATGCTGCAGATCAAAAATAGGGTTATCTTTGCAAAATTCAAATCATCAGGATTTGGTTAGCAACATAGCTAAGAGAGCTAAGGGACTCTCAGTGATACTAATAGTGACTCTACTGCAGGCAGTTCTGTGAAATTCAGGTACAAAATCTTTTATCCAACATTCTGAAAACCAAAACCTCAGAAAAGAGAACATTTTCCCCCCCATGGATGTCGTCTGCACGCCAAAGCTCACGGTTGGTGCCAAACATGACTTGATACGACCCACGCCCATACCTCAGTGCTCCTACCAGTCAGACGTGCCTCTGCTGTTCACGGACTTGGAAGACTGTGAAAATATCAAAAAGAGCTGCAGTCTCCTATGGGTAACAGATAAGTATAAAAAGTATCTGTCATTGTTGACTCCACAGAAAGTAGTTACTGCAGAAGCTGGATCAAGTTGTATCTGTGCATCTTACTGAAGATTATGGTATGGAAACTACCACTATACGACTTAAATAAGCAGAAAGATAAGTTATTGAAGCTTTACAGAGACAGTGATGACCAGAAACAAATTAAAAATAGGAAAACATTGCACAAAGCAAAAAGTGCACATCTTGACTGTGTACTGACTGAATGGGTACCACAAGTGATCAGTTAAAGACTCCAACCTGAAGATGATGGTCATCATATTTTCAGGTTTTTAGCTTAGTTTGAGCCAGTTAATGTTTGAAATTTTACTTAAAAATAAAAAAAATTATGTTCTATCTTGATCTCACTTCATTTACCCCCACCCCTTTCTAGCACCACTGCCACCCCACCCCCCACCCAGTCCTCCACCCCAAATCGAGAGATCCTTTTAGCTGGAGTGTTTCTTTATTTTGTGTGAATCTGAAATTAGTGCAATTACTTAATGTACCGCTGTTACTTATTCTGTTTTCTGAAAAATTCCAAATTTGAAAAAGTGTCTGGTCCCAAGGGTTTCAGATAAAAGATTATGTACCCGTATTACATATTCAGTATCATTATATGACAATAACTGAATCTTGAAAATGCAGTTTTATACCCAGTTGATCCAAACTGGTCTTCTATTTCCAGTAAATTTGAAACATGAGAAATATCAGAGTAGCCCCAATAAGCTTTGAAGTGATCCCTGTCCTCTTCTCTAAATGCAAGAAAAGAAAGAACACTTCCCTCAAAATTAGATGGCATACTTATGTTTTGAGGGAGGCCAATGAATGCAATGGAGAAAGGTTATAAAATAATTCCAAATGCTTTTTGTGAAATTTTCATGGTCTATTTTTTAATTGTTTTACTTTGGTCTTAAAATGCATTGTATTTAAATTGCATCAAGATTTATAGCTGTGCAAAAGATGGGGTCAACTTGAGCTCATTGCATACATCAAACTTTCTACCAAATGAAATTTAGAGTCCACATATAAACAACTAGAAATCAAAGTCAAAAACTCTTCAAAAAGCATTTTACAGAGAACTATCAAACAATACAGGCTTTATTTTCTTCATTATATTACCAGGTTTCTCTGGAATGCAATTTTTATTTTTGTTAGCTCAAGAAAACGCAATAATTGCAAATGGAAGCAGGTTCGGGTTTTCATGATTTAATACTCGTCTCTTCAGAATTTCAGCATGAAATCTTTATTTTTTCTATTATACAAAATTTGCAAATCCTTATCCATTCTGAAATGAAAATGTCTCTTTCCAATTTGAAATTAAAAATGAGTTAGCGTTGATTCCAAGTGCAAAAGTAGCAATTCTGTATGCACTCCAAGTGCCAGAGCTCCATTCCCGATTTTGCCAAGCACGTGCTGAATACACTTTGGAAGTTCCTTGTAAGCTTTTAAATCTTCAGCATATTGCAAAATCAGATGGTCAGGAAATGAATTAAACAGGTTCTTTCCTCGAACTTCAACTGTATTCAAAGATTCATCATTCATAACATGAAAGATGAAGGATAAATTATGATTTTCAATATAGTTTTTTAATAACATAGACCAGAGATAGGCACCAGATTCAAATTCAGTAGGTTTGATTTCATTCTCAAAATTTCCAGGCAACCCTTTATTGTCCTCCTTTTCATCTTCATAACTGGCACAAATATATTTCTTTGACTTTGGAGAATTGATACAATTTATAGGCCTTCTTCCATGATAGTCCTGTACCAAAGTAGTCCCTGCAAAAACAAGAGCAGAATAACATCATCCATAACAAGTGAACTGAAACATATTTCCTTTTCACCTTTGGGGCACATCCACAACTACTTTTGGCAGTTACTATGCCAACGTAATTGTCTGATCAGTTTACAGATGACGTCTGGATGCATTTTGCTTGGTGAAAAGATATTTTAAATGCAAAATATTCCATTTGTTTTGATTCACTTATTTCTAATTATGCAATGCATCATTCATTTTAAAGTGCTGTTGCCTTCCTCTACTGTATTAATATTTTCTAATTTAAAAAAAATAGTAATATCAATTTCACAGTGACTTTCATAAAAAAACCAAGTCCAACACAATTGCCTTTCAAACATCTATAAGAGCAAAATAACATGGCAAAGAACCCTGCCATTAGTCAGTTTAATCTCAGTCATTTAGTATGGATACAGGCCTTTTCACCCAACTTGCCCACAATAACCAAAATGTCCCAACCACACTCATCCCACCTCCCAATATTTCTTTAAGCCCATTCCATCCATGTATCTGTCAAAATGTTTTAAAAGTTGCAGTCATACCTTACTCATCCAACCCCTCCAGCAGCCCATTCCACTCATTCAGCACCCTCTGTGTGAAAAAAGTCAAAAAGTTGCAGGTTCCAGTTAAATCTTCCCCCCCCCCCCCACCCTCAAAACCACATCCTCTGGTTACCGATTCCCCGACTCTGGGAAAGAGACTCTGCTTTTGTCCAATTTACATCTAGGGCTCCAGGGCTCCAAGGAATAAAAACCCAAGCCTGCTCAACCTCTCCCTGTTAGTCAGAAACCACTCCCGAGTCTTGGGAACATCATCATAAATCTTCCCCGTAACTTCTCCAATTAGGCAGAATCTTTCCTGCAGCACAAGGATACAAACTGAATGCAGTACTGTACTCCAAAAGGAGCTTCAACAACATCTCATACATGACCTCATAACTTATACGCTTAATCTTCTGACTGATGAAGGCCAATGTACTGAAAGCCTTTTTGACTACTCATCTACATGTAAAACCCCTTTCAAAGCACTATGTACTGTTACAGGCCCAGAGGACCCTAAAACCCAGCAGCAATAGAAATTCACCAAGACAAATGGTTACCTAAACAAAATAAGTTTTTAATTTTCTTTAAACATTAAAAAATATCAAATTTTAACTTATTACTATTAAATTAACCTAACCCACTTCTAATTCTAAGCACATATGTATGTAATGTGTGTACAAGTTCAGAAAAGTTCTTTAACTTACAGTCCAATCTCACTTCTCACTCCTCCAAGTTCATCAGTATTATACAGTGCATAGAATTTGACATTTATGAATTTTCACCAAGCTTTGGTGCTCAAAGGTAATTGGATGTTCAGGATGTTTCTTGTCGGTTTCAGAGAGAGATTTGTTGCCCGTTAGACACACACAAACTGATTCTTTCCCATCAGCCACTTCAGTGACTTGCAGAAGAAACTTGCCCTATCAGGTTTTACAGATGATAACCTCTTCTTCTGCAGGTCACCACAGAGTTCCTTTTGTTTCCCTTATTTCAGGTGAAACACTCCAGCTAGTCATTTCCTCTTGTAAGGACCACAAGGGTTTTCAACAGGCTGAACTTGGAATTCATTACCTGTCTTCAAAATGGGGTTTCAACAAGATGTCAGCTTGCCATGACTTCAGAAAACAGTTCTCTCTCTCTGTGCTTGCAAAACCACACGGCCTTCTTAGAACAGCAACCAGACAGATGGTGGCACTGAACCCAAACTTCTGCGTCAGTTCATCTGTTGCTTTCGAAACAATAATCCATTACTCCACAGTATGTCCAATTAACACCTACTTGTGAAGTCTCTATAAGCATTCTTCAAAGATTTTGCAAAGGCACTCAGAACCTGGACTGTCTGGTTTGAGCAAAGCTCTGGCATTTTAAATGAGACCTGTTTTGTTAAGTGTTTGTGTTTATTTGTGACCTACACAACCCCCACAAACTAACTCCTTCAAAATTATCTATATAAAATATAATATAATCCATCACAGTACCTGGACTCCCTGATCCCACTGCTCCACAACACTCCCTCAGATCCCTACCATTCACTGGGTTGGTCCTACCCATATGAGACTTTCCAAATGCAGTATCTCACATTTCTCTGCATTACATTGTTGTAGAGCAGATGGATCAAGGAGTACAGGTACATAGTACCTTGAAAGTGGTGTCATTGGTAGATGGGTGGTCAAAAAAACTTTCAATACATTGGCCTTCATCAGTCAGAATATTAAGTACAGAAGTTGTGAGGACATGTTGCAGTTGTATGAGACATTCGTGAGGCCCCATTTGGAGTATTGCATTCAATATGCATGGTTGATGTAGCAGTTAGCATAATGCCTTTACAGCACCAGCGATTGGGTCAGTAGCTTGAATTCTGTGCTGTCTGTATGGAGTTTGTGCATTCTCCCAGTGTCTGCAAGGGTTTTTCCTGGGAGCTCCAGTTTCCTCTCATCACTAGAAATGTACCAGGGGTGTAGGTCAATTGGGTGTAAAATGGATGGCAAGGACTTGTGGGCAAAAATGGCCTGTTACCGTGCTGTATGTCTAAATTTAAAATGTAAATTCCATCAACCATTCCTCTGGCCACCTGCCCAACTGATGAAGATCCAACTGCAATCTTTGCCAACCTTCTTTACTCTTTACAATACCAGACACTTTAGTGTAATCTGCAAACTTCTAATCATGCCATGTACATTATCTTCCAAACCAGCAGTTATGAAACCAACACCAAACCCTATGGCACACAGTCACAGGCCTCCAGGCTGAAAAACAACTTTCAACATCCCCTCGGCTTTCTGAAGCTAATTCTTTATCCAATCTGCCATCTTAACTTGGGTACCATGCAAGCTAACCCTCCAGAGTGGAGCCTTCATGAATGGCTTTCTGAAATCCAGATATGTGACATCTTCAGCTCTGACATCATCATCAGTCTTGGAAAAAAACCTAAGATTTGTGAGACATGACCTCCACATCTGTGCAGACTATCTCTTATCAGCCTTTGTATACCCAAGTGTATGTCCATCTTCTCCCTCAGAAAACTCTCCATTAGCTTAACCAATCAGATGTTAGGTTCACTGGTCAGTAGATCCCAGGCTTTTACCTGCAGCCCTTCTCAAAAAGACACAACATTTACCACCCTCCAGTCTTCTGGCACCCCACCTACAGTTAATAACAACTCAAAAACCTCAGCTACTGCACCTAAAATCTCCTCTCCTGCTTCCCGGTGTCCTTAGATATATTTGATCAGGGCCAGATTTGTTTACCTTCATATGCGTCAGGTCCTTCAGCACCTTGTTAAATATAATATTGGCTGTTTTCAAGACACTACCATCGACGCCCCATGTTTTCAAGTCTCTCACCACAATAAAAACAGAAGTACCGTATTTTTAACGCACGTAACACGCACACGGCAAGGTAAGGACTTTAAAAGTCGAGTACTTACTGGGCCTAGGGCCTAGCAGTTCGGGTGCAGTGTCGGAGGAGCAAGGAGAGAGTGACAGGGTTAATCAGTAATGGCCAATAAAAGGAGGGCAAGGTAAAGGAGCAGCCCAGCAAGCGTGTGCCACAGCAAAGGAGTGGGACTTGGAGGCTTTGGCGAGCCGAGGCCCAGCTTGTTCTCATTAAGGTTGGTTAGTTGTTTATTTGTTTTTTTTTTCCTCCTTTCCACTGCATTTGAGGAGAGAGAGAAGGGATGAATATGAGAGTAGTTTGCTGTTCTCAGTGTCGGATGTGGGAGGTCCTTGAGTCTTCTAGCCTCCCGGACATCCATATTTGTGCTAGGTGTGCTGAGCTGTGGCTTCTCAGGGACCGTGCTAGGGAACTGGAGCTGCAGCTTGATGAGCTTGCTCTGATCAGGGAAAGTGAGGATGTCATAGATAGGAGTCACAGCTAGGTGGTCACACCAGGGCACGGGAGGAGGATAAATGGGTCACAGTTAGGAGATGGAAGGGGAAGAATAAGGTGCTGGAGAGGACCCCTGTGGCTGTAACCCTCAATAATAAGTACTCCTTTTTGAGTACTGTTGGGGGTGGGGGAAACAGCCAAGCTGGGGACTGCAACAGTGGTGGTATCTCTGGCACAGGGTCTGTGGCTCAGGAGGGCAGAAAAAGGAAGAGGATGGTAGTAGTCATAGGGGACTCAATAGTTAGGAGGACAGATAGAGGATTCTGTGGGCCCAGTAAGGAAAACCGGATGGTGGTTTGTCCCGTCTCCCCCCTGTTGACAATGTCTGAGATGTTGCTGCTCATGTCCAAGATATCCTAAATGGGAGATGAGCCAGAGGTCGTGGTACATGTAGGTACCAATGACGTAGAGAGGAAAAGAGAAGAGGTCCTGAAAAGTAAGTACAGGGAGTTAGGTGGGGAGTTCAAAAAGAAGAATTGCAAAGGGAGTAATCCTGAGATTACTGCCTGTGCCATTCAACAATGAGAGCAGGAATAGAATGAGGTGGAGGATAAATGCGTGGCTGAAGGGGTGGAGCAAGGGGCAGGGTTTCAAGGTTCCGGATTACTGGGACTTTTTTGGGGATACATGTGATCTATACAGAAAAGACAGGTTGCACTTGAATCCCAGGGGGACCAGGATTCTGGCAGGGCCATTTGCTAAGGCTACTCGAGAGATGTTAAACTAGAATGGTCGTGTGGGGGGGGGGGGGGGAGAAGAGAACCAAATGGAAGAGAACAGCAAGGAGAAGGTTAGATTGCAGAGAAAGCTTGTAGACAGTGTTGAGTGTAGAAAGGCAGGTGATAGAGAAGGGAGATGCTTTGTATGAAGATGGAGGGGAGATGATAGAAAAATAACAGTAGTGTTGTTTGTAAAGATGAGGGCAAACAGAGTTAGAAGTGAGAATTTTCTGAAATGCATACATTTTAATGCTATTGTAAGGAAGGTGGATGAGCTGAGGGTACAGATTGATACTTGGCAGTATGACCTGGTAGTGATTAGTGAAACATGGTTGCAGGAGAGATGTTATTGGCAGCTAACTATTCCTGGATTTTGTTGCTTTAGGTGTTAGTATTGGAGGGGTAAGAGGGGGTGGTCTTGCATTGCCTGTCAGGTGAAATATTACAGCGGTACTTAGGCAGGATTAGGACTTGGATGGAATTGAGGAATGGGAAAGGAGTAGTTACACTTATAGGGGTGTATCATGGACCACCTAATGGGGAATGAAAACTCGAGGATCTAATTTGTAGGGAGATAGCAGATATTTTGTAATAAACACAGAGTTGTGATTGTGGGAGATTTTAATTTTCCAAATATAGATTGAATAACCCATTCTGTGAAAGAGCTGGATGGATTGGAGTTGGTAAAATGCGTGCAGGCTAGTTTTTTTTTTACAGCAATATTTAGAGGTATCAGCTAGAGAAGGGGCAGTGTTGGATCTGCTGTTGGGGAATGAGTTAGGTCAGGTGACAAAGATATGTGTTGGGGATCACTTTGGATGCAGTGATCATAGTGCCATTAGCTTCAATGTAATTATGGAAAGGGATAGGTCAGAGCCTAGGACTGAGGTTTTGGAGTGGGGAAAAGCTAGATTTTAGGGGATGCAAATGGATTTACGAGGAGTGGATTGGCACAATTTGTTTTATGGGCAGGATGTAGTTGTGAAATGGAGGTCTTTTAAAAGGTGAGATTTTGAGGGTAGAAAATCTTCATGTTCCTGTTAAGTGAAATGACAGGGTCAAAAGTTTGAGAGCCATGGTTTTCAAAGGACATTGGAAAATTGGTTTGAAAAAAGAGGGAGACCTCCAATAAATATAAGAAACAAGAAAAAAAATGTTCAGGGAATACAATGAATGTAAAAAGAATCTTAAAGAAATTAGAAAAGCTAAAAGGTACAAGGTGGCTACAGCAAGCAGGGTAAAAAAATAAATCCAAAAGGTTTCTACAAATATGTTAATAGCAAAAGAAGAGTAAGGGATAAAATTGGTCCCTTAGAGAATCAGAGCAGACAATTGTGTGTGGAGCCAAAAGAGATGGGGGAAGATCTTGAACCATTTCTTTGGTATTCATTAAGTAGAAGGATATTGAATTGTGCAGGGTAAAGGAAACAAAGATGGTAAATATGGAAACTATAGTAATTAAGAGGAAGTATTAGGGATTTTGAAGCATATTAAGGTAGATAAGTCTCCAGGTCCTGACGGGATTTTCCCCAGAACTTTGAAAGAAGTTAGTGAGGAAAAAGCAGAGGTTCTGACAGTGGTTTTTCAAATGTCCTTACAGATGGGAATAGTACTGGAGGATTGGCATATTGCACATATGGCTCCTTTGTTTAAAAAGGGTTCGAGGAGCAAACCTAGCAATTATGGCCCTGCAAGTTTGACATCTGTGGTAGGTAAATTAATAGAAAGTGTTCTTAGGGATGAGATATATATCTGGAGATACAGGGTCTGATCAGGAACACTCAACATGGATTTGTGTGTGGAAGGTCACAATTAAATTGGCCAATCTTGTTGAATATTTTTTGAAGAGATGACTAGCAATGTTGATGAGGGTAGAGCAGTGGATGTTGTCTATATGGACTTCAGTAAGGCCTTCAATAAGGTTAGTACGGAAGGTTCAGTCATTAGGTATAAATTATGAGATTGTAAAATGGATTCAACAGTGGCTAGAAGGAAGATACTAGAGAATTAGAGGAGGCTGGTGACAAGCAGTGTGCCTCAGGGATCTATATTGGGTCCTTTGCTGTTAGTCATATACATTAATGATCTGGATGATAGGGTGGTAAATTGGATTAGTAAATATGCAGATGATACTAAAATAGGTTTAATTGTGGATAATGATGAAGATTTTAAAAGATTGCAGGTGGATTTGGATTGCTTAGAAGAGTGGGCTGAAAGATGGCAGATGGGGTTTAATGCTGATAAGTATGAAGTGCTTCATTATGGTAGGAATAATCAAAACAGGACATGCATAGTAAATGGGAGGGCATTGAGGAATGCAGTGGAGCAGAAAGATCTCGGAATAACAGTGCATCGTTTCCTGAATGTAGAATCAGGTGAAGGCGGCTTTTGGTATGCTGGCCTTTTAAATCTAAGCATGGAATACAGCAGTTGGGAAGTGATGTTGAGACTGTTTAAGGCATTGGTGAGGCCAAATTTAGAGTACTGTGTGCAGTTCTGGTCACCAAATTTAGGATATCAACAAGGTCGAGAAAGTGCAGAGAAGATATGCAAAATTGTTACCTGGGTTTCAGAATCTAGATTACAAAGAAAGATTGAACACATTAGGTCTTTATTCTTTGGAGCATAGAAGGTTTAGAGGGGATTTGATGAAGTTATTTAAGATTATGAGAGGGCTAGATAGAGTTGATGTGGATAGGCTTTTTCCATTGAGAGTAGGAGAGTTTGAAACAAGAGGTCATGAGTTAAGAGACAAAAGTTTAGAGGTAACAGGAGGGGGAACTTCTTTACTCAGAGAATGGTGGCTGTGTGGAATGAGCTTCCGGGAGAAGTTGTGGCGGCAGTGTCAATTTTGTCATTTATGGAAAAATTGGATAGGTATATGGATAGGAGGGGAATGGAGAGTGATGGGCAGGGTGCAGGTAGGTGAGACTAGAAGGGCAAAAATGGCCTGTTTCCATGCTGTAATTGTTATATGGTTATTATGTGCATATTTTACAAACCAGGCAACCACCCCCCCCCCCCCCCCGACCCTGTATGTTATATGTGTGTGCATGCTATACACAAATATTTTTACATGTTGAAACAATGAGCACAATTAATAGTGGGTGTGGAGAAGTCGAACAGCTATTTATAGCGAGTGTGGGAATATAATAGTGGCATTGAAAGAATATACACAATAGTAGGAATTGGAAAGTTGAACCGGCAATTTATAGCAGGTGTGGGAATACGATAGCGACATTGAAAGAACACCCACAATTTATAGCTGTCATGGGAAAGACTCGCTGGCAATTCATAGTGAATGTGGGAATATTAGAGCGGGCATGAGAATATAAAAGTGGCAATGAAAGAACACAATTTATAGCTGTCGGGGGAAGGAAAATTTACAGCAAGTGTGGAAATGTCATAGTAAACATGAAAATGTAATAGCGGCAATAAAAGAACATGCACAATTTAGAGTGGGCGTGGGAAATTTTGATCTTTGGAATATCTCTTTGTACTGAATGCCATCGCATTACTATAAACAGGACTTTCTGGCTATGGCAATGCAATTTATCTATGTTAATTGCCCAGACCCGTCCCTGAGAGAGGAACATATCAAGTGCCTCTGATTTGAGACATTGGAATTAAAATTTTGCTCAACTCTAAAGCCTGTCTTCGATCTATTGAATTGATTCCTCTCCAAAGCTTGTTAATGTGTTGCGTAGGTTATCATCTATATAATGGGAAATTGACATATCTTCGGGAAGTTGATTGGGTGTTAATTGCGAGAGATTAACTGTGGCATATACTGGTATGTACTTTGTCTTACATCCCACTTAAATACAAATTGCTTTTATCAGTTGGAATTTAGAATACTACACCCGTGCAGTATATGTGTGTGCGCATTATATGAAAAAATATAAATGTACATTCCCCAACTTAGAACTGTAATTGGGACCAAAGGGTTGGTTGCATCTCAAAATAGACATGTCGGAATTTTGCCCATGTGCGTGGAGTACCAAAGTCTTAAAGCAAATCTTTTAAATCAAATTTTTTTGCCCCCCATCAGAGATTTGATGATAACAACAAAGCTTCCTGAATTTGTCAATCAACCTTGGCAACAAATCTTTCCACGTTCTGGTCCATGCTTACCTTCCTGGCTGGCATCCCAGAGTTCATAGGTTGGGCGTGGCCATTTTGATTCTGCATGCACACAGGAATCAAAATAGTCACACCCAGCCTAAGGACTCCGGCTAACAAGTACGCACATTTTAGCTCTTACGTGCCTTATATTCCTCTTAGTTTGTCAAATACAACACAATCTGTGTAAATTTTGTACTTTTTCTTTATTTAAAAAAACATTTGTTTTATGTGTGAATGGATGCAAATCGCATAGGTCACAAGTTGGAGAATGCCCATGTATTGATTCCTGAGTGGTCTCATTTTTTTCTCTAGTTATCCCTTTTCCATTTATGTTCTAATATCATCTGTTGCGATCATCCTTAATGTTCTCTACTAGAGCTATCTTCGGTCCTCTTTTCACCCTAATTTTCTTCCTTAGCTTCCTTTTCAGTTACCAAAACTCCTCAAGATATACACTCTATCCCAGCTAATTATACCAGCTCCATTCTTCCTCTTTCTCTTATTCCATCAAGAGAGGCTGAACAGTTTACGTTTGCACTCTGTTCAAATGTAGCCCAGAAAGTTTAGATGGTAACTTTTCTCGTTGATGAAAGGGTCAGGAACCAGGCAATTGGCAAAACAACATTGAAAAAAAAAACAGGACATGGATAAAAATGCATTATACAACAAGCAAATTATCTGCCAAGCCAGATTCCATTGATGGCATTAAATGGAGACCGGGTAAGTATAGGCTTCAAATGAGAAAATGCATGGATACGGGAACAGCTGGATTAGCAGTGTATTGCCAGTGATGGCCATGCTATAGCAACTGCAATTCTAATCCTTATAAATTAAATGGCAGCACATCTTAAATTGTCATTGGTTTGATCATTAGCCAAATACATCTCAAAGCTCATAAATAGACAATGATTTGTGCTTAGCTTCGTCATGTACTACAGCAACAGGCCAAAATGGTCTATTAGTCTGTGCTTCTCCTCATGGTCTTTTTTTCCCCTTCTCCGCAGCCTTTTAATCCAAACGCCTGCCTGGTTTTTACCCATACCTTGAAGGGAAGTTCCTCTAACATTTCTGCAGACTTTTGTGTTTCATTCAAAAGAAATTAGTACAAACAAAGCCATTGGTTCATTTGCCCTAACATTCAATAAGATTATGGGTGACCTCAACACTGTCAATAGTTGAGGAGAGAAGAAAGAATTGAGAACTCTTGACATTTGGACACCTAGTTAGTGTCAGTAAACAAATTTTGTGCAGTAATAGTCCAAGTAAGATAGCTACTCTACACTAATAACATCTCTACCTAGCCTGACACTGAGATATTGAATTTTGAGATACTGTGGTAAATAGCATGTGCAAATCCTGCTAATTGACCTAAAGCTATTTAATTAGCTATAAAATCAAAGTAATGTTGACAAAGAAATGAAGATAATTTGTCTTGTGACATGATCTGTAGAATGAGAAATAGGGGCAGCAGTAGACCATCCACCCCTTAAGCCTGCTCTGTCATTTAATGCGATCATGGCTGATCTGATGATTATCCCCACCTACCTGGTTTTCCCCCACATTCCTTCATTCTTTTACTATGTAAAAAAAAATCTATCCAGCCTTGTGATAATTAAATTTACTGAGGTAGCCTCCACTGCTTCCAATGGGCAGCAAATTCCACAAATTATCCACCCTCCTCATCTTTGTCCTAAATCTACTATGTTCCCTAGTTCTGGTCCCCCTTTTCAATGGAAACAACTTACCTTTCTCCATCTTATCTATGCCTTTCATAATTTTATGTTTCTATAAGATCTCTTCTTATTCTTCGAAATTCCAGCGAATACAATCCCAGATGACTCAATCATTCTTCGTGATTGCTGGAATCAACCTGGTAAACCTCTGATGCACTGCCTCCAAAGCCACTATATCGTTCCTCAAGGAGACCAGAACCAGAGCACACCAGAATCTGTCTCACCAGTACCTTGTACAGTTGCAGGATATCTTCCCTGCTCTTAAACTCAATCACTCCAGCAATGAAAACTGACATTCCATTTGTCTTTAAAAAAAAAAAAAAAATTTTTTTAAATTTTTCACAATGTGAACCATATCAACCAAAATATGTACGTTTCTCATTAAATATACACAGTGTCATTTTCTCCCTCCCCCCCCTTTTTTCTCCCCTCTTCCCACCCCCCTCCAAAACCCATAAATATTCAACATATACAATACAATAAAACCATAAAACAATATCTTCACACAAAGGAAAATGAACAAGAAAAATGCGTCATCTATTTTTACACACTGAATCAAGTCGTTTTGTCTTCTTATCATTTTAGGGGATGGAGGTCCGAGGCAAGCTCTCTCTGTTATGTTCCATGTATGGTTCCCAAATTTATTCAAACAATGTGACTTTATTTTTTAAATTAAATGTTATTTTTTCCAATGGAATACATTTATTCATTTCCATGTACCATTGCTGGCTGTATTCTTAGGCTCTCTTCCATTTTCCAAGTTGACATTATACATTCTTTTTCTACTTCTATGTCTATCATAATGAATCTTTTTTGCGCTTTATCCAATTGGAGGCCTAATTCTCTACTTCTTATGTTACTTAAATGAAATATCTCTGTTTTTTTCGGTATGTTATTTTTTTAAATTTTATTTAATATCCGATTTAATTCTTCCCAAAACATATTTACTTTCGTACATGCCCAAGTTGCATGTAATGTTGTTCCCATTTCCTTCTTACAGCGAAAACATCTATCCGATAATGTTGAATTCCATTTTTAAAATTTTTGAGGAGTAATATATACCCCGTGTTACCAATTATACTATATCATGCATAACCTTGTGTTTATTGTATTCTTCATAGTTCCAGAACATAACTTTTCCCAAACTTCATTTTTTATCTTTATGTTTAGACCTTTTCCCACTTCTGCTTAGGTTTATAGTTTATTTCATTTTCCTTATCTTGCAGCTTAATGTACATGTTGGTTATGAATTTTTTAATTATCATTGTGTCTGTAATCATGTATTCAAAGCTGCTTCCTTCAGGTAATCTCAAGCTGTTTCACAATTTATAAGCTTTTAAATAAGCTTTCAATTGATGATATGCAAACATTGCACCATGAGTTATTCCATTTTTGTGCTTCAACTGTTCAAATGTTAATAAATTATTTCCCAAAAAAGAATTTTCTATTCTTTTGATTCCTTTTCTCTCCCACTCTCTAACAGAAAGGTTATCTATTGCAAAAAGGATTAGCAGATTTTGCGTCAATATAATTTTGGTATTTGGTAATTCGTTTTTTTTTTCCTTTCTAAAAAAATCTTCTTCCATATATTAAGTAAATGATGCAGTACTGGTGAGCTTTTATATTGCACCAACTTTTCATCCCATTTATAAAGTATATGTTCTGGTACCTTCTCCCCTATTTTATCTAGTTCTATCTTAGACCAGTCTGGTTTTTCCCTTGTCTGGTAAAAATATGATAAATACTTTAAATGTGTGGCTCTATAATAATTTCTACAGTTTGGTAACTGCAAACCACCTTGGTTATACCTCTCTGTTAATTTATCTAATGCTACCCTCAGTTTCCTCCCTTTCCACAAGAATTTCCTTATTATTCTTTTTAGTTCATTAAATAATTTCTTTGTTAAGGGAATTGGTAACGTTTGAAATAAGTATTGTATCCTTGGGAACACATTCATTTTAATGCAGTTTACCCTCCCTATCAACGTTAGCGGTAATTCTTTCCAATGTTCTAAGTCTTCATGCAATTTATTTATTTGTGGCTGATAATTTAGTTTGTACAAGTGGGTTAAGTTATTATCTAACCTGATACCTAGGTATCGGATTGCTTGTGCTTGCCATTTAAATTCTGTATAATCCGCATTACTCATCGGCATCACTTCATTTTTCTTTGCGTTGGTCTTGTACCCCGATATTTCTCCATATTCCTTCAATTTCTTATGTAATTCTTTTATTGATATCTCTGGTTCTGTTAGGTATACAATGATGTCATCTGCAAATAAGCTGATTTTATATTCTTCCTTTATTTTTATCCCTTTTATTTTATTTTCTTATCAGTTCTGCCGATGGTTCTATTGCTCAGGCGAACAATGAGGGGGATAATGGACATCCCTGTCCAGTTGACCTACTTAATTTAAATTGGTTCGATACATATCCATTTACTGCTACCTTCGCCAATGGTCCATTATACAATACTTTAATCCAATTAATTTGTTTTTCTGGTAGATTGAACTTCTGTAATACTTTAAATAAATAGTTCCACTCTACTCTGTCAAAAGCTTTTTCTGCGTCTAAAGCAACAACCACTGCTGGTTTCTTATTTCTTTGAACTGCATGAATTAGATTAATAAGTTTACAGACATTATCTGGTGTTCGTCTTTTTTTAATAAATCCAGTTTGATCATGTTTTACTATTTTTAGTACACAATCGGCCAATTTGTTTGCTAATAATTTTGCTATTATCTTATAATCTGAGTTAAGTAGAGATATTGGTCCATATGATGCTGGTGTTAATGGATCCTTCCCAGTCTTTGGTATTACTGTAATTATTGCTGTCTTAAATGAATCTGGCAAGTTTTGTGTTTGTTCTACCTGCTTCATTACTTCCAGGAGAGGAGGAATTAATAACTCTTTAAATGTTTTATAAAATTCTATTGGAGATCCATCCTCTCCTGGTGTTTTATTGTTCAGCAGCTTTTTTAATATATCCTGTACTTCCTCTATTTCAAATGGTTTTATTAGTTTGTTTTGTTTCTCTTCTTACAATTTCAGCAGTTCAATTTTAGCTAAAAACTCTTCTATTTTATCATCTTTCCCCTCATTCTCAGTTTGGTATAATTGTTCATAAAATTCCTTAGAGTTTTCATTAATCTCTGTTGGGTTATATGTAATTTGTTTGTCCTTTTTCCTTGATGCCAATACAGTTCTTTTAGCCTGTTCTGTTTTAAGTAGCCAGGCTAATACTTAGTGCGTTTTTTCTCCTAGCTCGTAATACTTCTGCTTTATTTTCATTATGTTCTTCTCCACCTTATACGTTTGTAATGTTTCGTATTTTATTTTTTTGTCCGCCTATTCTCTTCTTTTTGTTATATTTTCCCTTGTTGCTAGTTCTTTTTCTGTACTTACTATCTTCCTTTCCAACTGTTCTATTTCCCGATTGTAGTCCTTTTTCATCTTAGTTACATAACTTATTATCTGCCCTCTAATGAAGGCTTTCATTGCATCCCATAATATAAATTTGTCTTTCACTGATTCCGTATTTATTTCAAAGTACATTTTAATTTGGCGTTCAATAAATTCTCTAAATTCCTGTCTTTTAAGTAGCATGGAGTTTAACCTCCATCTATATGTTCTTGGTGGGATGTCCTCCAGTTCTATTGCTAATAACAGGGTGAATGATCTGATAGTAGTCTAGCTTTATACTCAGTTTTCCTAACTCTCCCTTGAATATGCGCTGACAAAAAAAAAATCAATCCTTGAGTATGTTTTATGCCTACTCAAATAATATGAATATTCCTTCTCTCTTGGGTATTGTCTCCTCCATATATCCATAAATTTCATTTCCTGCATTGATTTAACCATAAATTTTGCTACTTTATTCTTTTTGCTAGTCTTTTGTCTAGTTTTATCCATCATTTGATCCAAATTAAGGTTAAAATCCCCTCCTATCAATATATTTCCTTGTGTGTCTGCAATCTTCAAAAAAATATCCTGCATAAACTTTTGATCCTCCTCGTTAGGTGCATATATATTGAGCAAATTCCAAAATTCTGAATATATCTGACACTTTATCATTACATACCTCCCTGCTGGATCTATTATTTCCTCCTCTATTTTGATTGGTATGGCTAATATGGCTACACCTCTAGCTTTTGAATTATATGATGCTGCCGCTACGTGTCCTACCCAGACTCTCTTTAATTTGTTGTGTTCCACTTCAGTGAGATGCGATTCCTGCACAAATGCTATATCTATTTTTTTCTTTCTTCAGTAAATTTAGTACCCTCTTCCTTTTAATTTGGTTATGTATTCCATTAATGTTTATACTCATGTAGTTCAGTGTGGCCATCTTATATCTTGCTTACATCCCTTTTTCATCTCCTCGCCACCTCCATCCCCCTTTTTCTGATTTTCATCTTAGTTTTCCCTTTTTAAATTCAATGTACGACAACACATTTAAAACATAAAATACTCCAACAATTCCCACACCCAATAATACCTTAACCCATTTGTCTTCTTGATAGCATGCTGCACCTGCAAACAAACCTTTTGCGATTCACGCACAAGCACTCCCGTCCTTTTGCACGACAGCATACTGCCATCACTTGCCATTTAAAATAGCATTCTGATTTTCCATTTTTTCTTTCCAAAGTGGATAACCTCACAATTGCCAACATTGTACTCCATGTGCCAGACGCTTGCCCACTCATTTAACCTACCTACATCTCTGCAGATTCTCTGTACCCTTTGCACAATTTGTTTTTCCTCTCTATTTAGTGTCATCAGCAAATATAGACACACGGCACGATGTCCCCTCTTCCATATAATGTATAATATGTGGGCCCAGGACCAACCACTATGACATCCTTCTCACCACCTATAGCCAACAAGAAAAACATCCTTATACCACAACTCTCTGCACTCACTATATACTCATAACTCCAGTAAGTTTATCAAACAGGACCTGTCTTTGCTGAATCCATGCTACATTTTCCTGATGGATCCATTATGCTCCTGATACCCCATTCTTTCTTCTTCATTGAGTTTCAAACAGGTTCCCCACTACAGATGTCAAACTAACTGCCTTTTGCCTAAATCCATTTCTGAATAGTGGCATTATGCTCACTTTCTTCCATCCAATCCACCAGGACCTGCCCAGAATGTAGGGAATTATGGTAAATCATCACCAAAGCCTCAATTATAAATTCTGCAATTTCTTTCAGTACCTCAGGACACATTCCATCAGGATCAGGGGATTTATCCATCTTGAGACCCCTGTACTTTTTTTTTTGAGTACTACCTCTTTAGTGATAGCTATTATATCTAGATCTTCGCCTCCCATCACATCTGTCTTTGGCCTATTTGACGTGTCCTCCACCATGAATACCAACACAAGAATCATTCAAAGGCTCAGCCATTTCTTCATTACCCAATATCAATTCCCCATTCTCATCTTCCAAGAAATTGAACTTCATTTTAACCATCCTTTTTGCACTTTATATAATTATAAATGACTTTGGAGAGCAACAATTATAGAAGACATCCTTGAACTTCAGACACTAAGAGAAACTTGCCTCTTTGGCCCCTGGCAGGTTCATCTAGAGTGGATAATAACCAATACAATGAATGGGAGGTTATGAAGCTGGCTAAAATAATCAACTTTCCAATCATTGTATTGAAAATAGGAAATTCCCAAAATTTACACACTTAAATTTATCCTCTTACTGTCTTTAAGTGAGAATACGTCTATTCAGAGTCCAAGTGTGGCTGAAGAAGTGATAAAGTACTGGTGGGAGAAGTCTTCAAGTCATTTAATATCAAAAATAAAATAAAAAAAACCAAAAAGCTTGTTGGAAAGTAATATATGACATGGACCATAATCTACACAACTTAGAAGATCAAACAGTCATTTGGAGAAAGACCGACAATATGCAGGCTGTTTTTGTCAACCATTGCTCATGGACCCAATCAATACTTTTTGCACAATGAGACAGTTAGTTATCTCGTTACCCTTTCTCCCAAAGGTGAGATTAAGTCCTGTATTTGGCTCAAGAAGATGCAGCTCAGTCAAAAGTAAGAGTTTTAAACTTTAACAATGCCAATTACATAGATGAACCAATTATGCATCAGTTTATTCAACAAAGCACGATAGAATGAGCCTTGCATTTAACATCTGCAAAATAATTTTTTTTTTTCAAAACTGGATGTCAAACTCAGCACAAAGCTCATTATTTTCTCTCCAACAGCAATCCCCATCTCCCAATGCTCCCAATCATGGACTACCACCAAAAGGTAAATCAAAATCCTCCAGATCCACTGGCAGGATAAGAGATCCAATGTCAATGTCCTGTCTTAGACTAACATCCCCAGCCTTGAGGTGTTAACTTCATGTGGTCAGCTTCCATTAGCAGAGACAAATAGATATAATTCCAAACTCCAGAAGGACCAAGAAAACTGTTCAAGAATGTTGTCATAAAAGGCTTCAAAAAGTCTAATATTCACACCAATTTGTGGAAATATCTGTGCCATCTCTTGTTAAAATGGAAAATGAAGCAATCAGGATAGGACCAAGAATCTAGACACCACTCACTATACTGAGCTTTTGTGTGCACCAAAAGGAGACACTACCTCGTAAACTACAACCCTTTTCAGTCAAGCAATTCCAATGGGTGCGGATTGGCTTCAATAGCTGTCTCAGAACTGGCAAACAGAAATTAATTAATTATCTCTTTTAAAATCTTGTTTTGTTTTATTACAACTAGTTTATTATTTCTAAAGACGTCAACTCTGAAAAGAGAGCAGTATATATGAAGCTATGTTAGTTTGTAAATTTGTGATGTTATTTCTGATTATTAATTCCTTCAATTTTCTGTTTATTGGGGTGACCAGGCCAATTAGTTAATCTTTTGGAATGTGGGTACATTTGCTTTTTCATTAAAAAGTCAAATCCGTAACTTCACTTACATTACTCAAACTCTATGATGCAATATACTACAGTTAAAATGTTGGACTAGTTAGAAATTAAAAAAGAAAAAGCAATGAACTTGACCAGAATCAAGAGTGGGGCAAACTAGCATAATCAATGCACTGGAGCAAGCGTCTTGATAGGCCAGAAGATCAAAAGCAACTGTTCACAAGACTAAAAACATTGTACAAATACTTAAACAACAGAGGACTTTACTGAAAACATGTGAGAATCACTAGGTTTATAAGACGTGATGACAAAATAAAGATTACATTTGAAAAATCACCTATTTTACTAAGTTACCAAATATTAATTAAATGGAATGAAAGAAATCAGGAAAACTGCACTCCTACAAAATACGTAATATGAAATGCACTAGAAACACTGGCTAAAAGCAAACTAAATCATGTTTTAGTCAATGGCATGAAAATCCAAAACTTTAAAAAAATTAGGTATTCTGCATATAGACAGCAGAATACAAGTTCAGGGCAATAGAAATAGCTCCCATCTCTTTTTAACTGGTAAAATATATACTTTCCAAATTATGCCCCACTGAAAAGTAATGATATTGTCTCTTATTGTTGAAACCAATTGAAATGAGCCTGTATGTTGGTTTCTGTTGGCCAGCTGCCTAAATTTGTACAGTAAATAATTTATAAATGCACTTTTGGAATGTAAAGTTTCTGTGACCACAGGGCAAATCCATAATATGGTGAACAGGTGGGTGAGTGAAGCATTCAAGCTAAAAACTCAATTCCAAGAAATAACAAGTTAAAGTGACCAACAGGGGGCAGGAGAGTACCTTAGATAGAAAAATGTTCAAAATCAATACAACTTTTAACACTGAAGTTGAAGGTTGTTAGAGCTGAAAGATATCAAGGGAGTTCTATATACAAGTGAAAGAGCTTGCTATGGTGTATTTCCCCAGTGTATTTATGCCTAACCACACAGAACACTTCAATGGACTATTGTATTTTTTGATATAACTACATATTTTACGAATCAAGCTCAGAAGACATTTGAAGAATACAACAGGTCCTTTATTACTCCCCACATAGAGTGGGATCAAAATCTGATGAACTGCAAATAAAAAGATAAATAATTTGAATTTTGGGAGCATGCATCAAAAGTTTCAATTTTCAATGTAACATCACACTTTTTCCAGATCGGTAGCAGAACGTCCACCATTGTCACGCTGAACATTGGCCCACTGGTGTGCTCAGTCCTTTCCTGATCACGCTTCTGCCCCACAACTGTATCGGCAGATCCAGCTCTGGGGAAAAAGGCCCAAGCCATTTTTAAATAATATGTGTGGAGGGACTTTTTTCATGTTTTGTCAATAATATTACTTGTTAATCTTGAACCTAATCCTTTAATAGCTGTGTTTGGAGTATTAGATTATATTAATGAGCTATTTTCTTCATCTGATCATTAAGTCATACTATTTACAACTCTTATGGCACAAAGAGCTATCCTACTTAGATGGAAAGATCCCGTTCAACCCACTATGTCGTCTTTTGCTTTAATTTAGAAAAGATCAGGTGTTCAGAGTTGTATGCGAATATGAATGTTCATAAAATTTGAAGTCTTTTTATGGACTATTTTACTGCTCATTAAATCCATTTGTCCTGATCATTGAGTGTATTTATTTATGTACATGGTTTTTCCTTCAGTTAGTGATAATTTATAGATTCAGCAGAACTGTGGTACCTTTAACCAACCAAAAAAAATGTTTTGACATAAAATTAGAGTTCCTTTCTTTGTTTTTTTTTAATCATTCTGATGACATTGTATGGGGAAGGGATATATCGCTATTGTCTTGTTTTTGGAAATGTACATATATTCCTTATATTTGGAAACCTTGTGTTCTCTATACAAGGTGTGGTCGTTCTATAAAACTCAATAAAATGATTGAAAGAGAACAATATGTGCACAGCAAAAGTGGCGTGCAATCAATAATTTTGTCCAAAGGGAAGCGTAAATTGACCAAATTCTACAAATGACACAACAATAATTAGCCTCATCAGCAGCAATGTTGACTTGCACTACAGAGAAAAAGTGGAAAATCTCGTGGTATGGCTCAAGAGTAACAACTTGAGACTAAGGAGATGATTGTGGCCTTCAGGAGAACCAGAAATGCACCAAGTTCCTTGAGGTTCACTTAACTAGTAATCTATCGTGGGCACACATCTCCTCACTTGTCAGGAAAACACAACAGCAACTACACTTCCTGTTAAGATTGAAGCAGGCAAGGCTACCAGCCAACCTTCTACAGGAGCTCTATCGAAAGAGTTCTGGCCAGCTGCATCACAGTGTGGTACGGTTGCTGCAGAGAAATGGATCAGAGGTCTATCCACAGGACCATAAGAGTGACAGAGCATCATTGGAGTCTCCCTCTCTCCCATTGACGCAATCACCTGGGATTGTTCTCTGAAGAGGGCGCGCAAAATCATTGAGGACCGTTTCCACCATGCACACAGGTGCTCCTGTCAGGTGCTACAATCTAGACCAGTAACAACAGAAATTCACCAAGTCAATGGTATCTTCAAAACAATAATTTTTGTTAATAACTATTAATAATATAAAATCTTACTTAACTCTAAACTTAACCCCACAATGCGCAAATGTGTGCATGTAGCAAAACCCAAACCATTACAGTTCAGGCATAATTCTAAAGAGATAATTTTAAAGTTTAATCTTGTAAATCTTTTATGTTGAAACTTGGAGTCTTTAAAACCGCCATTCAAAAGATCTCAAATTCAAGAATTCTTTTTAGATCTGTTTTCAGAGAAATGTTTCTTCAGATGAATGATTTTTCACAAATCCCCTTTTCTTCCAAGGAGGTTCCGCAATCTGTGTTTCACGCGATTATGTCACTAATCCAGGCAAGGGTTAATGAAGTGACCATTACAAATGGACATGGTAGAACTGCCCTCTTTTGACAAAAACAGTGAAGTGATTCTTCCTCATAGCCAGTGAATTTGCGCATCTCCCATGATGAGAACACAACAGGACCATCTCCTAAGAAGGTCTCTGCAATTCTGACTTCAGATGAAACTAGTGTGATATTAAAGATGTCTCCTTGAACCGTCTTTAATCACGAGACATCACTACTGATTCTGTTTGAAGCTCCTCTCTTCCAAAAGTTAACGAGAAAATGCTTCCGGGCTGTCTGTACAGCTAACCAACAGAGGAGTTTCTGAGTAAGTGGCGTTGTCTTTACTTTCAATGGACAATCACTTCAGTTTTATGGCCATTTACACAGCTTCAACCAAACAATGGATTAGCAATCATTTTGACTTTCAAAATGGTTTCTGTGTGTAAGTGCCTGTGTGTCCCTGTCCATCTACACAGCCTTTTCTAAAAAATATATATTTTATAACTAAAGATTAAAAAAAAAACAAGTCTGTCACACAGGAAAGAGATACAGGCGTAAGAGCAAGCACCAGAGAAACAGCTTCTTCCCACAGACAGCGAGAATTCTAACCGACCCAAGGAACTGTTCACACTAACCAGCCAAGACTCTCATTTGTACAAAACAATATTTATTTATTTGTAATCATGAATACTTGTCCTGTATTATAGTTTGCCTGTATGTGTGTTACGTCTGGTTGTGAGTCTGCATGTTTTGTACCAAGGTCCACAGAAAACTTCTCCATCAGATTGTACTTGTTCAATCAGATTACAAAAAAATTTGACCCACTTTATTTGGCCAAGCTTCTCTGTTCATTTCTTGGTTGAACTCTACTTTTGACTCTAGTTTGATGAGTCCAGTTTCAGATATTACAGCTGGATTTTGTGGGGCAAAGTTGCCTGTAATACTGATACTGACATTATCGCAAAAGGGTTAATTTGTGATCGAATCACTCACATATATGATAGCCTATCCTTACTGAAAGACTTCAATTATATTTTTATTAACATTAAACTATTGTCAATGTTAAAAACCGTTTAATAGTTTGATGTAGAAAGCTCAAAAACTAATATGCTGTAATTATTTAGATTTCAGAATGCCATGGAGTCTCACAACATGGAAACAAACCTATTGAACCACCACCTAACATCCATGAATAATAATTTAATTTGCTGACGGACATTCCCATGCACAACAACAAAAATGTATCATGGCAAATTAACCTGCCAATTTGCTGCAAGTTTTTGCAAAGTGGGATGAAACCAACATGTTCACAGGTGGAACATGCGCCTACAGCCCTGGAACCCAGGTGGAACATGCGCCTACAGCCATGGAACCCAGGTGGAACATGCGCCTACAGCCATGGAACCCAGGTGGAACATGTGCCAACAGCCCTGAAACCCAGGTGGAACATGCGCCTACAGCCATGGAACCCAGGTGGAACATGTGCCAACAGCCCTGAAACCCAGGTGGAACATGCGCCTACAGCCATGGAACCCAGGTGGAACATGTGCCAACAGCCCTGAAACCCAGGTGGAACATGCGCCTACAGCTCTGGAACCCAGGGCTGAATTAAAATTGTAAGAGCAGTGAGGTAGCTCCATGGTGTAGAAAAAATTTAAAAATTATTGTTTTTTTCATATATAAAAGAAACCAACACCCTTAAGAAATCTCCATTCACTCATGGTATCTTAAAAAAAATGCGAGTCAAATAAAACCATGTAATGCCCTCTGTGTTTTCCATCGTTCAGTATTTGACTGGCATCAAGAACAAAGGGAAAGTTACTGAGTTTCCAGCATTTATTATTAGGAACAAAATGAAATCTTGAATTATCCATTCTATATTAATAGTATTTGATTTCTCTAAATATTGTCACATAATTAAAATGACCAGGCAAACATTATAATAGGTACATTTGAAACACTTGTTCAAGTAGCTTGGAATTCCCCTTTGCTTTTCAGTCACAGAAAATAGGAATAGGCCTTTTGTGTTGTGGTGACAAAATAACCTATCCAACCAAATGCTTGGAATTTCCCATTGCATAACACTCAACTTTTCTGTTTCATGTACCTAATAGTCTCTTAAAAAGATCCCATTGTATTTGCCTCTGATACTGCAGCACATTCCATGCATCCACCCCTCTCGATGGAGAACATTCCCCTTAGATCCCCACTGTACTTACTCCCAAGCACCTCAAAACCAGGACCCTTGTGTTAGCAATTTCAGCTCTGAGAAAAAGCCTCTGTCCATCCACACGATTAATGCCTCTCATCATCTTGTTCACCTGTCAGGTCACTCCCTCATCCTTTGTCACTCGAAGGAGAAAAGACCAAGTTCACTCAATTTGTTTCTCACTTGTCAGTAGGGCACAACAGTAAATGCATTTCCTGAGAAGACTGAAGCAGGCAAGGCTACTTGCCAGTCGCACATCAACCTTCTCCAGGAGCTCCATCACAAGAGTCCATCACTGGGTGGTACAGTTGCTGTAGTGGATCAGAGGTCAATCACAGGACCACAAGAGTGGCAGTGAGGATCATTGGGTCCTCCTCCCCTCCATAGACATGATCTAGTATGATTGTTGTCTGAAGAGGGTACGCTAAATCATTGAGGACCTATCTATACACACACAGCATCTTTTACCTATACTGTCAGAATCGTGATAAAGAAGCATTAGAGCTAGCACCACTTGGCTGAGAAAGAGCTTCTTCCCACAGGCAATGAGAATGTGGAAAGAGGAAAGAAACAGCTCACACTAACCATTCAAGTCTCTACTATTCACAAAGCAATATGTATATATATAAATATATATATATATATATATATATATATATACACACACACACACACATACATGTCCTGTATATACATAGTGTGTGGGTGTGGGTGGACTGGAGAACGCTATTTTGTCAGGTTGCATTTGGGCAAACAGATAATAAATACACTTGAATTTGAACTCATAAGACATGTTCTCCAATCCAGGAAACATCCTTGAAAATCTTTATAGCAACAACATATTTCCTGTAATGAGGTGACCAGAATGGAAAACAATATACCAAGTGGAGTCGAACAAAGGTTTTGCGTAGCTGTAATATAACCTCACACCTCTTGAACTCGATCCCATACACCTTCTTAACCATACTGTCAATCTGCACAGCAGCTAGAGATTTTGGAACAGCTCATTAATGCAAGACCAGCTGAGTTATTTAAGTTAAAATATGGCATAGAAAAAAAATGTTCTGATTTATTTACCCCATGAATCAAAAGCTTACAGTGTGTGTGTTTTTTTTTAAACAGTAAATGACATCAAGTATGCTCGTATCTGGGACTTATTTGTGTGGGAAAAGCTGAACACCAGCCCACTCATAGCTAGAAATATGGAATTGTTCTGTTGGAAACTGCATTGGAATAACACTTCTGGAGAAAACAAAATTACCAACAGCAATCAAAATATGCCTTATTAAAATTAAACATTTATAATTACCATTAATCACACATCAAAAATTTGTACCACATCAGGGCATTTTGCGGCTGATCTCAATAGTTCTGTTAAGACAGATTCCTTCAAAATTTCTGAAAGCTCCAAACAGATGAGAAATCACTGCATGCTTTCATACAAGAAAAAATGCAAATGGTCAGAATATTAGCCTCCCAAACTAGTTTAATCACATTTGTAATCAGTGAAACTACATGAATGCAAATTTGCCCTTTAGAAATAATTCATTGATTAGAAAATGCTTGACTCCCAATTATGGTTATCAATGGAGCTGAATTCCCCCTAAAACTTTTCTAATTTAATGCTTCTTGGCTCTTCACTTCCATTTTCAACCAAGTTAATAATTCAATTACTAAATATTAGATGAGAATTTGGGCACAGTTTAGAAAAGATTTTGCATTTCATAATTTCTGTCTTTCAAGCCCTATAGTATCCAATCATTTTTTAAACCCTCTTTACGTGATGCCATTTTCCAGAGATGGTATAGAAGGGGTATTCATAGTTTTAAGAATCTGTTCATTGATGGATATTTTGCAACAGCTGAACAGCTTTCTATTAAATTCAACCTGTCCAAATCACAATTAAAAAAAAAATTATTTGCAAGTCCGGCATTTTCATTTTTTATTTGAATATTTTATTTTTGGTATTTTTCAAAAAATATACATTGTAACTTTTAAAATATACAATTCATTAAACTTTTTCTCACAAACAAAAAGCAGTCCATCCCCCCCCCTCTCTCTCTCTCTCTCCCTCCCCCCCGCCCACTTCCATACATAAAAATCTGTTCACCATCAGAGATTGCATATATTTTAAGTATATAGAGTACAGATGGGGAAACTGTTTTTGTATATATAATAGTTATTTTATACCTTTTTTGTTCTTTTTTTCTTCAAGTTATATTTGATTTTTTCCCCCATAGGTATGCAGCTGTTCATTTTCACAGTTCATCATGCTAAGTTGATGGGAGTCGGACTTCCAAGTGACCACAATACATTTTTTTGTTACCGCCAGTATCATTTTTATGAATGAGATTTGATATTTGGTCAATTTGTCGCTTATTTCCATGAAATTACCTGATATAGCTCTGGGTCACCCGTGAAGGCCACTCTGGTTATCCTGGTTAATTTTTCTGCAATTTCTTGCCAAAATGGCCTCACTTTCACGCACAACCACGTGGCATGTAAAAAAGTTCTCGTCTCAGTCCCACATCTGAAACACATCTCTGAAATTTCAGCTTTTGATCTGTGTAACTTTTGTGGGGTAAGATATAATTGGTGAAAAAAAAATACTGAACCAGTCCATATCTTGCATTTATAATTGATGTCATGTTGTCCTTACACCAATCTGACCAACTTCTTTCTAAAATCACCACACCAAAGTCTGACCTTTCCCTTGACCTCTGCAACAGTGCTTTTGCACTTTCACTATGGAGAGCATTGTACATTCTTGCTATAAATTTGGATGTATTCCCCATCCAAATTATTTATTCATTTCACTAATTTCAGGTGGGGTCAACGTTGGTCCCCATATTTCTCTTAAGAACAATATAAGCTAGAGAAAACAGAAGGTCCCATCAGCCAGTGTTCTAATTGTTCAAAGGGCACTTGTTCCTTCTGTGTAACAGTACTTAATATATCTTATCTTTGTCATACCAAGATTTTAATATTTCATTGCTGATATTCATAGGCAATATCACATTTTCACATGATGGTGCTTTTATTGATATCCCTACTTTTTCCCTATACATTCACCAATTTTTTGTCATGTTCTAATCATATGTATTATAATGGGATTATCTGTCTTTTTCTTTAGTGATTTGACACTCCTCCTCCTCCATTGAGTACATTCCATTTGAACCCAAGATTTGGGGGGGGGGGTTGTCTTCCGTGAAGAAGGCCGCGAGAAATCTAATCTGTGCAGCTAGGTAATATTTTTTGAAATGTGGAAGTCTAAGTTCTCCCAGCCCATTGTCCTATGTCAGTTTCCACAATGCAGTTCTTGATACCTCATTATTTCATAGGAATTGCCGCATCTGGTTGGTTAGTAAGTTAAAATGGAGTTTTTAGGTAATGGAATAGTCAGAGATTTTAAAAGGTATTGCAGTCTTGGCATTACTTTCATTTTGATGCAGTTAACTCTTCCCACCAAAGTAATCGGACTCTCCATTTATGTAGGTATCCGTCAAACTTCCCAAGAAGAGGAACATAATTTAGTTTGTACAGATTTTGCAAATTATTGTCAGATGCTATTTCAAGATATTACAACCATCTTCCATTTAAATTTACTTCCTTTTTTGTATCTTTCATAGTCAAAATTTGTTAATGACATTAGCTCACTTTTATCCATTTTTATTGTGTAGTCTGATATTCTTCCATATTTTTCTAGTGTTGTTTGTAGTTTTTCCAAAGATTTAATTGGTTCTGATAGGTACAATAACACA
This sequence comes from Narcine bancroftii, assembly GCF_036971445.1. Taxonomy (NCBI): domain Eukaryota; kingdom Metazoa; phylum Chordata; class Chondrichthyes; order Torpediniformes; family Narcinidae; genus Narcine; species Narcine bancroftii. The sequence goes on along the minus strand of NC_091469.1, from coordinate 222,521,162 downwards.
TCATTGGCAAATAGACTAACTTTGTGTTCTAATTGCCTGACTTTGAATCCCCTTTATATCCATCCAGATATCTTATCTGTGCTAGTGGTTCAATCGCTAAAATAAAAAGGACTGGGGACAGGGGGCACCCCTGTATGCTTGATCTACTCAAGGGGGAACACTGCCACCATCCAATTATTTGTTATTATTTTAGCTTGTTGTTTATGGTAGAAAGATTTAATCCTATTTATAAATGTTCTGCCTATACCAAATTTTTTCCAGTGTTTTTAAATAAAAAGGACCATTCCAAACAGTTGAATGCTTTTTCTGCAACAAGGGAGACTGTAATACTTGGATTTCGTTTGGATTTAGCCGTGTGTATTATATTAAATAATCTTCCTAGACTATTTGAGGAAAGCCTTCCTTTAACAAATCATGCTTGGTCTATATGTATCAGTTTTAGCAAGTATGGTCCTAACCTATTAGCCAATGCTTTCACTAGAATCGTATAATCAGCATTTATCAGTGATATTGGTCTGTATGATGAAGTTTTTTGTGGGTCCTTATTCTTTTTTTTGGTAACACTAATAATAACGGTTGTGAATGTCTCTGAGAACATCTGTGTTTCCACAGCTTGGTCCAGGGCATCTATTAAAAGGGGCATTGAAATGTCTATAAAACTCAAGTTGAAATCCATCCTCTCCCAGTGATTTATTCACCTGTAGGGTGCCCAAGGCCTTTTTTATTTTTTTTCCTTGTGAGAAGAGTATCTAATTCTATCTTTTCTCTCTTCCAGCCTTGGAGATTCAACTTTAAGCAAAAATTCTTCCATTTCATTCTCATCTCCTAGTAATTCTGATTTGTTTAGTTTAATATTGTCTAAAAATGTGATTCATTTCTTTTTGCTTATAGAGTGTCTGTTTCTGTTTTTATAGAATTTCATTCTTAATGATTCCTCTGTTTTAACTTGCCAAGCTAAATCTTTGCATGCCTGTTCACCCAACTCAGTGTTGTTTAGTTTTTAAATATAACTTTCTTTTCTTTGTGTATATTTTTATTCTCCCATAATCTGTATTCTTGTTGTAGTGCTGTTCTTTTATTTTTTTTCTAATTCTTTAATATCCTTCCCCAAACTGTTAACTTTCTGCGTTATATTCCCTCTTAAGATTCCTCATATATGATACAATTTGTCCCCTTAAATATGCTTCAAGTGCCGCATATCAGAAAACTATTTAGTAGAAAGATTTGTTTTACAAAAAATATTTCTATCTGTCACTATAAATTTTCAGAAATCTGTTCTTTTAAGCAATGTAGTATTGAGACTGCATCTGTATACATTCTTTTGCTTTTCCATTGCTCTAGTTAATATTAATGGAGAATGGTCTAATAGAAGCCATGTCAGATATTCTGTTTTAATCACTCTACTTTTTAACTGGGCAGACATTAAAAATAACTCAATCCTTGCACGCGAGTCATGCACCCTTGAGTAAAAAGAGTAGGCTCTCGGAGGGATTTAATTGCTTCCATACAATGGTAAAATTTAGGTCATTCATATATGAAATTGAGGTTTTTGTTGCGTCCACCCTCGTTATTGTTCTTGCCGATTTACATAGTATTCGGTCCAAACACAAATTAAAGTCTCTTCCAACTAATATATTTTGTTTTTCCACTGTGGTTTTCAAAAAGGTGCCCTTCATAAAGGCTTCATTATCATAATTCAGGGCATAAATATTAATGTGTCCATGCTTCTCCATAAATTTTTTACTGTGTGCCATTACATACTTTTCAGCTCAATTGAGGCATCCTCAACTAACACTGGTATATTTTTATTAATTGGAATAGCCACCCCTCTTGCCTTTGAACAAAGAAAGACTATATTATTTGTCCCACCCACCCTCTTTTTTAATTTATCATGTTCCATTTGTTAAGATGCATTTCCTGAAAAAAGATTATATCAACTTAAGTATGCCAAGACCCTCTTCCTCTTCACTGTCCGTTTTAACGTTAATGGAATAGACTAATAAACTTGGTGTGAAAAATAGCATGGATTACAGAAACAGAAAAATAGGTGCAGGAGTAGGCCATTTGGCCCTTCAAGCCTACACAACCATTCAACATGATCATGGCTGATCAGTACCTGGTTCCTGCCTTCTATCCATACCCCTTGATCTCCTTAGCCACAAAGGCCAAATCTAACCTACTCTTAAATATTGACAAGGAACCAGTCAACTACTTCCTGTGCCAAAGAATTCCACAGATCCAACACCCTCTGAGAGAAGAAATGTTTCCTCATCTCAGTCCTAAAAAACTTCCCCCTTAAACTGTGACCCCTGGTTCTGGTTTTTCCCAGCATAACAAACAACCTATCTGTATCTAGTCTGTCTAAACCCTTAAGAATTTCATATGTTGCTATAAGATCCCCTCCTCAATCTTCTAAATTCCAGAGAATACAAGCATAGTCTATCCAACCTTTCCTAATATCCAAGTCCTTCCATCCCTGATATCAGTCTAGTGAATCTTCTCTGGACCCACTTCATGGCAAGGACATCCTTTCTCAGATAAGGATACCAAAACTGCATGCAGTACTCCAGATGTGCTCTCACCATGGCCCTGTAAAGCTGTACTAGGATCTCTGTACTCCAATCCTCCTGCTATGAACCGCCAACATGGCATTCGCCTTCCTCACTGCCTGCTGCCCCTGTATGCCCACTTTCAATTACATGCACAGCAACACCCAAGTCTCTCTGCATCTCCTTTTTTCCAAAACAGATACCATTTAGATAATAGTCCTCTTTTCTGTTCTTGCCTACAAAGTGGATAACCTTGCATTTATCCACATTATATTGCATCTGCCACATCTTGGCCAAATAACCCAACTTGTCCAAATCACTCTGCACCCTCCTAGCATCCTCAACACAACAAACCCCGCTACCCAACTTTGTGTTGTCTGTAAATTTTGAGACATTGCTATCTATTCCCACATCTAAGTCGTTGATATATATTGTAAACAAATGTAGCCTAAGCATGGAGCCCTACGGTACCCCACAAGTCACTGGCTGCCATTCCAAAAAGAACACATTTATACCTATTCTTTGCTTTCTGTCCATCAACCAATTCTCTATCCACCTTAATCCAGGTGCAGAACCTTATCAAATGCCTTACTAAAGTCCAGATATACCACATCCACTGATCCCCCCCCATTCACTCTATTGGTTACATCCTCAAAAAACTATTAGATTCGTCAGACATAATTTTCCCTTCACAAAACCATTCTGACTCCATCCAACGATACCACTACTCTCCAAATGTACTGAAATTACATATTTAATAATTGATTCTAGCACCTTCCCTACGATCGATGTCAGGCTAACTGGTCTGTGGTTTCTCAGTTTCTCTCTCCCTTCTTTCTTTAAGGGTGGGGTTACGTTGGCCACCCTCCAATCCTCAGGAACTAATCCAGTATATAAAGAGGTTTGAAAAATTATCACTAATGCATCCACTATTTCCTGGGCTACTTCCTTTAGCACTCTTAGATGCAGACCATCCGGCCCTGGGGATTTATCCATCTTTAATCCCTGCAATTTAACTAATACAACCTCATGACTTTCAATTATTTCGTTTATACCCTCCTTCACATTAGGTTCCTGATCCTCAACAATTTCTTGAAGATTAGTTATGTCCTCCTTGGTGAAGACAAAACTAAAGTAGTCATTCAGTCTGCCATACCTTTGTTCCCCATGATTAACTCACTTGTTTCTGACCTCAACGGACACACATGTTAAGAGAAAGAGGTTGGTTAAGACAAATATCTATAAAAACTTTTAGTCATTTTTTAAGTTCCCTGCCAGCTTCCTCTCATAATCTCTTTTACCTTTCCTAATTAATCCTTTTGTCCTCTTCTGCAGAATTCTGAATTTCTGCCAATCATCAGGAATATTTTTTCTTTGGCTAGTTTATATGCTGCTTCTTTGGATTTGATTCTGATTTCCCTGGTTATCCATGGATGTGCTACCCTCCTTGATTTATTCTTTTTACAAAATAGGATGTACATCTATTCTACTTGCTCCAATCTATCCTTAAATGATTGCCATTGCATTTCTACCGTTAGTACTTTAAGTACCATTTGCCAATCTATTTTAACCAACAATATTGTATAACAATATCTTCCCAATTTTCTAAATACTGTTGTAACATTTCCCTATTAAAAGACATTTCCAACACATACATTCCTCCTTTAAGAAACACACACATCCTGAGCTCTGACGGTGACATTGACAATAGTACCCAAAAGCCCGTGAGAATAGACCATGGGTTCTTCTTCTGAAGAAACCCTCGCTTTGGCGCCATCTTTTAAAAATCGCTCCTCTCCGGGCCCCACCCCAAGTCAGAGTTCACACCTTGCTGCTTTCCTTACCACCTTTTTCTTTTCAGAGTTCTCCATATAAATCAATTTTTTTTTTATTTTAAGTGAAAACAAGATGGTTCAATACTATTGGTACAAATAAAAAGATGCATTTTTCAATTACAGTTGGCCAAAAAGTATTTAAAAGACCCTGCAGAATTCTGGAAAAAGGTGTTCTGGACAGATGAGACCATGATTATCCTGTATCAGAGTGATGGCAAGAGCCAAGTGTGGAAGCCTAAAGGAACTGGCCAAGATCCCAAGCATACTACCTTTGCCAAGGTTTGCATCTTGCAGTGTATCCTCTATTTCTTTTCATGAAGACTTCTGTAGACAGTAGTCATCGACATATGCACACCTTCCTCCTTAAGAGTGTTTCTGATCTATCAGATACAAGTTTGGAATTTTTTCTTTATTATGATGAGAATTCTTCTGTCATCAGTAGTGGAGATCTTCCTTGGAAGACCAACCCCTTTGCAATTACTCAGCTCACCAGGACACTCTGCCTTAATGATGTTCCAAACTGTTGATTTTTGTATTCTTAAGGTTTGGGCGATATCCAACTATCTTATTCTTATTTTTCAGCCTCGTAATTGTTTCATTGATTTTCATTGGTACAACTCTGGTCCTAGTGTAGAAAAATGGCAACTATAGTCCTCAAAGCTGATTAAAAGTTTAGAAACAAGTTTAGCTGTCTTGTACCTGCACCAATGAAGCAATTAAACATACCCGAGTACTCAAACAACTGAACCAAATGTTCCAAACATTATGGTGCCCTGAAATGAGGGGACACTGTATAAAAGGTGCTGCAATTTCTAAACCAAAATGCTTACAAATAACCTTGAATAAAATCTGGCCACTGGGTACACTGTGGCATCTGTATTTCTTTTCATGAAGTCGTCCACAGACAGTGGTCATTGACAAATCCACAGCTGGCTTCTCGAAAGTGTTTCTGATCTGTCAGACATACGTTTGTGGATTTTTCTTCAGAATGATGAGAATTCTTGTCATCAGCAGTGGAGATCTTTCTTTAATACCAGTCTCTTTGCGATTCCTGAGCTCACCAGTATACTCTTTCTTCTTAATGATGTTCCAAAATGTAGATTTTGGTCATTCGAAGTTTAAGTGATGTCTCAATGTTTTATTCTTGTTCTTCAGCTTCAAAATGGCATTTTTGTCTTTCATTGGCACAACTCTGGTCTTCACATGATGAAAAATGGCAACTACAGACTCCAAAAGTGATTAAAAGCTTAGAAGCAAGCCTAGCCCTCTTCAACCTGCACCTATGATGCAATTAAACATACATGAGTAGTCACAAACACCTTGGAAGCCAAATGTCACAAATAGTGTTGTGCCCTGAAATGAGGTGACTATGTATATATTTTTAAAAATTGCTGAATTTCTACATGGTCAAACCAAAATGTATGCAAATAATCATGAATAAAATCTGGAATGTGCATTTTAATTCCATGTAAATTATTTGATTACAAATTTGAAGCTGTAGAGCACAGGGGCAAATAAAGGGGGGGGGGGGGGTGGGTGGGAGAAGTGTCTTTGTCCCAAACATTATCAAGGTTTAATTTTCATGTTTTTTTTTGAGGATCCATTAAGGTTTATCTTTTAAAGCAAAGCAGCAACCGGTTTGTTGTTAAGTAAATAATCACCTTGTACTGTATTCATTTTTAATGATGTTGCTCATTGTTTACTGATTTGACTCCTGAATTGTGCTGTAGAATCTTTGAACGGAAAGTTTCACGTCTTAAAGCAGTTCCATGTAAAGTTCTTTTCACATCATGGAGGTATGCTGTCACACAGTTCGGCCAATAAAATAGTTGTTGTCACATTTCAAACTATATTAATAAAATAATTAAATTGGCAGATGCTTTGGTGAATGGAATTGCATATTTGTTGGGCATCTTGCATACTTGTCTTCCCAAGAAGCATTTTCTGTATTAAATCTATATTAGTTTTTTTAACAAAGCATGGAAAACTTCTCTAGTATTTTTCTAGACTAGGACAAGTTCATAACATGAATTAATGGCACTTCTGCACTCTTACACCTGTTACAACAGAGACTCATATCAGAATAAAAACGAGACATTTTCACCTTAGACATGTACTCTGTGTACATATTTAAATTGTAATAACCATGACAAGCACATAACGAAGAGCTATTAACCAATTTAAGAATTATGTCCCAAACCACATCCATGAAAGTTGAATTTAAATCCTGTTTTCAAGCATTTTAAATTTTTACTAACCAAGTCTGATTTAAACATAACAATTTGTCATAAATAACAAATATTCATCATTTACGAAAAGACATTAAACTAAAAAACTCATCTACAAAATTTGATTCAGACTTTCTTGGGAAATCAGATAGTTGTGATTCAAGAAAATGCTGGACTTGGAGGCCGTGCCATGCTAATGAGCTGAGCAGAAGCGTTTTGAAAGAGCTCTCCACAAAAAGTATTAAAAAGTCCATTTAAAAGCTCAAAAACCAGAATTTTATTGTCAAAAAAGGATAAAAGTGGTGCTAAATGACCAAGGCATCCAAAAAACAAAAACTGAAGAAGTAACAGCTCACCCAAGAACATCGAGAGGAAGTCTGATGAGGGGTGATTCAGCAGGGGCCTTGGGACTGGCTGAAGCCAGAGTTGGGGGATTGGTCCAAGATACAGCCAGCATCCTGAACATGATGAAAACTTTGTTGTTGTTTTACAGATATGGAATTGGCAATGAGAGATTTATCAGAGAGGATAACGAAAATTAAAGAAGTTGTGGAAGACTTAAATGAACGAATGACTCATTCAGAGGCTGAGCTGAAAACAAAAGACAGGTTGAAGGTACTGCAAGAAAAAGCAAAAATATGGGGTATAGAAAAGATAGGACTGATGGACAAGATCAACCACATGGAAAATTTTAGCACACGTAACAATGTAAGAATCAATGAACTGAGAGAAGTGATAGAGGGAAAAAGCACAGTGATTATCTTCGAAGTCTGGATCCCACAAATGCTGGGACAAAATAAATTAAATGCAAAGCTGCAAATTGAAAAGGCTTATTGGATCCAGAAGAACCAGTGACCCGAACCAGTCCTGGTAAGACTTTTAAGTTATAAGGAGAGAGATGAGATCTTGGGAGCAGCATGTGAAAATTTAAAAAAATAATGGCCCATTAATGGTGGGCAATGCAAAAATAATGTTTTTTCCAGAACTGCAGCCCTACCTTGCTCAAACAAATAAAGGAATTTGACGAGGAAAAGAGGCAACTGCAATCTAAAAAATTTTAAGTATTCAATTATTTATCCAATGCTGAGGGTGGATGTCTCAGAAGGTAATCGAATTTTCAAGAATTAAAAAAAAGTAGAGGTATTTTCAAGAATTAAAAAAAAGTGGAGGAATTTTTAGAGTTATGAAAAAATTAGTCACCAGCTGAAAGGACTAATTCTAAAATCTGGAATGTGCACTTTAATTGCATGTGTAATGTTTAATTACAAATTTAAAACTTGAGCACAAGGGCAAATAAAGGTAAAATTGTCTTTGACCCAAACATTATGGAGGGCACTGTACATCACAAAATAAATGTTTAAAAAAAATTCTCTAACTTTCTGTTAGTTACTAAAAGAAAGCAAAATATACTAGATAGCAGGCTGCAAACAAGAAGGGATGGGGTCAGGAAGAAAGCGAGCAGAGTCAGGGGAAGTGATCTTGCTGAGAAACTAGTTGATAGAATTTGGATAATGTTATAAATGGCTGGTGAAGGTCGGAATTAATTTGGTGGATAGTATGCTACTGTGCATAGCTCCAGCAATCGGACTTCAATTTGACCTCCACCCCTATTGATGAGGAGTTTGCCAAATCTCCCCACGACCATGAGAGTTGCCCTCAGAGTGTTCCGATTTCCTCCAGAATCCCAGTAATGTGCAATTTGGCAACTTAACTGATCAAATGGCAAATGTCAAAAAATTAAGGGGCTGGGTTTGGGGAATGAGGATAGAGAAGATGAGAGAACAGGTTACAGGGAAAATTAGGATGGAGATTGGAATTGCTCACTGAAATAGCTTATATCATAAGGAAACACAACTAATTTAGTTTAATTAATAGGAATTTTTTTGTAAAAAGACTGAGATTATGCCATTGCAACTCAAGGTATGAAAGAATTTTCAAAAAGACCTGCTTGAATCAAGATTAATGAATTAAGTAATTCAAAGAGCCAAACTTCCTAACCCTAATTGTTTCATAATTGTTGAATAGCCAACACAGGTGTGAGAGTATATAGATGGTTTTTTGGAGATAAATTGGGAAAGGTTTGTTAGAGCAGATCACACACAAACACTTTAAAACAATGTTTTTGCAGGAGCTTTGCAGAGCGCTCAGAGACTTCAATAATGGAGTGTTGTTTGCAGAAGGCAACAAATGTAACAACATGCAGTAGCAGGTCTGTCTGGAAAAAGAGAATTTACTGTCTGGAAGGTCACTTAATCTTTACAGGCAGAGAGGAGAAAAAACAGTCTTTGCTGTCAAAGTCAGAGGGAGAGACAGAGAGTGTTACAGCCAGCAGATAGTAGCCTGGATTTGGACAGGCCAAGCTGGTAAGCTTTTAGAAGATGCCTGGTCAAAGCCCTTGTGGTTCATGCAGGAGGAGAGGACTGGGTGTCTGGTGTTTCCCTTGGAATAGGAGAAACAGAAAGAAACTCTGTGGTGACCTGAAAGAAAAAGGTGATCATCTGGAGAACCATGAAGGGGACAAGTTTCATCAGCAAAACATTGGAGTGGCTGATTAAAAAGGAATCAGTTGTGGATTTCCTGGAACAAGAAAATTCTCTCTGAAAACCAACAAAAATCTTCCTGAGTGGTAAACATTTACCTGTTAAGCACCAAAGCCTGGTGAACTTTATTAATGTTAAATTCTGTGCACAATATAAGAATTGCCTGCAACCAGTGAGATTGGACTGCGAACCAAAGAACTTTTCTGAGCTTACACATACATGCGCTTAGAATTAGAAGGGGGTTAAATAGGTTAAGTGAGTCAATAGAGATAAGTTAAAGTTTGATTCTATTTTCATGTTCAAAGATAATTAAAAACAATTTTTGTTTAGGTAACCCTTTGTCGTGGTGAATATCTATTGTTGCTGGGTTTTGGGGTTCTCTGGACTTGTAACACAGAAACCTTGGCAACATTATGAATGAAATAGTTATAAAATTATAATGGTCTAGCCAAATGTGTCAAATGATCTGCTCACCTCTATTGTATTTAAAATATCAAAATTCATTTCATTCATGTACTCCAAAGTGGACTAAATCACCCATCAGATTAACAGCCAGTGGAATTTGTTTAAGCAAAAGGGTACTAATAATACCATTGAAAGTTAGAAAAGAAATAATTAAGCTATATCACAAATAATTTTTTGCACTTGTGGTATTATATAAATTTTGCAATGCGATTTTAAAAAACTGTTTTGTAGTGTTAAAGGTGTGATTACATTAGTCCTATTTGCCAGCTCTTCAATTCTTTTACCATTTAAATACATACTCAATTTCTCTAACTTTCACCCAAAATAATTAACTCTTTCTGAAATACAAGACTTTCCCTTATGCCATCTCATTTCCCTTATGTGATCCTAAGTGTGCATCTACTGCCTCCTGCTTATTTTGTGAATGGAAAAGGTTTTCTTATTTTAACTGAATCCATCACTGTTGGGTCAAGGCTGGTGATCCATATCTCTGCAGTAAGTTCTGGTACAACCTATGGAATGGTATCTCAGCACCAAAGAGGAAATTCTGAGAGAATCTAGAAAGATTCAGATACTCGCCAACTATAGCATGGATTGAAGGCCATTCATAAGGTGAAGGTGAAGATCAAGCATGGTTGCTATGTTTTACTATCTGCTGAGCTGAACAACTTTTGTGCTCTCTTTGAAAAGGAGAATTTAATGGTACCAAGGAGAATCAATCCCTGCAGTAGCTCGCAACCCTGTGATGTCTGTCTGAGGCCAACGTCAGAACACCAAAAGGGTGAACCCTCGCAAAGTATATGCCCTGATGGTGAACTTGGCAGGGTACTGAAAATCTGTGCCAAGCTGGAGTGTTCACAGACATTTTCAATCTTTCATTGCTGCAGTTGGAAGTTCCCACCTGCTTTAAATGGGCATCAGTCACACCAGTTGAAGAATAGAGTGAGCTGACTCAATTACTATCACATTGTAGCACTCACATCTACTATGATGAATTCTTTGAGAGGTTGGTCATGGTCAGAATTAAGTGACGATCTGGTCCCACTACTATTTGCCCACTGTCATAATCACTCCACTGCAGAAGCAATCTCATTGGCTCTCCACTCAGCCCTGGATCACCAAGTCAACAGCAACATGCACATCAAGTTATTTTTCATCGATTACATCTTAGCTTTGAACACCATCACGCCCTCCATACTGGTCAGCAAGTTTCAAAACCTGGGCCTCTGCATCTCAGTCTGCAACTGAATCTTAGTCTTCCTCATCAGACCACAGTCAGTGGGGATCAGTAACAATATCTCCTCCTCATTGACAATCAATACAAGCGCACATCAAGGATGTGTGCTTAGGCCACTGCTCTACTCGCTCTACACCCAAGACTGTGTGGCCAAGTACAATTCAAATGCCATTCATAAATTTGCCCATGACACCATGGTTGTCTGCAGAAACTTAGGCAGCAATGGGGAAGTGAACAGGAGTAAGGTACATCAGCTGGTAGAGTGGTGTCACAGCAACAACCTTGCACTCAACATTAGCAAAAGTAAGGAACTGATTGTGGCCTTCAGGAGGGGGAAGTCAGGAGAACACAAACCAGTCCTCATCGAGGGATGAGCAGTTGAAAGGGTCAAGAATTTCAAATTCTTGGGTGAAAACATCTATGAAGGTCAAACCTGGGGTCTCCATGTCAATGCAATCACAAAAAAGAGTCACCAATAGCTCTACTTCTGAATGGACAATGAACCACAGACTTCATTTTCTTTTGCACCAATCAATCTATTTATTTTAAATGGGATTTACAGCAAAAATTTTTTGTGACATGTTCATGACAATAAAATCGGATTCTGATTTTTAAACATATTGAATATCAAATGTCAGCCAAAATGAAAACTCCATGTATTTGCGCAAGTAGACCTGTTCTAAGAGCCATTCTAGCGAACCATTTCAGCACCCTGTACAAAATTATTTACACTTTACATCAGTTCTTTTGCTTAGATATTATTTGAAAAAAATACAGCTGTGATTCCATTAGTACGGTTGTGTTGACGATATATGGTTGAACAATTGAATTCTTACCTCTCAATTCTTTTCTTTTATTGGATCCAGTTGTAGCTTCCTGCCTATTAATCATCTTTGTCGATAGTGGAATATCTGACTCCCTATTACAAAAAAAAAATTCTATAAATAACGTTCAGTTTAATATGGATATAGTATATTCCTATTATCATTTCAGGATTTATAAATTGAGGTTTAATGACACTTTAAATACCAGTCCCACAGGTAGTATTGAACAATTCATAATAATTCTTTGCAATGATGCAAAACAATCTAAAATATTAGGTGAAAAGTGTCCATGGGTTTGAAAAAAATGGAATGGCAAATTTTATATATACATTTTTTTTAAATGATGTGTGTTTTACAGGAACTGTTAATTGCAACTTTTTCTTTTAACATTTTATACAAAGAATTAAATGAAATCTTGAAGATCAAGTATACCATTTTCACCAGTGGGAAAAAATAGCCATAAACATCATATAATCAGCAAAAATTAAAAAGATTTCAGATGCATCCCCTGAGAATGAGGAACTTGCCATCACAGGAAGTTGAGGTAGACCATAGATGCATTTAAGGAAAACTAGGTAAACTTAAGAATAAAAAGAAATACAGGGTGAGACATGGAAAGACACAAGAACATTAATAGGGCCACATTTTGGATGGGCCAAATATTCCATTTAACTTTGCGATTTTGATGGCATTTGGACGAGGTTGAAAGTGACAATGGACATGTAGCCTATTGCTAGCACTTGAGTGGTAGGTTCACTGATTTGAGCTTGCTCATGGATTCTTTCCTTTGCCAGCACTGGGTTGCAGTGAATCACTGAATTTCCCAGTGAAACAGTGAACAAAATAATTTCCTAACCCAAAATATCAAAAATATTTTTTTCCACTGGGGCACATTAGGTTTCAACAATGTTCACAATATTTTCTGAAGGAAGTTGAAATATTTACTTGCAAAAGAAATAGAGCAACAGGGCTGACACTAACAAAAACAGGAAAGCTTCAAGCAGGAAGGCAAAAGCACGACAGAAGGTTAAAAAAAAGTGTCCATGGATTTGCTCAGAGTCATGTTAAACTTCAGATACCAGACTCGGGTAACAAATGTCTGACCCAAGCAGGAAACTGAACATTCAGCAACATAAGTGTGCAAATATTTTAATGAAATTTTTAAAAAGTCATCCTCACAAAGGTTCACTTTAAGAACTGTTCAGACGTCTTTCAGGATGGAGACTGGTCAAGCGGAGTGCCTCAGGGATCAGTGTTGGGTCCCTTGTTGTTTGCCATTTACATTAATGATTTGGATGATGGAGTGGTAAATTGGGTTAGTAAATATGCAGATGACACAAAAGTAGGGGGAGTTGTGGATAGTGAGGAGGGTTTTCGGGGATTGCGCAAGGATTTGGACTGCTTTGGAGAGTGGGTTGACAGTTGGCAAATGGAGTTTAATATCGATAAGTATGAAGAGCTTCATTTTGGGAAGAATAGTCAAAACAGGACGTATGCAGTGAAGGGGAAGGCATTGAGGAACGCAGGGACAGAGATTTTGGAATAACGGTTCATCGTTCTTTGAAAGTGGAATCTCACGTAGATAGGGTGGTGAAGAAGGCTTTTGGTATGCTGGTCTTTAAAAATCAAAGCATAGAATATAGGAACTGAGAGGTGATGTTGAGACTGTTCAAGGCATTGGTGAGGCCAAATTTGGAATTGCAGTTCTGGTCCCCAAATTATAGGAAGGATATCAATAAGGTAGAGAGGGTGCAGAGAAGATTTACTAAAATATTGCCTGGATTGCAGTCTCTAGAATACAAAGAAAGATTGAGTAGACTGGGTATTTATTCAGTGGAGTGTAGAAGATTGAGAGGGGATTTGATTTGATAGAGTTATTTAAAATTATGAGGGGGTTAGATAGAGTATATGTGAATAGGCTCTTCCCCCTGAAGGAAGGTGAGATTGGAATAAGGGGTCATAAGTTAAGGATTAGGGGGCAAATGTTTAGAAGTAACATGAGAGGGAGCTTCTTCACTCAGAGTGGTGGTAGAGTGGAATGACCTTCCAGAAGAGGTGGATGCAGCAGGGTCAATTTTGTCATTTTAGAGCAGGATGGATACTTGCATGGATATGAGGGGATTGAACGATTATGGACACGGAACAGGTAGATGGGACCAGAGGAGATAACTGAAATCGGTGTGGACTAGAGGGGCCGAGATTGCCTGTTTCCAAACTGTAATTGTTACATTGTTATTTCTTTCTTTCTTTGGCTTGGCTTCGCGGACGAAGATTTATGGAGGGGGTAAAAAGTCCACGTCAGCTGCAGGCTCGTTTGTGGCTGACAAGTCCGATGCGGGACAGGCAGACACGATTGCAGCGGTTGCAAGGGAAAATTGGTTGGTTGGGGTTGGGTGTTGGGTTTTTCCTCCTTTGCCTTTTGTCAGTGAGGTATACCATTGTTATATGGTATACAAATTCAAATGATTTTATATGTTGACAGATCTTGTCAGTCAATATACTCAGGTGGACAGTCAGAATCTGTGGCAGAAGAAATGGTGTTAATGTTGGTGGTAACTGATCTTTGTTTTTCTTTCTGCCTGCAGGTTTCATTTCAGATTTCTGTAGTTTTGTTTTTTCAAACTCAAATGCACCAGCTTATCAGATCGAAGTGCGACAGAAATCAGTCTTTAGTATGCTGACACGGTTATACATGATTTGTGGGATATTAGGGATTTGGTTAAGGAGACAGTGGTGTTCAACAGGCATAGGCAACAAGGAAAAAATTAGGTACTTAGGTACTTAAAATGCAAGAAAAAAAATTGAGAAGCAAATCAGGAGAGCTAAAAGCCACATGGTTACTCTGGCAAACAAGGTGAAGGATTTAATTGAGTATATTAAGAACAAAAGGACAGCAAAGGACAAAATTGGTCCTTTTGAAGATCAGAGTGGTTGGCTATGTATGGAGCCAAGAGATGGGGGAAATCTCAAATTTTATTTGCATCATTATTTACTTATGAAACTGGTAATAGTTTCAGGAAGTAAAGCAAACAAGCAGCAAGGCCATGGAACCCATACAGATAAGAAGAGAAGATGCTTGTTGTCTTAAAAGCAAATAAGGGTGGATAAATCCCCAGGCCCCGACAAGGTATTCCTTCAGACCTTAATCACATCAAATCAGATACTATTTATTGTCAAGCAATAAAACAGAAATGTGATATTACATGGAATTGCCATTAGCCTCCAATAAGGCAAAGATTCATGATTGGCATTACCCAATTCCTTTAAGAGACCAAATATTTAAAAAATTAATTATTGATTGTAAATGGAATGTCTATTTTGAGTCAGAGGCATTTTAGATTTCATGACACAGAGATTAATCAAATGTTTCAACAAACAGATTTCTCTTTCACCAGATATAAATTTCAGTTCCCATTCATATACAGAATCTTATGGTATTCTCTCTTCTATTTTATCTTTTCTATCTTAATGCATACTGACCTCTCCTTCTTCAAATAAAAAATGAAGCAAGAAATCTCATTTGAGCTTCCTTGCAATAATTTTTAAAATTTGGAAGCTGTAGGCCTCCCAACTTAAATTTCAATGTTAATTTATCTGAAGAAACCCTTGTAATGGCCTGCTATCGGGAGGCAACCCAATACACAAAATAGTGGATGAACACAGCGATCCTGCAAGCCCCACATGGGCTAATGGCTTTTTCTCCCTAAAAGGTGGGAGCACTGATCAATCTGCGGCCAAAATGCAGCTGATATCACTTCCACCAGCAACAAGGGGAAAACTGGGCCTATATAGGCAGGAGCAGAGAGAGCAATAAATCTGTATTGTCGATAACTGTGAGTGTCCACACCATGTTTAGGATATTGTAAAAATTGCAGGGATCCTTGTGGATATATTTAAAATGTCATTAGCTATGGGTGAGGTGCTGGAGAATTAGAGTGCAACTCATCTTGTTCAATAAAGGCTATCAAAATAACCCCAAAAAATTTTAGGCCAGTGACCCAGACATCAATAGTAGACAAATTATTGATAGGTGTTCTAAGAGAACAGAATGACAAGTATTTGGAAAAGTGAGGTCTTAGTAGGGATAGTCAACAGGGCTTTGTGCCTGGTAAGTCATGTTTAACCAATCTTATAGTTTTTCAATGAGGTTTCCAGGAAAACTGATGAAGGAAAGGCTGTTGTCATGTGGACTTCAGGAAGGCCTTGACAAGGTCCCACATGTGACATTACTCAGGAAGGTATTCATGGTGAGGTAGCAAACTGCATTCTCCCATAAAGCCAATATCAAATCCAGAGAGTGGCAGTGGATGATTGCCTCTCAGACTGGAGGCCTGTGACTAGTGGTGTGCTTCAGAATTAGTGCTGGGTCCATTGTTGTTTGTCATCTAGATCAATGGTCTGGATGATAATGTGGTAAATTGGATGGCAAGTTTGCAGATGACAAAGATTGGAAGGTGTAGTTGACCGCGATAAAGGCTTTCAAAGATTGCAGAGCAATCTGGACCAGCTGAAAAAATAGGCAGCAAAATAACAGATGGAATTTATAGCAGACATGTTTCAAGGGTTGCATATTGGAAGGATATACACGATAAATAGTAGGGGACTGATGAGTGTGGTAGAACAGAAGGATCTGGGAATACAGATACACAACTCCCTGAAAGTGGCATCATAGGTGGATAGTGTGTAAAAAGAGCTTTTGGCATATTGGCCTCCAGTACAAATCATGGGTGTTGGGATGTTCAAGACATTGGTGTTCCAAATTTGGAGTATTGACTGCATTGAAGTATAGGAAAGATGCCAATCAGATTGAAAGAGTAAAGATTTATTAGGATGCTGCCAGGACTTGAGGAAATGAGTTACTGGAAAGGTTAAACAGGTTAGGACTTTATCCCCTGGAGTGTATATGTATGAGGAGAGATTTGATAGAGATATACAAAAATTATGTGGTATTTAGATAGGGTAAATGCAATTGACATTTTCCATTGAGGTTTGGGGAGATACACATCAGAGGACGTGGGTTGAGGAGTTGAGGATGAAAGGGAAAAAGTTTAAGATGAACATTTGGAGGCAGTGGGGGGGGGTGGGGGGGGCTAACTTCTTTGCACAAGCAGAGAGTACTCAGCTGAATTGGTAAATGCAGACTCAGTTGTGACATTGAAGAAATCTTTGGACAGGTACATGGACTGGGTGCAGATCAGTGGGTTAAGGCATAACAATACTTTGGCACAGGCCAGAAGGCTCATTTTTGTCCCACCATGACTACCAGCCCCCCCACATCTCCATCGGGCACACAAAACTCAAAACGGTCAACCAGTTTACCTATCTCGGCTGCACCATTTCATCGGATGCAAGGATCGACAACGAGATAGACAGACTCGCCAAGGCAAATAGCGCCTTTGGAAGACTACACAAAAGAGTCTGGAAAAACGACCAACTGAAAAACCTCACAAAGATTAGCGTGTACAGAGCCGTTGTCATACCCACACTCCTGTTCGGCACCGAATCATGGGTCCTCTACCGGCATCACCTACGGCTCCTAGAACGCTTCCACCAGCGTTGTCTCCGCTCCATCCTCAAAATTCATTGGAGCGACTTCATCTCCAACATCGCAGTACTCGAGATGGCAGAGGCCGACAGCATCGAATCCACGCTGCTGAAGATCCAACTGCGCTGGGTAGGTCACGTCTCCAGAATGGAGGACCATCGCCTTCCCAAGATCGTGTTCTATGGCGAGCTCTCCACTGGCCACCGAGACAGAGGTGCACCAAAGAAGAGGTACAAGGACTGCCTAAAGAAATCTCTTGGTGCCTGCCACATTGACCCCCGCCAGTGGGCTGATATCGCCTCAAACCGTGCATCTTTGTGCCTCACAGTTCGGCGGGCAGCAACCTCCTTTGAAGAAGACCGCAGAACCCACCTCACTGACAAAAGGCAAAGGAGGAAAAACCCAACACCCAACCAAACCAACCAATTTTCCCTTGCAACCGCTGCAACCATGTCTGCCTGTCCCGCATCGGACTTGTCAGCCACAAACGAGCCTGCAGCTGACGTGGACATTACCCCTTCATAAATCTTCGTCTGCGAAGCCAAAGAAAGATGTATGGATGGATGGCAGATGAAAATATGCTGTTTTTTTCCATTAATTACCAGTAAATCTTTCAAGGAATCTTATCTGAATTGGGCTGAAAATGTAGTGTAAAAGATAGTTTTTTGTATGCATTTCAAATAATTAGCACAAGAAGCACTTAAAAAAATAAATTAAGAATAAATAAAAATGTAAAGAAAATATTAAAATTATAAAAGTAAATGTTCTCCGAAGTAACAAACAACCGCTCAGTGAAGAGTGAGCAAACATTTGGGTCAGGCTCCAACCACAGGAAAGGTATAAATAAAGTTTGAATAAAGTGTGTTTGAATAAAATGGTGGTCCCAGGATACACTCGCCGCTGGGGGGAATCTCCCAAAGTGTCTCCCTATCTCGACCTAGCAAGAGTCTTTATTAGTATTTTATAAATACGTAGCAAAGATTTATCACCAAACTTGGGGAGGGGGAAGAAGGATTAATAAAGACAACGGTATGTTTAGTGCAACAGGAATTAACTGACTAAGGTGAACTTCACATACTGGTAATTAAGGACCACAATACTGATTTTTTTCAAATTACTTTACGTTTTGCACTCTTACCTTTTAAATTTTTTATTCTTAATGCAGGTGTATTAGAAAGCATTGTAAGAGTGTGTCTCAGACAACTGAAAAATTTGCATATCCAAAATCTGTAGGTGCTGGATACTGGGGATTTTAGAGTGCTATGCATTAACACATTAAAAAATACATAGGAGTATGATCAGCAAAGTTCAATTGTTGGGAAAATCTGCCAGCTTGGGACGAAAGCCTTCAAAGTGGCAAATTAAGAGTTTTACTGTAAAAATATTTTTCTTGTAATTGAAGTGAAAGTTTTAAACAGATTTCCTTTTGATGATCAATTTAAACACAACATCTAGACATTACAAAATAAACAATACTTGAGTTCACCAAAGTAATATACAGTACAACTCTGATTATCTGAAATCGGATTCTCCAAAATCCTCATTTATCCAAAAAATTAAAAAATTTTGAATAAATGAGGATATATGAAACAAATTAGAAATCGCCCCTTAGCCAATTTTTTTTTCAAGGCAGCACTCACCTCACAGGTTACAAAAAATTCACTTGATATGAAATTAGAATGACGATAGCCCTCATTTCAGGTAACTCCCTCTCCTCTCTTTCCATTTCTTCTTTACCTTCCCCTTTTGACTTTTCTCTCTCCAATTTTCCCTCTCAAACCGTGTGCCAGCTGCAAACAGTCAGAAGAATCCCTTTTTCCAGCATCATCAAGGAGAGCGGCCTCCCAGGTACGAACGAGCAGGACCTCTGGCATTCCCTTCCCTCCTAGGCACATCAGACACCAATGCTGACTCCGAATCCTCCCCTTGACCTATTTCTCCAGTGTGTGTGCAGTAGGCCTAGGGGAGGATTCAGAGTCAGGTCCTCGGCAGTGGGAGCTCCAGTGACCGTGGAAGCAGGAGCCTGCCGTCTCACCAATGAGTGTTCCATTGGTCCAGGAAGCCTCCCTGGGGATCAGTGGCAGCCAGCATTTTTTTTTTGGCTGAGAATTAAACCTTATTTTAATGCTTAAAATGCCCTCCCTTGTTTGCTGTTGTTTAAACATTGATACAAGTGGCTTGCTATTGCTACTGGCCTGTTTAAAAAAAAAGATCAGTTCTCAAAAAATAAATAAGTTTTCATCTGACATAGGCCCCAACCTGACCATTTCATATAATTGGAGTTGTCCTGTAATACACACATACACACCCTATGCACACCCCCACCTCCCCACACAAGGTGCCATGATATTAAAAAAATGGGAATTTTTCCCATTGATTACAATTAGAGGGCAACAAAATACAAGTCAAAAAGATATGCTATTTCAATTCAACTGTTTTCCAGGAGTGACTTTATATAGCAATATGGTGAGAATTACTCACAGTTGTTTCTTTATGCCACCAGTTAAAGTAACTGATTGCCTCAAAGGTTCATGCCATGGCCACTGTCCCATCTTCTTTCCCTTGGGGTCTTTTATCACATTCAAACAACTTCCCAGCCTCTCCAGGGCCGTTAAATAGGAAGAAATCTATCAAAACAGAAAAATTCATTGATTTGTAATCTGCTCTCCCCTATTGGAGCTGAATGGCATTTGCATCAAGTCAGTACACAGATCTAATCAAGGAGATACAACTGTGTTTGCCATAAAACTAGAAGAATTTCAACAGCAAAGTTGTTACTCAAGAAATATTCCAGTGTTTTTTCACGAATTAGTAAGACCAACTCTAATAAGATGCAGCATTTCTTAAAAACACCAAGTTGGAGTAACTAGTGCCAAGTTAGAGAAAGAAAATTTCATTCTTTCTATTTACATTAAACATTTCCACATTTAAAAAAAATTAAAGAAATATAACAAGACAACTGCAATAAACATTCATGTTTGCACTTGAATTCCAAAATCAAAACATCAAGTTTATTTAATTTTGATGTAAACAGACATTATGGTGAAGAAACAAATTTACTTCAAACACAGTGAAGACAAACATAAGAAATAGGAGCAGGAGTCGGCCATCTGTTGAGCCTGGTCCACCATTCAATAAGATCATGGCTGATTTGATCATTGACTCAACTCCACCTACCTGCCTTTCCCGCCCCCTCCCCCCCCCCCCCTCCATATCCCTTAATTATTTTTTAAGGTAAAAATCATATCTAACTGAACCTTAAATATGTTTAATTAAGTAGCCTCAATTGCTCAAAGATTATAAGTATAAAATAAGACAAAGATCCCAAGGTTAAGTCACATACTTTGCAGCTTGGTTAAAAAAAGCCAATATCACACTTCTTTCCATGTGAAAAAGACGATGTAGAAGTTTCACAACCATTGCTATTTCAACCCTCCTCTCACCTTCATAATTCCTAATGTTTTCCTTTCTCAAATAACTGGAAGTTGGCAGGTCTGACATTGTGGAGTGAAACACAAGTCTTCATACGTTGTGATTGTAGCAAAAACACAGGAATGCTGGAGAAACTTAACAGGTCTCGCAGTGGGCATAAGAGGTAGACATATAACTGACATTTCAGGCATGAGCTCTTCTTCAAGGTTTGAATAAAAAGCAGGAAGGCTGGAGAGAAGGAAAGAAATGGTAGAGGGTGGAAAATGGACCAACAGACAAAAGGTGATAATTAGACGTACTGATCGGGGGGGGGGGGGGATTGACTCAATGCAAATCTGGAAGAATGGAGACAGGGAAAAGGAAAGAGAAACAGATCTCGAGGAAAAGAGAAATGGGGTTAGATGGTTGGTGGGGGGAACACGAACTGAATCTGCAGAAGTTGATGTTGATGTCATCCTGTTGGAGGGTGTCCAGACAGAATACAAGGTGTTTTTCCTCCAATTTGCAGATGGTTTCAGTCTGGAAGTGCATGAGACCATGGACAGATATGTCAGCATGGAAATAGAGTGGAGGATAGAAATGCATTGCCACTGGGAGAGATCCATGTTATTGTGATGGACAGAACAGAAGTGCTCAACAAAGCAATTACTCAGCCTGCATCCTGTTTCTCCAATGTCAAGGAAACCACATCAGGAGCATCAGATACAGTAGGTGACCCATGCAGATTCCAAATGAAGTGTTGCTTCATTTCAAAGGACTGTTTGGGACCAAAATGGTTGCAAGGAAGGAGGAGTGGGTGCAGGTAGAGCACTTCCTGTGGTCACAGGACTAGGTGCCAAGAAGGAAGGAATCACGGAGGGCAAGGTCCCCGTGGAAGGCAGAGAGGGGCCAAGAGGGTGGTGGGATCACATAGAAGAAATGGTGGAGAATGATAATGTTAGATGCAGATGCTGGTGGGGTGGTAGGTGAGGCCAAGAGGAATTTTGCTCTTTTCCCACATGTGGACAGGTGTAATGGAGAATATACATTAGTCATGGGGATTTCTATATGCAGGTGATTGGAAAAACCAGGTTGGTGCTAGATCCCAAAAGGAATTTATTGAATTACTTCAGAATGTCTTTTTAGAACGTGTGGTTGAGCCGACCAGGGAAATGGCAATTCTAGATTGGGTATTGTGTAATGAACCAGAGTTGATCAGAGAGCTGATAGTAAAAGACCCTTTATGAGGCAATGACCATAATGCGATAAAATTCACCTTGCCGTCTGACATGTGTCAGTGTACCAGTGGAATAAAGGGGACTATAGAGGTCTGAGAGAAGAACTGGCCAAAGGACACGAGCAAGAAGGATGGCAGAGTTGCAATAGCTGGCATTTCTGTGAGAATTATAGAAGGGATAGGACAGGCATAATCCAAAAAGGAAGAAATAATTAAATGGAGAAAAAAGACAACTGAGGCTGACACAAAATTGAAATAGTTGCCCACTGGGAGATCCCTGTCACTAATGCCGACAGAGCAAAGGAGCTCAGCGAAGCTCTGCATCTCATACTCACATGCCTGTCCATGGCCTCATGTACTATCCCACCAAGACCACCTGAAAGTTGGAGAAACAACTCTTGATTTTACATCCGGGCACTCTCCCGCTGGATGTCATTAACAGTGACTTCTGGTTTCTGCTAACCGACTGCATTTTCCCTCCCTTCCCTTTGTATTCTTTCCTCCATCTCTCCACCCTCTTCTCAGAACCATCCCTCCTCCTTGCTTGCCGCTGTGCCCTCCCTTATCCACCTATTACGTCCTGCCTTTGGGTCCATGCTCCTGCCCCTACCATTTTGTTCAGGTGCCTGCTGACAATTTTTCATACCTCAATAAAGGGCTCAACCCTGAAATGTTGGTTATGTATCTTTACCTTCGCTATATAAAGTACACTGTTTGACCAGCTGAGTTTCTCCAGCATTTCGTGTTTTACTTCCTTTCCTTTACCCTCCATGTAATGCCATTATCCCTCCTCTACTTCTTTCATTATTCGAAAAGAACCATAACCTCCATATCACCCTTGTATGTCCTTTCCTCTCCACCAACGCTTGCTAACCCTCTCATAAACCTTTCCCATGAAATATCTGCCCTTTTCCCCTCTGACCACCAGTGACCCAAGCACACTTTAAAGCTGAAGCAGCAAATTGATTGCACTTCTTTCAATATGAGAAACTAAATGATGGTGACAATGCGATTTCCTCAACTTTCGAGAAATTAAATGTTGATTTAATGAACATCTCAGCCTCCAAGGGTGACCACACTTTAGGAGGCCTCTCACTTTAATTGCCCATTCCACCTCTTTCTGGTTTATTATGCTGTTCAAATGAAAACATGGGCAAACAAGGTATATTAAAGGTTCCATTATTGTCATGTAATACTACATATAGGATGCAACATACATGAAATTTTTTAACTTTTGTCTACTATAGGCAGACAGAGTCACCACTTTTGTCCAGCACCCCTGGTGTTTCTAGGCAGTCTCCCCTCCAAAAACTGACCAGGCCTGAGCTTAGACAATCTCAGGTGTATTCAGGTTATGAGACTTCTGTATTAAAACTTTACTAACAAATAAATTTCAAAGACACACCCAAAACTGGCCATTTCCAACAAAAATGTCATTAGCTTATAATGATCTCCCGGAGATACTGGTCAAGTTTTTTTTTTTTTTAAAGTTAGACATGCAGCATGGTAACAGACCATTTCAGCCCAAGAGCCCGTGCCACCCAATTAACCTACAACTCCCAGTACTTTTCAAACAATGGGAGAAAATTGAAGCCTCCAGGAAAAATCCACAAAGACACAGCCAGAGACAGCGTAAGATTCAAACCCAAGTCCCTGTTATTGGTGTTGCAAATGTGTTATGCTAACTGCTGCACTCATGTGCCGCCCCTTTATTTTCTGTTTTGATGAGAAATACTCACAATTTGTTTAAGTGAGAATGATTTTTCAAAGATTTCAATGCCATTTTTGAAGCATGTCTGCTGATAAAGGCCAAGCGTAATGAACATTTGTAGCCAAGGTGATGGCGTCAGTTTAAGCATCATCTCAATTTCCTCTTGACTGAAATCTGAAAGGTCAACAAGATTAAAAGTAGATTATCTTTCGATATATTTTTGAATTCTCAAACCAACCAGATTTGATTATCTTTTTTTAAAAAAAGTATCTTTTTTTTGAAGCAGTTTAGAATCCTTCAAGGCAAATTAATAAAAAACCCACTGACTAACACCCTGCTCCAATTTTCCTTTCCAAAGTCCTCGATCATGATAGGACTTAAAAAAAAAAAAAACCCGCTGTTCTTTTTCATATCTGGACACGACATTTGCTACAGTTCTGATATTGTTCAAAGTTCAGATTTATTGTCGGAGTACATATATGACAGATTTTTTTTCCCCCATGTGGGCTAAGCAGAATTTTTACTTATCGGTAGTACAAAAAACTGTACACAAGATGCACAATTCTTACTGAGTATCAAATGATAAAAATTGCCACTCTGCATGAAATAATTGATCACTCTAATACAGCCATTCTCAACCTCTTTTTGGCTCAGGCCCCCTTCAGACTCTGCTCAAAATTTATGGCCCCCCTCTCTGTGAAGCAGTCAAGTTTAGTCGGTTTCTTCTCTATTTCTCTATTTACTACACAAAAAAATATTTTTCAATATCAATCCATGGTCTCCACCCTTTTATATGCTGTAATCTCCCAGTGGGTTGTATTGCCTGTTTTGAGAATGGCTGCTTGAACATATAGTACAGGTACACAATACTTTATCCGGACATCCAAAATTCGATAAGTGGGGAGAGAGACCAGCAGAGCGAGTCGGGTGGGCGGGAGACTGGCAGCGTGAGTGGAAGGGGGTGGGGGGTGGATATGGCAGCACAATTCGGGTGGGCTTAAATCTGGCTTTCTGAAATCTGGAAAAAATCCAAAATTCAGAACACATTGTCCCGCAAAGGTTCCGGATAAAGGAATGTGTACCTGAACGAATAAACTAATTGGATTCCATTCTTCTATCACTTAAACCAGATAAATACTTTAAGTGGTTCATCACTCACAATTAACTTTAATATCCTTTAAAGGTGCAATATATATTTTTTAAAAATCTATCCGCTACTCTTCAGTGGGAAGTTCTGGTTAATGCCAACTACATTTCATATCTATCACATTCACCACTTTGCTAGCTCTATCCACTGCTTGTCGCTATACTATTGGATGTAAATAAGTCAGAAGCTTTACCTGCTACATTTTAGCCAAACGCAGTCTTCCTTAAAAATTCCCTTTTAGCAGGCCAAGTGAATGCACTAGTAAACAGGCCGAATCACTGCTACACGTAGCTGGTCCAAGATGGCACAGGCTCCCCTTCACTGCCAAGAAGGAACCCTTTACTTGTGTGTAGCGGCCCGCCAGCCAAAGTGACACCGCGATGTGATGATGTCACTTCCAGAAGCTGGCGGGTATGTCACCAGAAGTGGGTGGGCCAGCATGGAGACAGGGTGAATTCAATGCACTAAGGTCATTCTTTGGTTCACCCTCACACTGTGTGGATGTCTCTTTACTCAGTAGTGCTGCTGCAGCAGTCGCTACACCCTGTAGGAAACAATTAGCCCTCTAAATGGCATCTGTGGGGAAACAACCATTCCATTCACAGTGCTTGCATAGATTTATTCTCAAAACTGAGCTTCTATCCACATTTATGCAAATACCAAGGTATAAATTGGCAAACTACTCCTTTGCCATAGCACACTTGCTGAAACTCTGTCATGTTTTGCTACTTTTAACTTTTCCAACAAATTGGCTAGGTTTATCACTCAGACCAATTACAGTGTACATGAGCAATTCATAACTCAATATTTACACTACACTTGATTTCAAAATGTTTGCGACATTAGGGGGAAACATCTTGTGACATCAGCTTGTAAAAAAAAAAGTTGCTATTTCAGTATGTATACCCAGTGTTTGTAAAGAAATCTGTTCACCTTGACAACATATAGGAATATATACTTGTAAATCATCCCAAGTGTGACCAGATAAAGATTTTCCACTTAGTCTGTTTAACAGAAGTCGATATTCCACAACTATTCCTAATATGCCATGCATGATGTACGCTGTTTCACAGAACGCTTTCTGAGGAGGAATATCAGAATATGTTAATAAGTAGAATTTTATCCAAATAAAGTAAACTGCAGAAGCATGGCCACAAAGATTAAAATCTTATAGCAAAAGAAGCCATGACTTATGTACAACAAAGTTTAAAAGCAATAATGTATTGCGTATAATATAACCACTCAAATGCAAAAACAAAAAAAAAAAACACACAAGAACAACAGTCCAGCCATGAAATCTAGGGTAAATGAGCTATTAAAAATAAAATTAAAAAATAGCATTAGTTATTTAGTATATAAAAAAAGTTTTGGAGAAGGCGGCTGAATGTCAAATCAATACATGCCACTTTATCAAAAGCCAAGTTATGCTTTGGAGATTACAGATTGAATGTTGTAATAATTCCCACAGATTTGAAAGGTGGCAAATGCATGAACAATACCCAAGATAATAGGGAACCAAGCCCCAGTTGCAGTCTTGCCAGATTCCAGTATTTTCCTGTTACTGTCAACTGGTAACAGAGTACTTCAATAGTAATAATAATAAAATAAGCAGACAAAGTCAGTATGGTCCACAGCTAATCTCAAAATGTTTGAAGAGATGATCAAGCACCATGCTAGGCGTCATTGTGGAATGTAAGGAAGATGTGGACTTCATGGTGACATAGACAACTTAAGTGAACAGCAGTTTGAATATTACGCTGGAAAAGATGCAAGAACATCTACTTTAGTTGGGAAAAAAGTGCAAATACTTTTTGAAAAATGTTACATTCGAAAAGGTGACTTTTATTGTAGATATACACATACTATATATAAAGCTATGAGGAAGGCAAATGATATCTTAGCATTTCACCCCACCCCCAACCTCCCAAAAAGGGATAGAGTACGAAAATAAAGACTTGGTCCAATTATACAAGACCTTGAAGAGATCATATTCAGAATAGGGTGTACAGTCGAGTCTCCTTATTGAAAGGAAGTATATACACACATGACAGGAGAGTAGCAAGAAGTTCACCAGATAGATTCCTAAAATGACAGATTTATCATGAGGAGAGATTAAGCAGACTCAATCTCTACTGAAAGTTTAAAGAAGGTGATTTCATTTAAATGCACAACATTGATAGGAGACTGAACAGAATAAATGTGTGGATTACATTTCCTCTGGCTTGATTTTAGAATCAGGGGTTACCATCTCAAAAATAAAAGGTCAGCAATTCACAACAGGATGGTCACTCTGAAATTCTCTCCTTCGAAGGCTGTGGATTAGTGAATACCCTTCTTGGTATAAATGGAATGGAAGTTTAAAAAAAACAAACAAACTATGTTGGCAATTTTAGGTTCCCCTTTTCCTTTTCTAAATTGACACAAGATGATAATGAGAAATGAGCTTAATTCAAAAATTTTTTTGAATATAGTTTTTCTCTTGCTAGTCCCATTACAGATAACCATCTTTTTCAGCCATCTATTAGGTAACAAAAGTTATAAAGATCTTTTTAATTCAAGATAATCTTGTCTCTTTTGAACAATTGCCAGCTAAATTTAAACTTCCCAAAATACATTTTTTAGATATTCACAAGTTAGGCATTTTATCGAGCCCAAACTTTGATTTTCCTTGAAACTCAAATACTAATATTCTGGATTTATTTTTTTAAATTTACAATTTGTTCATGGTGGATTAATATCATGAATTTATAATGACTTACTGGATTTAAGATCAGCCTCAATTGCTGGGATTAAGAATGATTGGGAACATTATTTGAATACAACATTTTCAGATGAAGATTTGTATTCTACTCTTAGCTTGATTAATGACTCCTCATTTTGCTCAAGGCATTGTTTATTACAATTAAAGGTGACACATAGAATTCACATGTCCATACTCAAATTCTCTCTTGATCTGTTTTGTAGGAAGTGTAAAATTTTTGAAGTTTCATTGCTTTGGTAATGCCCCAATTTAGGAAGGTTTTGGGAAAACATTTTCCATATTTTAATCAACAATTTTTAAGATCAAAATAGAACCATGCCCATTAATTGCTTTGTTTATTTTTTTTCTTTGCAAACTGGAGGTTTTAGCTTTTATAATGTTGATAGCGAGACGAGCAATTTTAATAAAATGGAAAGACGACTCTTCACCTACTCAAAATATTTAAGCTTGGAAAAAATTAGATATAACATTAAAAGATAGAAAGTTTCAATTTGAAAAGATATGGGGCCCATTCGTAGATTACTTTCACGTTTGGAAGCTCCGGAGATTCTGTCTAGTATCGGAAGGTCACTATTTGATCCATATCTTTTTCTGCAAAGTAACTTTGATTAGAAGGAGGGGATTGATTAGATTTGGCTTTAGCTTTTTTTTTTTAAAAAGATTAACTTGTTAAGTATTGGCTTAATATGGTTGTCATAGATCATGTCATTAGACAGAACTTTTCCCTTGTTTAAATCAAAAGATAGTGTAATGTAGTTTTATTTATTTTCTATCCATATGAATGCATGATCTGTTATTTGTTCGGTAAATCCTACATACAAAGTCTTTTAATATGTTAAACTCAATAAAAATATTTTTATTTCTATGACACACTTGTCTCATTCTCCCTCTCCATTTATACTTCCACCCCTTTCCCACTGCAATTGCACAAAAGCCCAATACTTGTCCCTACACCTCCATCTAAGGCCAAGCACATAACTTCAGGGTGAGGAAGAGTTTTACATCCACATTGTGGCATTCAGTGAAGCCAAACAGACTGCTTCACCAAGCACCTGCTTTTGGCTTCCCAAAAGCTTGCCATTTTACTTCCCCTATCATTCTGCACCACCCTTTAATTTTTTCCAATTTTAGGTAACCCTCACTGCTTTTTTGTGCCATTTTATCTCGAACTCCAGTTCTCATTTTTTTCTCTCAATCTGTTACCCTCTCACACAATCACTCCTATCCTGATCTCTTCCTCTTCAACCTTCTTCAGCCAAACACCTTAATGCCTTTTGGCCCTTTTAGAGAACCCTACAGCAGAGAAACAGGCCCTTTAGCACTTCTAGTCTGTGCCAAAAATAACCCCCCCCCCCCCTCCCAACATTACATACTCGTTCTCCTACTTAATATTAATCTCAATAAAGGATCCCAACCCAAAATGTTAAATGATAATTTCTATCTATGGATGCTGCATGACTCAAGAGTTCCTGCAGCTTCTCTTTGCTCACTCAACACTTCAGTCAGTTTAATTGCTTCAAAATTAAAATCAGTAAGCCTTGAACTGGAACATAACCCAAGACAATTGAATATACAGCTCATCATTAACTCACACCAACCAAAACTTTAATTGGATATTATACAATTGAAATAATTTGACTCACAGGATAAATGCAAATTGTCCTCAATTTAATTTTTATCCATGTATAGCAATTATTCAATTTCTTTACTTATATACAAAAGATCCAAATTAATATCCCAAATATAAAATGTACCATTTTTCCAAACAAATCTATCATTTGCTTGTTCTGATCAATTTTATCAAGTCATCTGATTGTACCAATACAAACCTGAGTAAACAGCATTTACTTACATCATTTGGTTTCTTAACCAGTGCTTTAGTTGCTTGAAGAACACAATCCAATAAAACAGACACTGGATTACTCAATGCACCCGAATATTCCAGAAACATTTTTGCAAGGACGGAGAAGGGGCTGACAAGAGAGTCTCCACTGTTTGTGTTTTGATAACAGCTGTTACACAGCAAAAAAAGTTACAATTATAATTGAGCAAAACATTTTTGAAATCAGGCATGTCAAAATCTTAAATCATATCAAGACCTTTTCTGCATCAATTTGCATTATTTTATTCAAATTGTTATCATGTCTGAAACCACATGTCAAAATAACTTTCAGTGTAACCAAATGTCTAAATCTGCAAAGTAATCTGCATTGTAGTAATTGGAGGAAAATTACAGAATATATCTCATAATTCCATAAAACTTTTGCACGCAAAAGAGAAAAAAACAAAGCCTCCGTTTTGATGACCTTATTGCCACCATTTCTTTTAATAAAGCTTCAAAGTTTACCTTTCTTGTCACACAATCCAATGAACAGTGTCAAGGCTTATTTTGCAAGCTATCCAGCAAGTCCACATGTACAGAAGTAACTGGACAAAGACTTCTAAGATTACCTTTTATTTAAAGTCTCTAACTCAGCTTCAAAGATGTCAAAGTAGCATTTTAGTATTAATTTGTAAAGCGATTTCAATTCCAAAATGGATAGCTCTTGATTTGATGGTTGATGGCAAGGTTCTTCTCCATAAACACACAATCTATAATATCAGATTAGAAACTTGCTTTAAAATAGAAGACAGAAGAAGAAATCTGCTTTTAACTACAGAGATGTGCAAAATGATTTGATGATGAATGATTTCTTTAAATTTAACCACTGAGAATACCTAGACACTTCAAGAGATCTACATGTGGAAGGAATAAATGCTACTTTACAATGTTTTAATTTTGTTTAGCCAATTCCTGTACCACATAAAGAAAGATATTGCTATTGTATTTAATGTAAGGCTCCCATACTTGTTCGAATATTTCACCTAAGTTGATGGAAGGAGAAGAGAAGAAAAAAATGGACTCAGTAGAATTTCTGGTGTATTTTTGTTGAATGACAACATTGTCTAACTGAATTAATGCAACCTAGATTGTATAACTAAAATGGATGAGAGGGGGGAGGGATGGGGGGGTGGCTTGGGAGGAGGGAGGGGGGAGGGAGAAAAAGTCACTGTAAATGTGTGGAAAAGAAAAAGTGTATATCATGGCTATTGTGATTTATGGTGTGAAAAATAAAAAATTTAAAAAAAAAAAAAAAAAAAAAAAAAAAAAGAAAGATATTGCAATTTCAAAAATAAAACCAATGTTTTCTTGTTAGCAAAATCAATACTGATAAATGTGGGCCATTATCAGTTACTTGCATATCTGCAAGAATATTTTTCATCTCTATAGCTCAATAATGCTTTCATAGGTACAATTAATAAAATGTCAGCATAAACATCTGTACTATGGAAACATTTAGCACATTCATCTAATTACAACAGGTTCACAAGGGGTATAGATCCCTAAAAGTGGTGACAGATAGGATGATGCAAAAGGCATTCAGCATGCTTACCTTCGTATTGTGTGCAATTCTGATTGCCTGATTACAAGATGGATGTTGATAAGATAGAAAGGCTGCAGAAAATATTCAAGGATGTGGCAGGGAATGGACGGCTTGAGTTACAAGGCTGGGACTTTTTTCTCCTGGGGCATTAGGTGTTGAGAGGTAACTTTAAGCCAATGAACAAAATCATGAGGGGAGAGATAAATAGGGTCAGGAAGTCCAAAACCAGATAGCATTGAAGGTTGAAGGTGAGAGGGGAAATATTAGCCTCTTTTACACAACCTTTTCAAAGGGGGAATATTGCACGTTTATTGCGCCACGTCATTCTGTGTAAAATGTATGAACACGGAATTGGCCGGGGGTGGGGTGGATCACTGTCGTCCCCCCTTTAAGTCAGGAGCAGAGATAGTCAGAGTGTTGAATTGACATCTGTGTAAAAAGGGCAGGCTGGTCACACTATATGCAAATGCTGTTGTGTTACACGTCATGCCTCCTTTGCTTCCGAAATGCTGGCATGCTTTGTAAAATGACACACTGGGGCAGCATTATGGTGATGTTTTATTTGGTTCAGTGTGTAAAAAGAGCAAAGCTGGCTTAACGACGGGTCTTCATTATGGCAGTATTGCAGGATCTCATGTAAAAAGGGATATTGAAAAAGAGGCCTTACATTAGAAGATAGCAGATGTGTGGATTGAGTGCCAGAGAAACAGGTTTAACTGTAACATTCATAAGACATTTGGACAGGTACATGATTAGAAAAGGCTTAGAGGGGATATGGGCCAAGTACATATAAATGGAACTAGTATAGGGTGACAACTAAGCTGGGCCAAAGGAGTCTGTTCCTATGCTGTATAACTGCCTCATAACATCAAACCATTGCCACTACTTAAAATGTTTTTGGTTTTAATTATTTCAAAGTAATTAAAGCAAAATTTTAAAATGGTGATTTACCCTGAGTAAATAGATTATACAGTACAAATCAGATTATCCAAAAATTTTTTTGGAGCCAAACTGACAGGGTACATCAGCCTCACGACAGCAGCAGCAGGCAGAGCTTGGTCTCCTGGCCAAGCGAGGACCTCAAGCTCCTGGGCAGGAGTGGGACCCTGGGGCTCCTGGCAAAAGCAGGGGATTGGTGGGGAGGTGTCAGTGATTGCTGGTGGCCAGCATTTTTTTTTTTGCTGAGAATTAAACATTATTTTAATGCTTAAAAAGCCTTACCCTAATTTTTTTCTTTAATTAAAAAATCACTGTTAATAGTCA
The DNA here is from genome assembly GCF_036971445.1 of Narcine bancroftii. Classification (NCBI taxonomy): domain Eukaryota; kingdom Metazoa; phylum Chordata; class Chondrichthyes; order Torpediniformes; family Narcinidae; genus Narcine; species Narcine bancroftii. Next base: position 222,488,984 of record NC_091469.1, on the reverse strand, counting down.
TTTGTTGTTGCTACTGGGCTGTTTTTAAAAAAAATGACCAGTTCTCCAAAAAAAAGTTTATTCAAAATGAGCCCAGTCCTGACCATTTTGGATAATCGGAGTTGTACTGTAGTACCAAGTTTTCAATCTCAGAACACATTCAAAATTTGCAGTGGTTAAATTACTTTTTTTGGAATATTTTTAAATTTTCAAACTCCTATGAACACATTATTACATACATCATATAAATAGAATTTTAAAATTACAATCTCATATGATTGCCTAAATCTCACCCCCACCTCTCAACTGCTAACATTAAAAAAAGTGATTGAGCATGCCTTCATTAATTAGTCCATATATTGATCTTCAGGAATTCAACATTATTAACTTAACAATGTTATTTAAAATGTTTCAGGGAAGTTAATTATATCCTTAAGCCAGTATGATTCAAATAAGGTTGCCATATTTTAACAAACACATCATATTTCTTGTTAAGACTGTAAGTTATCGTTTACAGGGGCCACAACTTTGCATTTTCATATTCCAGCGAGTCAAATTTCCATGAAACAAATATACCTTTCCTGGCTACCACTAGTGCAATCCTCACAAACTGTTTTTGATAGTTTTGTGCCGATAACCAAAAGATTGCTCAATAATTACAGTTCTGGTTCCAATAGAAAATCCACTTCTATAATTTTTGTCAAAATTTCTGCCAAGTCACACGAAAACGATCTTACTTTCATACATAGCTAGGTTAAATGTATAAATGTTCCAACTGCTACACCACTGCTAAAACATGAGTCCATAATTTCAGATTTAAACTTGTGTATTATTTGTGGTGCAAGGTATAATTGGTATTAACTCATTTTGATACAAGGGTGTCTTTGAAGATAACCCCACTTTTAGACCCATACATTTATTAATTTGTTGCCATATCCAAATTATGTATTTGTGGTTGAATTATTTGATGGATTTCAAATCAACCATTTAAGATTGCAATGTATGCAATGCGTCACACAAAAATTAATTAGATATCATGGCATATAGTAGAATTATTTGATGGATTTCAAATCAACCATTTAAGATTGCAATGTATGCAATGCATCACACAAAAAATAATTAGATATCATGGCATATAGTAGAAAAAATATGTCAATAAGCCACTTTAAGCAAAAATCTGCTTCATAATTTGCAACATTTATCTTAGATTAAATATATTGCGATTCACAAATACCCCGAGATCCATTGCAACTATGTGGACTAAAAGCAAATACCACAGCACCAGCTATTTAACAATAACATCCGGATTAGTGATAAGCAAAGGGAAAGTTCGAATCTAGGTTGTTTCAATTCAAAGTAAATACAAAAAATGTACAAGAAAAGAGACAACTTTTTAAACTTAAACTATTGTTTTAAGCCAATATTTTCCCCAATTCAGGAAAAATATAATCTGTACAAAATTAAGAATTTGTAGAGTCTCTCATAAAAAAGGGCAAAATATTGGATCTCACAATTCCTGAATTTCAAGGACAGAATTCACCTTTTAATAGATTATTAAAAATATTTTTGAGAGAGATATGATTAGGATGGAAGTTCATGCATCACATTTATAACCATTGGCTTTCTTCGAAAATGTGTTGCAATAAAAAAATCTACTACACGAGGAATTTAATTCCCCCTCTCTTCCCCCACCCCCCAGTTTTGTTAGTCCACACAAAAAGAAACATCAAGTGCACATAAAACATTTTTCATATTTTATTGTGCCTCTTTTACCATTCTCCAAATAATGCTGCTTCTGCAGTTGTGCAATGAGGGAGGCCTAATGGACAAGGTCATTTCGTTTTGCAAGTTTGTACCAACTGCTTGGTAGAAGTTCATTCTATGTGCTTCAGATATTCATACAATTTTCTTATAAGAGATGAATTTTGCCTGAACCACAACCAAAAAGGAAAAAAAAGCTTAAAAAAAATCACCAGAAGTATTTCTCTAAACTTCCATCATTGTCCTTAGAGTTTACACCCAGTTCTACCATTCTTTAACCACTTTAGGAAAATGTAATAATCTTATATTCACAACCATTTATCAATATTTAAAATATTCCAACAGACCTTCAGTCTTAGCAAAGTCCTCCTTTGGTTGATGGCTACTTGCTTCCTCTCCAATTTTGTTGTGGCTAATGAAGCTAGTTTGAGATTTTCATACTTTCCCAAGGATAGACCAGAGATTACTGTAATCTCTCAATTCAAGCAAAAATATTCCAACAGACCTTCAGTCTTAGCAAAGTCCTCCTTTGGCTGATGGCTATTTTCTTCCTCTCCAATTTTGTTGTGGCCAACGAAGCTAGTTTGAGATTTTCATACTTTCCCAAGGATGGACCAGAGATTACTGTAATCTCTCAATTCAAGCAAAAATACATCACAAAATAAAATTTAATTTCATCAATAAGTAACAGTTCATTCCAATTTGTTGGAAATACAGAAGGCATGGACTTTGAAAAAATATTTACAAAGAGGCATGTCCAAACCTCTTACCTTGCTAATGACACAAAAAGAGATGAACTTCCTCTCTTACAAGTCGAACATTGAAGAACCTCCATGTAGTAATTCATCATTGAGGATTGGCTCCAGGGTGGATTAAGAATTATACTTTGCATAATGCAGATGAACTCCTGCAAGTAACCCATGCCTACGTTACCCTGGAATGAAAACACAATTTTAAACGGATATAACAGTATTGCACTATTTGAATACAACTTCCCTTAATATCAGGTCTTCGCATGAAACTTTATGAACAATGATTTTAGAAAAATCTTCATTGATCCTGAAGATACAATTTTGCAGAATGGAAAGCAAATAAAAAAAACCTTGGCCACATACATCCATTTTTTAAATTATTATATATACACACAGTTTCTCAATGAAGTTCACGTGGCAGCTGACATACAACTGCTATGCATACAAACATCAATTACTGGACATGCAATATCAACTAAACAACCTTTAATGTTAGGATTATGTACAGCTCCAGTATCACTCTGCTGTCACATGCCATCTTAATCAAAGATGGTGCAACTTCCTCCATGCACTTGCTGATGAACTTGCTAAAGTTAATCATCTATTTGTCCTCCAATTCAAGCCATGTTTGAACTGTGTGGTCCATCCAGTCATTAATAGGTTCAAAGTGCAAGGCACGCAGGACAGGTGACCTGATTCTACACAAGTAATCCAGGTATGAAAATTAGATATGCAAGTTAACCTCATTTAGAGGGAGGGGTTACATTAATGGGAAGAGGGGTTCTTTTTTTGTGTTTTTTTCTTGAGATACTTTGGAAAAAATGGGTTTGATTGAAAATGCTACACACAATTTATACTATGTTTGATTAAGGTATTATTTGAGTACAAATTATGTCTTTTACATTTCAGCCCATATATTGGTTGAATATGTATGTTTTTTTTAAAATTAAACTCAAACATATTAAAAAAAAATCCAGGCATGACCTCAACGAGGCCATCAGACAGTACCAAGAGATAGTACCAAACCAAAAGCTAGAGTCTCAAATAAACCTCTGATACCTGACAAATGTGGCAGACGTGCACACTATTGTGGGCTATAAGGCAAAGTAAGGAAAAAGAGCAAAAAACAGCACATCCTTCCCTGGCAAGCTCAATGCATTCTACATGTACAATTTTCTAAAGCAAGCTTTCTTGCTCGATAGCCAATCATTGAGTTTCTGCTTGAATGTTGGATTCTCTTTAAAGCATTTGAGATAAATGTGACTAAGCGAAACAGGAAATTACAGGAAGCCAAGAACTGACTGAGATGTGCATAGGGATTGATGGACAAGTTGTAACTAAATTTCAGGGCTAAGTTTCCTTTCAGAGGGATGGAATTTCATATTTATATAATTAAATTTTAGGACAGGCTTCTGTGGCTATTAATGGTGATAAAAATGCCTCCTGGTCCTTTCAGGTACTAAAACTCCCAGTTTTAAAAGGAAAAACACATCCTATTCAGTGAAAGAAATGACACTGAAATTTTTGAAGGAGGCACAAGCAAATTTGTCAAAGCAGGCACCATTTCAATCAAGTTCTCTACTTCATTTAGCTATGCACATTGTCATCAAGAAATTACTGTCAAATTTACAGAGGTCAGTGGTCAACAACCTGATCAGCATTAGTACTGAACAATCTTGGGACCATCGATTCTTTATTTTTTAAGGTGGACTGCAGGCCATCTACTTTTTCCACATTTTGGCAACACCCTCAAGTTCAATTTAACAAAAACTTAATTTCTCTCCCATCACTGCTTCCACTAGAAAATAATTAAGTGTTGACATTTCCTTTAGCATTCATTCTTTTAAACTTACTTCCAGAATCTGTTGCAAGAAAGATTGCAGAAGATACGCTGGTGGAAAAAACTTGGATGACAAATGGAAACGCATTTCCTTTAATGCTTCCATATAGAACTGCCCCTCCAAAATACCTTCAATTCTATTAATGGCAACTCCAGTAAACACCACTCTCATCTGGAAGAGGAGGTCATTTAAAAATTACTTAGTTCAAGTATTTGACACAAACAAGTAGAAAAAGAAACTTAGTAACAAATGATGGCTAGCAGTTTGTACTGTTTAATGTCAAAATACCATGAAATAATACAATTTGAATGGTTATTTAGAAGAAAAGCCCCCATAGGAGCATACTTGCAAGCAAAATGTTGACAGATTCAAGAATAAGAAAGATGATAGGGATTTTTATCCACTGGTTTGGATAAAATATAGAATATATAAAATGGGGTGGAGGGAAAAATACAAGACTTGCTTAAAATATGCAAGAGCAAATCTTGACAAACGTTTCTTGCATAAACACTGAAAGAAACAGTGGCATATCCAAATTAAGTAATACATTGGAGTAAAGAGGATTTCTTTGATTTGGAAAATGCTGATCATATTATTTATTATTAGACACAGTAGCCCAGAGTAAAGAACATGAGAATTGTTCAAAATGAGGGGTTAATAATTTAGTGAGATTAAGAGTATTAACCCAGATGGATGGAAATTAAAATTCTGGCATTTTAAACAGTGAATGGATATTAGAATGCTTTCAACACAAGAGAGGAAGAAGGTAAAAGTGTTGTTAAACAGGAGTCTACAGATGCCGTTGTTGTATTGCAATACACACAAAAGTGCTGGAGAAACTCAGCAGGTAACTTTTGTATGCGACACAAGACTCCAGAATCTGCAGTTTTTCAATTTGCTGAACTAAAGCTCTCCTGCTGCAGCTAGCATATCTCAGTCCATTATAACTGTTAAAGTAGTTAAGAAAGCAGAATACTGATTAGTAAGGAAGCTACGAGAGTAATTTTCTCAATTTATTTTTAATTATTGTTTAACTTAATAAGATGTTATTACAGTACACCATCTCCAAATGGTATTACAGGGTAATGTAACTTCCCAATTTTGGGTGTTCAAAAGAAAAAGGAAATTTATTTACTTCACCCCCCACCCCACAAATGCCAAAAGATCAACTTTTATTACAAATTTCACATTTTTAGGAAATGATTTCCAAGAGTTGATTTCTGTAAACCAAACACGCTATAATGCGGGGGTTGCCTGCACCTGTCTGTCCAAAAGGTTTTCCAGATAATAGTCTCATTCTCGGGCCATTGGAAAGGCATGGACAGAAAAGGAATAGTTAGCATGGCTTGGAGCAGGTAAGGTCTCAAATTTGGAGGTTTTTTTGAGGTGGCAACTAAAGTAGGACAGTGGGTGATGTCTATGTGGAATTGAAGGCATTTGACAGGGTCAACATGATAGCCTGAATAACAAGCTATAAGACCACAGATGGGTTTGCAAGGTTTCATGTGACTCAGATTGGTGCTGCAATAGATGAGAGGATAGAGAAGCAAGACCTAGAAGCTTGTCATCCATTTCTCACCCCCCCCCCCCCAAAAAGTCACATTGAGAACATGCATTTCAGGTGGGGTGGGGGGTGGGCACCTTTTTAAAAAGATGATCAAAGTGGTAGGTGCATGGAACAGGTTCCAAGAAATAGCAGTGGATAGCATCTCAGTAGGTGCATGGATATGCAGGAAACATTGGGATAAGTATCATATACAACCTGCATTTTTAATTCAATTTAGCATTATTTTCAGACATTATAGGCCAAAGGCCCTATTCTATGCACATTAGGCCATCTCCAGATTTTTTTTTTATATATATCTATATCTATATATAGATAGAGAGAGAGATATATAGATGGTGTAAAAAGTTTAACCAATAATTCTAGCATTTTATTTCAGGCTTTATAAAAATAAATGGAACATAAACAGCCTTCAGAACAGTTAAATAAAAATTCCATATCCCTGCAGTATTGACTACACAAGTTATTAAACTTAAAAGGATGGATTAGTGGACTCCAAAAAAGTATCCTACATGTACCCCCCCACCAAAACAAAAAGCCACTAATATTTACATAGGCCTGCTGAATTCTAATCTTGGACAATACCTGATCGATTAATTAGCTATTTCCTACATTCTTGGAAATCAATGATTGAATATGTTACCAACACTGCTCTTGAGAAACCATAGGCTCAGATACAATTGAAAAGTATAAAACCTGCCGATGCTAGAAATCTATACCAAAAACAGAAACTGATGGGGATACTCAACAGCTAAGGTAGCATCTGTTTCCACAGAGTTTACTAGTTCAAAATTGGAAGATACATATAAAAGTTGCTGATAACAGACTATGGTCATACTAATTTTCCTTGTGAGCAAATTACATTTGAAGAGCAAACTTATCCATCTTTGAGGTTGAAGGACAAATTTTATCTATCACTTTTCTTTAAAGCAGCCACTTTTTTTTTTAAATGTAGAGCATTATTACATACATCATACAAATAGTATTTTAAAATTAGAGTCTGATATGATTGCCCAAATCTCACCCCACCATCTAACAGCTAATATTAAAAAAAGGAAACACATTATTAATTTTGTTTCTCAATCTGAGTTGCAAAGAGGAGTGACTGAAATTTTAAGCAATTCCTTGCCTGCCATCACAAGAATTCTGCTTTGGGTGATAATTTCAACGTTACCTACAAGTCAGACCACGTTCTTTTCTATAATTTCTTGGTCTGTGAAATTGTGAAGACAAATGATTTTCCCAAAAATAACTTATTTAAGTTGATATTTAAAATTTATATCACCCTTCACTGCATCTTTGATTTGCATCAAATGCAGGCTTCACAGAATTTGACACAAGCCCAAGCAAGTTTAGTCCAGCCCAAATGTAAAGAATTTAAGTTTTTTTTAAAAAAAGGTTAAAACATTGAAATTTGAGAAAGCCAATAAATTGAACAGTGAGAAATTACCCAATTTACATAGAAATTAACCAATTTAGTTCATTTAAAAAACTGCTGCCTACAATTACAGCAAAAAAAATCAAAATTGACCAGCATATTTTGCACCTGCCTACAAATACAATGCCATACGTAACGAGGATGTGACATAGAAAATTCCCTATCTCAGCGATGACAAACCCAGCATTAAAGTGTTCATGATAATAATGACAAGGAATTTAGTTTCATATTTACACTGAAATTCTAATTTGCTGCATCCTAACAGGTACCTCATCAAAAAAATTTATTCATAAATAAATTAAAAGCATTTACAACAAAGAACTGAATAGATGATGAACATTAGCCGCTTTCAGGTGGCCACAATAGCTGTAAAGCTGCACATTATACTCCTGTGCGGCTGTAGGGTGGCCATCTGAAACTGGAAAAGCCGGCCAGGAGGTCTACTTATCTAACCCTTCTCCAGGAGGTTATAATATCCTGTTTCAAATACCCAGCAGTATTTGGTACCTGGTGAGTCGGGTGGGCGAGGGAGGGAAGACCGGCAGTGGGAGTCGGGCAGGCGAGGAAGGGGGGGGGGAGGAAAAAGAGACAGGCAGCAGGAGTCAAATCATGCCTGAGTTGTTTGTCAGGCATGCCTTGACGCACTGTAAATGACATCAAGGCAGCATGGGCTGGACGAGGCCACTGATCCGAGTAACTGGCTTTCGCTGCTAAACGGCTAGCAGTCAGCTGGCATGTTTAAGTGCCAGAAAGCTGTCTATTCCGTGGCCACCTAAACATGCCAAACTGAACTCCACTAGCCATGCCTGCAGGCGCCTAATCTTCTTCGGAGGACCTAAAAGCGGCTATTGGCTTTCTCACAAGTTGCCAAAGCTAAATCAATTCACTCCATGCAAAAATAAGAAATGGTTGAAGACACTGTACTAAGGCTAAGGGACAAGAGTCCAAAATCTAGTCAAGCTCTCTTGCCATAGCTACAACACTAGAATGCCACAAGGACCGTATGAAAACTAGTCTTACCCCTTTTTTTTTCGTTTCAAAATAAACATTGTTCACATTAATCTTTTCAGTCTTATCCCATCACAATGAGCATAGCAATAGAAGTGATTTGTCAGATTTGATTCAAAATACTAACAAAACAACCAAATCACGACTGCCTTTAACCAAATGGGACATGAAGGAACCGCAATAGAAATGAAAAATCACAGGATAGGTAGAGGTGAGTGGAAAGTACTTCTAAAAGTTGGACTCACAACTTTCACAAAACATTCATGGTTTTAGTTATTGGAAGGTAATAAGCTCAGCTCCTAGCTTCCACTGCAAGAATTCCTAATGCCAGTGTATTCGGCTCAATCATCGAGAATTACTTAAAACAAAGAAACATAGAAAATAAGTGTAGGAGTAGGCCATTTAACCCTTCAAGCCCACACCGCCATTCATTTTGATCATCTGTCCTGGGTAAACTTGTACCTCTCACTTTGTTAGTTTTAGATTAATCACAGTGTTCGAGCTACTGAAAGAAAATAAGACACACACACACACCGAGACCACTTCAGTTTATACAAGTTTTTATTACTAAATCTAAAGCTGAATTCACATTACAACATGCAAGCCCTTCCCAATTATACTTATCAATGCCTGGACTGGTCCCAACTGCCAAAGAGAGGCAACGACTGCACACTTGTAGTAGGTTGTCAGGGTGCCGGTAGCAGCTTCTCCACCTCCCTGGACCAGGACGTTGGTTGGAATCTTGAAATTCTTCTTCTTGCTGAGAGATGTTGCCACCTCTCGAAGAGTCTCAAACTTCAGCAGCGGGACCACGGCTTATATTACCCAAAAGTTGTTTACTTCAGATCTTACCTCTTTGAACAAATGATTTAATTATCTTCAAGGTCTCCTGAGAGTCTGCGACCAACAAAAGACAACTGCATCTCTGGGCCTCATGGTGTAAATTAGATCTTCTTTGGCTTGGCTTCGCGGACGAAGATTTATGGAGGGGTAATGTCCACGTCAGCTGCAGGCTCGTTTGTGGCTGACAAGTCCGATGCGGGACAGGCAGACACGGTTGCAGCGGCTGCAAGGGAAAATTGGTGGGTTGGGTTTTTCCTCCTTTGTCTTTTGTCAGTGAGGTGGGCTCTGCGGTCTTCTTCAAAGGAGGTTGCTGCCCGCCGAACTGTGAGGCGCCAAGATGCACGGTTTGAGGCGATATCAGCCCACTGGCAGTGGTCAATGTGGCAGGCACCAAGAGATTTCTTTAGGCAGTCCTTGTACCTCTTCTTTGGTGCACCTCTGTCACGGTGGCCAGTGGAGAGCTCGGCATATAACACGATCTTGGGAAGGCGATGGTCCTCCATTCTGGAGACGTGACCTACCCAGCGCAGTTGGATCTTCAGCAGTGTGGATTCGATGCTGTCGGCCTCTGCCATCTCGAGTACTTCGATGTTAGGGATGAAGTCGCTCGAATGAATGTTGAGGATGGAGTGGAGACAACGCTGGTGGAAGCGTTCTAGGAGCTGGAGGTGATTCAACTGGCATCCTGGGTCCCATGGTGGAATTTTGATGTGTCCACTAATTCATATGTATGCATCCTGGGCCTCACCGTGTAAACTAGATTATGTCCTATTCAACTGCATCCCTGGGCCCCTTGGTGGAATTTAGATTATGTCTTCTGATACAAACTGCATCCCTTCTTGCATAAGCTGGTTTAAATTCTCCATTACATCATCCACTCAGTACCCTGTTCCAGCTCTGACCCCCCTAGATCCCCCTAGTCACAAGTACTAAATCTAACTCTCTCTTAAATATAGCTTCACCTGGACCTGATGTGGTTACAATGTTTTGAGGAGTTAACAGAATTAAAATATTATGACTTGTATAACCACTGGCTTTCATAATGTTGATGAACAATTTGTGGATGTGAAAAGTAAAATATCAGATGAGAGTGGATTGCAGCAATGAAAGAAGATCTTAATAAATGTCTGATTGTGGTGGATGAAGTACAGGAAAGATGCAAGAATGTGGAAGATAAAATGGATCAAGTGGAAGAATCAGTATCTGGGTGGGATGTGCAAAAGAATTTGTTTATGCAAAAAACTGATTCTTTGGAAAATCAAAGTCGAAGGAATAATATAAAGTTAGTTGGACTTCCGGAGGACTTTGAAGGTCAAGATCATATCAATTTCATAAATGGATTCCAGAAATATTAGTGGTGGAAGCATTTCCTGATGGATTGGAATTGGACAGGGCTCATCGAGTGTTAAGAAGAAAACCTTTTCCAGGACAACCTCCAAGAGCAGATTTAAATAGATGTTTAAGATATCAAGACCGGGAGACAATTTTGCATCTTGTGGTTCAGAAAGCCAGAATTGATCAGCATCCAATAATGGTTCACAGTAGTAGTTTTCTTTTACGCGGATTTAAGTCAGGAGGTTAGATAGCGACGTAAGGAGGCTAATCAAGCTAAGACAGTATTGTGGAAGAAGGGTTACAGGTCGACATTTAAATACCCAGCTGTTCTGAAAGTGTTTGTTGGACCTTCACAATTTCAATTTTTTGAGAAAGCTCAAGATGCTCTAACTTTTGCTAATTCTTTACCAGATAATAAGCTGAGTTTTGATCTTTCCAAGAAGGCAATAATCAACATTCCAAAAGTCAAAAATGGAAATGAGAGTGAATTGCAGAAGATGGAGATGTGACAGCTGATTGATGTGGCGGAAGATGTTATAAATACATTCTTTTAGAAGTCTTACTGAGGAGAGGCAGAGGATCCGCTGCATTCTAAGTCATTTGCCACTATTGGAATTGACCATACCCGGTGGATGAGGGGGGTACTGTTTAGCAGTTTGGGAGGGAGGAGGGGAAATTTTTGTCTTTGTATTTTTGTTGTTGAGTTAATAAGGGGGGGGGGAATTTTTGTTGTTTTTTTTTTCTTTTTTTGGGGATTTTTATTAGCTTTAGAAGGGGAACCGGTTTTATTGTAAGAGTAAATTTTCTTAAGTGCCACTCAATAGGTGATAATGAACAATTTGAATTTAGCGATGTTTAATGTTAAGGGGTTAAATCACCCGATAAAACTGAAATGTGTATTGGATTATATTAAAAAGTTGAAAGTAGATATAGCATTTTTGCAAGAAACTCATTTAACTGAGAAGGAACATTTGAAATTGAAAAGGGATTGGGTAGGACATGTGATTGCTTCATCTTTTAATTCTAAGGCCAGATAAGTAGCCATTTTGGTAAATAAGAAAGTACCGTTTATTTTGGATTCATTTTTTTGTTAACGATGGTAGGATTTTGGTGGTGAAATTTTTTTTTTTAAATTTTTTTTTTCCGGAAGCTTGGAGTTTGATGAATGTTTATGCACTGAATGAGGATAATGAAATATTTATTAAGAATACTTTTTAAAATTTGAACCAATCGAATGGAAACATTTTAGTGGGAGGGGACTTTAATTGCTGTTTAGATCCTTTATTGGATAAATCTCCAAAAACTTTAAAGAGAACTAAAATGGCAGAGAGAATTATTGAGGTAATGAAGAATTTAAATTTGGTGGAAATATGGAGAAAATTAAATCCTTCTTAAAGAGATTATTCTTTTTATTCTGCATAGCATAATTCATTTTCTAGAATTGATTTATTTTTAGTTTGAGCTCAATTGCAAGGTAGATTTATACAAGCAGAGTATAAAAGTAGAACATTGTCTGATCATTCGTTGTTGTTGGCTTCTTGTTTGGGCACAAAGAAGATAGGAAATACTTATCAGAGGTGCACCAAAGAAGTGGTACAAGGACTGCCTAAAGAAATCTCTTGGTGCCTGGCACATTGACCACCGCCAGTGGGCTGATAACGCCTCAAACCGTGCATCTTGGCGCCTCACAGTTTGGCGGGCAGCAACCTCCTTTGATGAAGACCGCAGAGCCCACCTCACTGACAAAAGACAAAGGAGGAAAAACCCAACACCCACCAACCAATTTTCCCTTGCAACTGCTGCAACCGTGTCTGCCTGTCCCGCATCGGACTTGTCAGCCACAAACGAGCCTGCAGCTGACGTGGACATTTACCCTTCCATAAATCTTCATCCGCGAAGCCAAGCCAAAGAAGAAGTCCTTTTCACAGAATTGGAATTAAAGGAAGCACTACAATCAACGTCGGGACAAAAGTCCCTGGGTGAAGATGGGTTTACAGTAGAATTTTATAAAGAATTTATCAATTTACTCTTTCCAGTTTATATGGAAGTTTTAAAGCAGGCAACTGAGATGGGTTCACTTCCAGAATCATTTGAGGGCGTTGCTTACTGTTATTCCAAAGAAAGATAGATCCATTAAAAGCGTCTTCTTACCAACCAATATCATTACTAAATGTGGATTATAAAATTGTTGTGAAAGTATTAGCTAATAGATTGGCTAATTATTTGCCAAAATTAGTACATGTTGACCAAGCTGGATTTATAAAAGGTTGATATTCAGTTGATAATGTCAACTAAATTGATTTGTATAATTAATGCTGCTAGACAACAAGCTAATCAACCAATGATAGTGGCATTAGATGCGGAAAAGGCTTTTGACAGGGTTGAGCAGAAATTTTTAATTAAGGTTTCAGAAAAATTTCAATTTGGACCACTCTTTAAGTTGGGTTAAAGTTTTATATACTAATCCTACAGCACAAATAATGACAAATGGTCTGAATATCATCGGCTTTTAGATTATCTCGATCAATTAGACAAGGTTGTTCTCTTTCACCAGCATTGTTTGCTTTGGTAATACAACCTTGAGCTCAAGCTATTAGGCAAAATTTGGATATTAAAAGTATCAAAGTAGGTGAACAAGAGTATAAGATTAATTTGTTTGTTGATGATGTTTTAATATATTTAACATATCCTAAAGAATCTTTGAGGGTGCAGCAAAAATTATTATATCAATATGGCATATTGTCAGGTTACAAGGTTAACTGGGAGAAGAGTGAAATATTGCTGATATCAAGTGAGGATTATTTAGATTGTAGACAGATTACTAAATTTAAATGGTCTGATAAGATTAAATATTTAGGAGTTATAGTTAATAAAGAATATCAGGACTTGTATATTTTAAATTATATACCTTTGTTGAACAAGATTAAAATTAATTTACAGAAATGGAAAGATTTGCCATTAACTTTAATTGGGAGAATAAATTGTATAAAAATGAATATTTTTATCCTCCTATACAATATCTTTTTCAATCTATCCCATGTGTGATCTCGAATAAATTTTTAAAAGAATTAAATAAAGTTATTTGATTATTTTTATGGAAGGGTAAATTATCTAGGGTTTTTATGCACAAATTAACATGGTGATACAAATGGGGAGGACTTCAATTACCACATTTTTAAAATTATTATGAAGCAGCACAGTTGAAATTCATCATTAGGTTGTTTGATGTTCAACAACCACCTGTTCGGGATAAAGTCGAATTGGATCAAATTTTTGAAAAATAAATGAGTCAATTTATTTATAAATGGAATTCCTTATTGTTACAAAAATATAAATTACCAGTATTAAGATATATACTGGATATCTGGTATAAGAAGGATCAACATAGGTTTTAAAAGGAAAATTATGATTAAATAACCATTATATCAGAATAAACTAATTCAGTTTTCTTTAAATAATCCTTATTTGAAAAATTGGAAACTTGAAGGATTTAGTATTATACAAGATTGTTTTGAGGTGGGTAAATTTTCTACATTTAATAGATTACAAAAGAAATTTAGTATTTCTGCAAATTCTATTTTTGCTTATTATCAAGTTCGAGATTTTTCGCGAACACAATTTGGTAAGGATTTAATTTTACCAAGTCAATCCAAGTTTGAGATTTTAATGGCTGACAAGGAAACAAAAAGATTTATATCAGATATATATAGGTTGTTGCAAGAAAAGATGGATAAAGTTGGGCTATATAGGACAAAAGAGAAATGGAAGAAAGATTTAGATATTGAATTGTCTTGTGAGGAATGGTCAAATATGTGTATTGATAGTGTTACAAAATTAATTAATGTGACATATAGTGTGGTTAATTATAGTTTTATTTATCAATTATATCAGACTCCTGAGAAGTTGAAAAAAATTGGATTTAGTCTAACTGATTTGTGTGTTTTAGATGTGAAGACAGATACTTTTATGCATTGTGTATGGACATGTAAGAAAATTACATTTTTTGGGGGAAAAGTTGTTAAATTTTTGAGAGATTTATTCACAATTGATTTACAAATGGATCCAATGATGTGTTTATTGGGTTACATGAATGCTGTTACTTTGGGATTGGCTGATAAGCCAAAATTGGCATTTTTGCAGTTAGGGTTAGCGGTTGCAAGAAAATGCATAGCGACAACTTGGAAAAATGATGTAGAATTGAATATACAAAGATGGCATAATGAACTGCAACAGTGTTTATATTTGGAAAAAATAACATAATTTGTGAAATAATTTTTTATTGTTAAAATGTGGAGCTTGTATTTAGATTGTACGGCTATTGATCTTAAATAAAAGTGATGTAAAGAGTTAGCACATCAATTAATTAATTTTAAATGTATAATTTTTTTAAGGCTCCGAGGGGATGGGGAGGGAGGGAGGGGGAGTTGGCGTAGTTCGTCGAGGGAGGGAGGGGGAGTTGGCGTAGTTCGTCGAGGGAGGGAGGGGGAGTTGGCGTAGTTCGTCGAGGGAGGGAGGGGGAGTTGGCGTAGTTCGTCGAGGGAGGGAGGGGGAGTTGGCGTAGTTCGTCGAGGGAGGGAGGGGGAGTTGGCGTAGTTCGTCGAGGGAGGGAGGGGGAGTTGGCGTAGTTCGTCGAGGGAGGGAGGGGGAGTTGGCGTAGTTCGTCGAGGGAGGGAGGGGGAGTTGGCGTAGTTCGTCGAGGGAGGGAGGGGGAGTTGGCGTAGTTCGTCGAGGGAGGGAGGGGGAGTTGGCGTAGTTCGTCGAGGGAGGGAGGGGGAGTTGGCGTAGTTAGTCGTGGGAGGGAGGGGGAGTTGATGTAGTTAGTCGAGGGAGGGAGGGGGATATTATCCAAAATGAATCAGTGCATACAATAGAATTTAGGCAGTATTGAGGAAACAAAATTTCATTTGTAAGCAGAAATGAAAATTCCACAATTATCAGCGAACATGCCCACATCAGACTGTATGATAAATGCCAATATGCCAACAAAAGATATCAAGCAATTATTATTTTCACCAAGTCCATTCATTTTTTGCATTCAAATATATTATCTTTGCTTAATATCCCACCAACATACTTGGGCAACACCATTGATTAGAATTTGAATTGGACCAGCTTGCTCAATGCAGCAGCAAGCGACTCATCTATTGAAAGGTACAAGTTCAGAGCATGACAGAATATTGTCTACTTGTGACAAGTTCACCTTCAGTCAGTCAAGCATCTCAACACCATATGGACAATGCAAGTCTCTTGATCAGCAACCCATCCATTACTCTTTAAAAAAAATCTTCATTCCCACCACTTTCAACCTGGACAAGTGTATCACATACAAAACATAGTTTTTAAACTATCTGTGATCTCCGTCAGCACAGGAAGATAAGCTGCAGGTTTCTTCTATGACACTAATCACTTGGATTTGAAAATATATTACTATATCCTATAGAAACATAGGATTATGAAGGATATGGATAGGATAGATGTGGGAAGGTTTTTTGAGCTGGCCGGGGAAACTAAAACGAGAGGACACTGTCTCAAAATTTGAGGGAGAAGATTTAGGACAGAGATGAGGAAAAATAGTTTTTCCCAGAGAGTAGTGAATGTTTGGAATTCTCTAACCAGGGAAGTGGTTGAGGCTGCCTCATTAAACATATTTAAAATTCAGTTAGATAAATTTTTACATGATAGAGGAATTAGGGGATATGGGGAGAAGGCAGGTAGGTGGAGTTAGATCGTAAATTAGATCAGCCATGATCGTATTGAATGGCGGAGCAGGCTCGATGGGCCATTTTTGGCCTACTCCTGTTCCTTCTTCCTATGTTCTTTCATCTTTGATCGGTCAAAAAACACTGACAAACAGCCTGTGCAATACTTTCACTTGGAGGACTCCAACAGTTCAAGGGGGTCCTCCTCTCAAGAGCAACAATAATTGTCCTTGCTACTGACCACCAAGTTACAAAAACATTTAAAAAGTAATAGAATGACAGCAGTGATTTGAAAACCATAGTGACAATTAGATAACAGTAATTATGTACTTTCTTGTCAGTTAAACAGATGGCATGCAAGAAAGAATGAACAAGAATGCAGACAGGCTAACAATAGCTTACAATAACTCAGGGCAATATCATGCTTAGGTACAGACCTCCATAATGTTTAGGACAAAGATACTCTTCCTTTATTTTCCCCTTTGCTCCAGTTTTAAATTTGTAAATCAAATAATTCACGTGATTAAAGTGCACATTCCATATTTTATTGAAGGATATTAGTGTACATTTTGGTTTGACCATACATAGCCTCCTCATTTCAAGGCACCATATCTGGGACATAGCAATGTATATTAAAGCAGTCATACTTTAACATATATTAGTCATATTTAGTATTTTGTTGCATATCCCTTGCATGCAATGAATGGTTGTGATTCACCAGGTGCAGAGTATCTTCTCTGCCAGGTCTCTACTGCAGCCATCTTCAGCTCTTGCTTGGTTCAGGGACTTAATCCCTTGCCTTTTTTCTTCAGCATGTGGAAGGCATGCTCAATTAGATTTACATTGGGTTACTGACTTTGCCATTCAAGAATTTTCCAGTTTTTAAGGTCTAAAAACTCCTTTATTGCTATGTTTGGGATCATTTTCTTGCAGTGGGATGAAGCGTCATCCAATGAATTTGGAAGCCTTGGCTCAAATTTGAGCAGATTTTTTTTTACTACTCAGAATTCATTTTGCTACTGCAAACAGCAGTTACATCATCAATGAAGACAAGTCCATCAGTACCTGTGGCAGCCATACATGCCCAGGTCCTAACACCCCCAAGTTTCACAGATGAGATAGCTCCACACTTTGCTCTTTTGCCATCTCTCTGTTACAGGTTAATCTTGGTCTCATCTGTCCACAAGACCTTCTTCCAGAATTCTACAGTCTATTAAATGCTTCTTGGCAAACTGTAATATGGCCAACTGGTTTTTGTGGCTAACTAGCAGATTCCATCTTGTAGTGTAACCTCTATTTCTGTTTATGAAGTCTTATGTGGAAGATAGTCATTGATACAACCACACCTGTCTCCTGAAAAGTGTTTCTGATCTGTTGGCACAGGCATTTGTGGACGTCATTATGATGAGAATTTTTTCTAACATCAGCAGTGGAAGTCTTCCTTCACCTAACAATTACTTTGTCATGACCGAGCTCACCAGTATACTCTTTCTTCTGAAAGATGCTCCAAACAGTTGATTTGGGTAATCCTAAGGTTTGGGTTATTCCTCTTACTCTTTTATTCTTGTTTTTCAGCCTCATTGGCACAAATCTGGTTCTCATGTTGAAAAATATCAACTACAGACTCCAAAGGTGATCAAAAGCTTAGAAGCAAGCCCAGCTCTCTTATACCTGAACCAATGAAGCAATTAAACATACCGAAGTAATCACAAACACCTGGAAAGCCAAATATCCGAAACATTATGGTGCTCTGAAATGGGTGAACTATGTATAAAAGTTCTAATTTCTATATGGTCACCAAAATGTATACAAATAACCATGAATAAAATCTAAAATGTGTACTTACATTAATAAGTTTACATCAAGATAATTCTGTAATGTTCCATACAGAATTGCATGCAAATGAAAATTGTTACATACAAATAGGAACCAGCATAATTCATGCCTTCTCGTTCAAAAAAGATTTATAAACAGTATCTTTACAGGTCTTAGTTTTTAAACTAGGTTATTATTTTAATTTGGAATTATAATATTAAAATAGTACATATCACAACAGTCACATGGGCTCGCAACATTAACATGCATGTTAAGAATCAGCATACCTGTTGCCTTACAGCTGAGCTTTGCAAACAGCAGGCTACACCAGAGGGCACATATTTGCTTCGTATTGCCTAAAATGCCAAAACAATAATATGAAGTGCTTTCTCTCATAAAACTTAAAACCAGCACATTAGCAAGTTACATTTTGATTGATTCAATACCTTGCTCAACAAGCTCTTTTAAGACATTTATTACCTTACCTCGGGCGAACTGAGGCACAAACGAAGCCTGTGCTTAACTGTGTCAATCGGACTATTCCATTTGAAGACAGAAGATGTCTCAGATTTTACATTCTTTTTGTTTAGGTAACTTGGCTGTAAGATCTGAGCATCATCCACTGTTGAATCCTTAAAAGATTGTGATTTCATGTGATCAACATCAGCGAAGTTGATGTCCTGGTTTGACATTTTATAACAAAGAGGCTGTAAATCAAAATTTGAAAGAGTTGTACAGAGGTGCAAATCAATAAAACAGGGGCAGTAAACAAATTGAAAGTGGCAGCATTAGATCTCATAAAACTTTCTCTTTTATTGTTTTGAACTTTATAAAAATAGATTGCATTTGTAGAAAGAAATATATTTGTTATTAATTATATATTAGATTTGATTAACACATCTACCATTTCTTCTGAAGCATTATTTGACAACAAATATTTGAATCCCAAAAACACAACTCGAGCACATAGTTAATGCAATAAAATCTTGTGTCTGGCACCTATGGGGATCGAGGATGCTGGATATGTGATTTTCTAGTTGACTGAGACACACTCTTACAATGCCCAATACTCCTGCATTAATACACAGCTTAAAATGAAAAAAAGCCAAATGTAAAGTAATTTGAAAAATAAATTAGTACTGCAGTCGTTAATTATGTGAAGTTCATTTCAATCAGACAATTCCCACAACTTAGAAAATTTACATTTAAATTCTAACCCAGGTCACTGGTGCTGTAACTGCATTACATTAACGCCAATATTACCCATGCTGTCATCATAATTGACAAACCTCCCCAAAGTTTAGTAATAGATCTACCCGGTAAGACTAATAAAGATAAAGACACTTTGGGAGGGTTGCTGTAGCAGGGAGAATTGGTCGGCTCTTCATCCTGGGCGGCGCCATTTTCTTCAAACGTAATTTTATTGAAGCTTTATTCAAACAGCTTCTAATTCTAAGTGCACATGTATGTAATGTGTGTGTAAGTTCAGAAAAGTTCATTGATGCACAGTCCAATCTCCCTCCTCCAAGTTCACTGGTTGCAAGCAATTCTTATTATGTGCACAGAATTTAACATTCATAGAGTTCACCAGTCTTTGGTGCTTGAAGGCTAAATGATTACCGCTCAGGAAAGTTCTTGTCCGTTTTCAGAGAGATTTGTTGTACGCTGGACACCCACAACTGACTCCTTTTTAATCAGGCACTTCAGTGTCTTGCTGAAGAAATTTGCCCACTCAGGATACTCCAGATAACTCTTTCTTTCAGGTTACCACCAATCCATTAGTGAAATCTCTTGGGCACTCTCCAAAGATTTTGCAAAGGCTCTGGGCACTGACATGTCTAGCATTAGCAGAGCTCCAGAACTTTAAATAAAATCTGTTTTAAAGTGTTTGTATGTGACATACATTAAAAAAAACCTGCCCCAATTTATCTCCCAAAAACTTCTCTATATACAAACACCACATAATCTGTCACAGTATGAAGACAAAGACAAACGCGAGCAAGAGAAACTTCTCATGAACATTTATCAATCATCTGCATGCAGCAATACATGGAAGTACAAAATAAAAAGGGTACACAATATGCTGAGTGGGAGACATCAATGACCAGAAACTGCCATTGCCACAGATGGAGCTGGCCAAGTCCAAAAATGTCACAGCTGCCAAACTTCATCAGGAGCAGGAATGCGCAAACAAAGACATTTACCCAAAATAGGAGCAACTCAGACCCTCAACCCTGTCTTGCCATTCATTATGCTTCGGCAGATTGGCCTCATCTGTTCAGTGCCAGTTCCGTTATAGTCATTAATTACTTCTACCAATTGTCAGGAGCAGTGCCCAAATCAAATAAGTAACTCACCATGCCAGGAGAATATTTTCCACCAACTTCCAGATAAGTATTTTTAAATGGGCAAAGAAATGGTCACATCTCACAAATACATACAACTAGTTTTAATAGAATTTAAAAATACTTCAGTTTAAAAACAAATGCAACTGATTTATCCTGCTGTACGGCAATTATCACTCAAGACCAGTTTCTCTTACAACCAAGGGACTTATTAACCTTCAGATTAGGAAATAATAAATACCTTAAGTATGAACTGTCCAATATATTCCACAGGATAATAAGGGGCGTTGTATGCATTTTTTAGCCTCTCTATGGTGTAATTTCTGCTTTCTGTCAAAACGTGTGTAATTTCACAACTTCTTCTTGGATGTCGATAGACTGTTGCTTTCCCAGCATGTAGGACTCTTTTTTTGTAAAAAGAAATGCATTAAGAAATTAGTTTGCAATTTTGTTAAAAGAGTACATTTCATATCCATGCTACATCCACCCATGGAACACCCTATCTTTTTGCAGATAAGTCCCAATGACAGTGATTGCTGGCACAATCATTGAAGAGACCAAGACCAGCCTGCAACGCAAGAACTTGGTCCCTTCAACAAACTGTGCCAAATAGAATGGATTCAGTAATCCCCGGCCACTGAAAAGCAGATGCACATGAGGCACATACTGCTATCAGCAACAGATATGTATTCCACCACTATGTGCAATTGAGGTACAAGACCACCACGACCATCAAGACAAGCTATAACAATAATTGAACTGAAGCATCTGCAAGGTAATTCTAAAAGCACTCCATGGATGGTGACAGCCTGGTTAACAGTGGGCATGCCTAATGAAAATTTGAACTACTGTGCTTACTTGCAATCGCACAAGTAACTGGTAATATCAAACTCTAGGCTTACCACATGAAACAGTGGCTAGGGGTTACTTAAAAATGAAAGAAGAAATGTCCACAAGCAACACCACACTTAACAAAAGAATGAAAGGGTAAATAAAGTGACAATGTGTTTGCAAATGTCTATTGCTTCAATTTTCAACAAAATGTCCTGAGTGAGGAAACAGGTTTGGTTGGTCTCAAAGGCAAGGAGTCTGAACACAATTTTGATGGAGGGAAGGATTTTATTTATAGAAGCCAAGTGTGTGAAAATAGCAACTGATGCAGAACAGTCACACACACACATCAGGGAAAAATCACGACAATGTCCCAACATCCCTTGATTCAGTGCAAGCATGGCTCTATGCCACAAGGGACACTAATTAAACACTCCCAACCCTTTTAACAGTGCACATCTTACCAACAGTTTCTCCAGCACCCTTCCACATTTCTAGGCCTGGAGTGAAGCAGGGTGGCCCAAAGCTGGCAAAGACAGAGAACAAAGAGCGCATGGCACCTTTATAGTGCAGGAAGGACAAGCCCACATCATTTACTGGGGGCCAATAGCTCAGTGGCAGGGGGTTTAATCTAATTAAAACAGCCAATGGCCCAAGGCCAAGTACAGGCAGGCTGGAGAGTGCAGTTCAGGTAATTTACATGGATAAACAGCAAGATGTGCACTAATGAGTGAGGCAGAACCAAACCTTAATTGGCAGTGGGTGTGCCCTCCAACTAGGTAGGGGGCAGTGCTGTTACATGACAGCCACAACCTTTCCCAATACAGCCAGCCAATTCAAATCTATCCAAGCAGATAGCAGAGTCAAATTACAAAAACAAAGAAATCCAAAAATAATCTAATTATATTAGCTGTATTGAATGGTACCTTCTGAAAATGCCTTTCCTTGCTTCATCATTAATCAGAAGAACTACTTTCCAGTTATGAAACACTCCTGGTTTCCCAGAACGAGCCAACTCCTCACGCCATATCTTTGGTGCACAATCCATTTGCACAGGAAGCTGCAAATTACTTTGAATTTTACTTCCCCACTCATATTGGATTTCATTGAGCCACCTGCCATACTTGACAGAGTCATGGATATAATCCTTAGATAGGACCCACTTTCCTAAAAAGAAAATGTTGCTCTCAGATTAAATTGTTTACTCTTTAAAAACACAAAGTAAAATTTTATTAATTTATAGGTTATTTGTAAGTCAGTTCACCAAGTATTATTGGTCTTTTAACATCCCCTTTTCCTGTTTTAGTGATATCTTATCAAGATTCAAAGACAATGTTAGAATAAGCTTCAAGTTGATCAGATGGTCATAAAATACCAGGCTTGAAAGCAATTAAGGAAAGTGAAGATATGATTAATCATTGTAGCCACAATGTAAATAATTGCAAGTGAATAAAGAAAATAAATTTAAGCTTTAAACAATTGTGATGGAAAATGAACAAAGGAAGAAAAATTGATCAAATTTGTTAAAAAATAGACATGAATCTCAAATCTTGCAAGCTATTAACAGAAAATACTTGAATAGCAATTATTCTTCGCTAGGTATTGGTTCACCAACGCGAAATCCCATCCGTGCATGCACAGCCATTACATCCATTGACTTGAAAGGAGCAGCACGCATTTTTGGCACGGGAGGAAAAAAAGCGCTGAATCAGTGGGGAATCAGTAGAGCGACCCCAAAAAAGCACTAAAATAGTAAGGCCTGCAGGAGCAGAACCCTGAGGGAGATCGCAGGAGAGCAATCCACAAAAATGGAGTCAAACCCCCAACGAGCCCTCCAGAGGAGATGAGCGGAAAAATTCCGGGACTAGCGGTGGGAGGTTCTCAGGCCTCCTCCAATGTAGGCCTCTGGAGGTGGAGATGTACCAGAAAAGGTCTAGGATAACTGACGGTGAGGTTCCCAGGTCCTGATGAGGGGCTGTGGTAGAGGCAGGGCGACAAGAGCCAGAGGAGGATGGCCTCCGTGAAGAGCCCCCATAGTGCTTCGTTAGTGCCAAAAATCCAGCAGGCTGCTGGGGTGCAGTGTCTCAGCTGAGGAGCAGCAAGACCAATCTACCTCTGTTGGGGATGAGATCAGGCGGCAGCGGCCTACCTTTGTTGGAAGGTGTGGCCCAAGTCTGGCCGCACCAACCTGACTTCGTGGAAGTCAGGGTATCAAAAAGCAAGCAGTGATACCGTTATGCCGCTGCATGAGGTGATTGGATCTCCGTACATCAAGTGGCACCGAAGGGGAGTACCCCACACAAGACCAGGTAGGACCGGATTCAAACCCAACACCGTGTCGCAAAGCCGCCCACTCAACACACGAGAATAACCACCAGGAAAAACCCGAGGAATGGTGTGGTCTCTGAGAGCAAGGCCTGCAAGAGAGCAGAGGCCTTAACCAGCAATTAAATTGTAAGTCGTCTGGACAAATTGGAGGAACTGGTGACGGCCATGGTGAACAAGTTTTCTACATCATCAAAGCAGAGGAAGGACATTTATGATTATGTATGGGAAGATGAAGGGGTGGTAATGGAGGCAGAGTTACCCAAATTCTCATACACTGCTCAGGCCAGCCAAGGTGAGAGCCATATACTATTGCTGCAAACTTTGCAGTAGAGGGATATCGACCAGCCACTTGAGGATGATATTGCAGCATCAATACTTCTATGGTATCGAATGCTTTTCAGGAGACGGTACTAGAAGAATCCATCAAGAAGTCCCCCTGCCCTAATAACTGCCCTCTGTTGGAGATGACCAAGGTAAACCCTGCAATATGGGACAATTTGAAGGTTCCCACAAGGGCAAAAGACATGAAATTGCAAAGACTACAGGGGTCAATGGTTAAAGGTATCAATGCATTCGCAAACACTCTCACACAATTTATCGGAGACCCAACGAGATGCTCTGGGGCTGTTATCCCGTGCAAACTATGAACTGAATGCCTTCAGGAAGGAGGTGATTGAGCTCGACCTCAATGGAAGATGTGCTAATTTGTGCAGACCATCTAACCCTGTAACAAAGTATCTATTTGGTGACAATCTCAGCAAACAGGTGAAAGATTTGAATGAGCAGCAGAAGGCAGCGGCTGGCATGGTCAGAGGTCCGAGAGCTCAGGCTAGAGAACCTGTATTGTTCCACCCCTATCGCAGGTATGCGGGAGAATTTAAGCGGGTTATCAGGGGTGGTTTCCCACTCCGAGGCAACAGTCAGCAGGTCTTTTTTAGGGCAACTCCCTCCGTGGAGACAGCAGGATTTTCCCGCTCAAAGTGCTTCATGGAGGTTGGCCCAGAATGCACCAGCCCACAGACAAGACAGGTTGAAGGAGGGAACGCTCCACGATTATAGTTGAGTGCACTCGATAAATAAAGGCTTCAACAGTTGGTGGTTGATTAATGCTATTCTACGATAGACGGTGTAATATTACCACTGATGCTTCTATTCGCCAAGAGTGAAGGGGTATAAAATCGAATTTGATCCACAAAAAAACCCCTCTAATAAGGAGGGTCTATATACTTATATACGCAGACCGCAAATGATGGAGGCTATACATGCCGAAATCATGGTGTTAAAAAAAGAAAATATTATTGAACGTTGGAGCCATGAAAAACACGAATTTGTATCAAACATCTTCACGTGACCCAAAAGAAGTGGCGACCCCAGAGCGATACTGGATCTATTAGATCTTAACAAATGTGTCTTGTACAGGCACTTTAAAGTGGAAACATATATTCTGTGATGCAGATGTTACTCAAGGGCTATTACATGGCCTCGATAGATTTGCAAGATGCATACTATTCAGTCACGATCTCCCCACAGTACAGGAAATTCTTGAAATTTAACTGGAAGGGAGAGCTATGGCAGTACAAGGCTTTGCTGAATAGGCGGAGCTCAACACCCAGGGCGTGTACCAAGTTACTGAAGCTGGTGTTTGCAAGGCTCAGGAAAGAGGGGCACATGGTGATAGGTTACCTAGACAATATCCTTATCGTGGGCAGATCGTTTGAGGAAACCAAAAGGGCAGTAGCAGTCTCCTTGAGAATATTAAGCCATGTGGGGTTTCATATACATCCTGAGAAATCAGTGCTGGTGCCTACTAAGAGGTTAAAATTCTTCAGCTTCATTAGTAATGCAGAAGACATGAAAGTTACCTTGCCAGAGGATAAAGTGACAGAGATTAGGACAGCCTGCAGAAGGCTCATAACAGGGTACCATCCCTCCACAAGAAAGGTGGCCAGGTTGATTGGGAAACTGGTGGCGATTTTCCCGGCGATACAATATGGTCCGCTAAATTATAGGTTCCTGGAAAAGGACAAAATATTAGCTCTTAAGGCAGCTAAGGGACATTTTGACAGGCCCATGAGGCTACAAATGATCGACTAAAACTCGCTGGCTTACGCGAGGAGAGTTCAGAAAGGTGGACCTGGAGATCAGATCAGACACCAGTGGCAAAGGTTGGGGAGCCATGAATCTAAAAGTCTCTACTGAAGGCAGATGGATGGACAGAGAACTCAGGGAGGCCTCAAAATCAAGCATCAATTATTATGAAATGCAGGAATGTTTTTTAGCAC
The DNA here is from genome assembly GCF_036971445.1 of Narcine bancroftii. NCBI lineage: Eukaryota > Metazoa > Chordata > Chondrichthyes > Torpediniformes > Narcinidae > Narcine > Narcine bancroftii. Next base: position 222,463,163 of record NC_091469.1, on the reverse strand, counting down.
TGAAGTCTTTCTGTGCGAGGGAAACTGACATTCATGTACTGCTGAGGTTGGATAACACTTCAGCAGGGCCTACCTCAATAATATGGGAGGTCTCAAATCTCCTTCCTATAACAAATTAGCCAATGAGATTTGGCTCTGGTGCATTCAAAGATTAACACACAGATGGACTTGATGCCAGAAAATTCAATGATAGCACTGAATGGACTATGGGTAAGATATTTTAAACTACTCGCAGACACCTTTGGTATGCCGGAGATAGATTTGTTTGCATGCAGGATTAATGCCCAGGTTCTGAGGTTCGTGTCCTGGCTGCCGGATCCCCAAGCGAGGCCATTGGCACCTTTACCCTAGACTGGTCAAAACATACCTTTTATGTGTTCTTCCAGTTTGCCTTGGTGGTGAAGTACCTGAATAAGATACAGGAAGACAGTGCCACGGGATTGCTGGTAGTGCCAAACTGGCCTTCCCAATGTTGGTTTCCTGTAATCCTTAGGCTGATGGTGGGGAGTCCGTTGGTATTCACAAAAAAAACAAAGGTCTGCTAATACAACTGGTGTCAAAGGTATCTCATCCAATGTCTCAAGTCTGTTAGGTTGCAGGATTGGAGAGCGATGACCGACATAAACGCTCTGCAAACAAGAACTCTGGACATCCTGTGGGCATCTTGGAGAAAGTCTACACAAAAACAGTATGCTTCCTATGTGGGGAATAAAATTACTGTGCCCAAATCAGACTCAATGAACAGTCAGTATCTATCAGAGCTTTCTAATGGATAGGTTTTTGTGCAGGCGCCCAGCTGCAGCATAGTGAATACACTGCTTTCTTGACACACCAGGACTCTGAGCACAAGATGATGAACCACCCTCTGATCAAAAGATTTATGAAAGGAGTGTTCCACTTGTGTCCTTCGGTAACCCGATATAAGGAAATTTGGGACATTAAGATTGTTTTGGACTATTTAAGGCTACTATCACCAACTTCCAGTTTGGACTTGTGTAGCCTGTCCCACAAGCTGATAATGCTAGTGACCTTGACATCAGCCCAGAGGTACAAACTTTGCCTTGCATTCATATGGACTATATCCCTTGGAAAGCAGACTGTGTAAGCATTCAAGTTAGACATTTTGAAACATAACAGGCATGGGAGAGTTGGGAAATTTTTTTTCATTGTATGCATACAGAGAATATGAAAGATTGTGTTGGATTGTTTAAAAAATACTGTATGTACAAAACATATTAGACTAAATGAGAAATACATCTTTATATGTTATAAAAAATGCATCAGCGGGCTACACCCAGACATTCGCCAGATGGCTATGGGAGGTCATGAGAGTGGCTGGAGTGAATATTTCTCAGTTTGGGTCCCATTCAACTAGAGCAGAGGCAACCTCGGCAGCCAATAGGGCTGAGGTCCCTATATGGGATATCCTCTGCCAGATGGGATGGAGTAATGAGAGTAATAATAGGTTCTACAACAAACCTTTAAATTCAGAGGGGCTGAGTTTCACAGCTTCCATCCTATACACGGCAGATTAAATAAGGTTGCAGAAGAGTGACCCATTGAACTGATTATAGTCTGTCGGACCACCTGAAGGGGATAAGCCACTGAGCTACAAACTCTCACGTTGGCGAACCAATGTACATTGTGAAGAATAATGGAACATTAAACGAGCACTTACCCACGCAAAGTTTGGTCATTATTATTTGAGCAAGGGGAGCTGGTGAGTCAACATGCCCACTTCCCCATCAACCTTTTTTCTTGTTTACAAATAAAGATGTTTGGTTGTAATAAATATGTTCAGTTACAGGTTTGTGTTATGGTTGGTTTGTCTGGTTCAGCTCATTCAAGTTCAGTAGCTTCTCCCCTCCGGACTGTAAAGGAATAGCTGCACATTCACGGATGGGATCTCATTGTTCGAAAAATAATTATCAAACTTCGCATAAAAATTATAAAACTTCGTTTTATGTTCCATCAGTCTGGTAAATTAGCAACTGCTCCCTCCTACCTGCCATACAAAAGAACCAACAAAAGATGCGTACTTCTCCCACAACCATAGACATAATTATGCATGCTTGGTTGAAAAAAAATAAAGCCATGAGAATGAAAAATTTATCCTGAATGAAATATTTTAACTGCAATTATTACAGCTTTTTAAATGTGAGAATACAGAACATTTAAAAAAAAGCTTGGACATTCTTATGAAACTTTTTGACAGCGATTGAAATGAGAATTTACAATTTGATAAAACAAGCTTGTAGGATAAACTGTTCTAGTAGTTTTTTCAGGGTACACTTTGATTTTTTGCCAGCAATACTAATCACAAAAGACGGAAGTTGTGAAAATGTTACAATAAACACAGGATATATACCTGTTACAAGATACGAGAAGAATGAACAGATAGGTAAAGCCCATGGTATCCAGAATTCATGCAACCATGAAAAAAGGAAAATAAATTTAAAATGTTAAATAAACAAGCATAAAATAACAGAAAAAAATGCAAGCTTAAAATTGTAAAAGTAAATGTTCACTTAAGTAACACGGCACGGTTGATGTAGCAGATAGTGCAATGCCTTTACAGTGCCAGTGATTGGAACCAAAGAAGAGGTACAAGGACTGCTTTAAGAAATCTCTTGGTGCCTGCCACATTGACCACCGCCAGTGGGCTGATATCACCTCCAACCGTGCATCTTGGCGCCTCACAGTTCGGCGGGCAGCAACCTCCTTTGAAGAAGACCGCAGAGCCCACCTCACCGACAAAAGAGGAAAAACCTAACACCCAACCCCAACCAACCAATTTTCCCTTGCAACCACTGCAACCGTGCCTGGCTGTCCCGCATCGGACTTGTCAGTCACCAACGAGCCTGCAGCAGACATGGATATACCCCTCCATAAATCTTCGTTCGCGAAGCCAAGCCAAAGAAGAAGAAGATTGGAACCTGGGTTCCAATTCTGCGCTTGCAGTAAGGAGTTTGTACATTCCCCCCTGTCTGCGTGGGTTTTCACCAGGGGCTCCAGTCTTCTCCCACTGTTCAAAACATACTGAGAGTTGGAAGTTAAATGACTCATGGGCCCAAGTGACCTGTTACCGTACTGTATGTCTAAAATTTTTTTAAAAAAATCCTTTGGTGTAGATGGGAGCAAATATTCAGTCAACAGAATGGCTTATTAATGCTTTGCTCGTAGTAGCTGTTTGAATAAAGTTGGATGAAACAGCAATGGCGTCACCCAGAATGAAGAGATGGTTGATGCCACTCGCCATTGGGGTGACTCTATTAAAGCATCTCCTTAGTTTGAGTTGCCCCAATTAGAGGCTTTATCAGTAAACTTGGGGGAGGGGGGCATTAATTATCTTGAATGTTATTGTTCACCTTTCACACAGTTCTGGGCAAGGAAGTTGTAAGTATATCCATGCAGTGACGCTTAAATGTTTTCAAAGAATGAGACTGAAAATAAAGTAAAATGCTTTAAAGTTTGTTCAGTGCAAATACAGTACAGTATTTTTGGTCTTTTAAACTGTTAGGCATTGTTGGAGTAAGTCTCAAGCAACTACAAAATACAATTATCCTGCATCTACCAATTCCCATAAGTGTTGGATACCAGGGATTTCACGATACATCTTCTCTGACTTGTACCTACTGGTACTTGTAATTCTTTTAGATTATCTTCAGCAAGAAATGGAAAAAAGAGAAAAAAGTCCATTTTGCCTTTGACACCTGCTCTGCCATTCAACAAGATCACAGCTGATATTTCTACATCATCTTTCTTCAACTGACCAAGCAACTGCAGTAACTACATTTCAGATTCTCTGGATGATGACATTTATTATGTCTGTTCCTTCACATGTTTCAGCTGTAACTACACCAACGTTGTGCTAGAAGACATGCACCTCCACAATTACTTATCGGTGCACAAAAATAGCAGGAACCTTATACAACACTGAGGTTTTGCTCCATTAATCAAAAATGTGAAGATTAAATCCATGATCAGAAATTTTCGATAGCAACAAATAGTCAAAATATAAATAAAATACTCATAATTGCATTCAAGAACAAGTGTATCGTCATCTATTATTTCTATAGTTCAGAATGAATGCGCATATTTACAAATTTTTCAGTGAATATAGTGGTTACACTTCTATAATGCATTAACTTTCTTCCATTCAAACAAAGCAAATATTGGATACGTCTACTCACCAGCGGCACAAGCGGCTAAAAATTTCTCACTTTGGTTAGGCTTATTTGCTATCATATGAGTGCACTGTTGCTTGTATTCCTATTTTTAAAGAGATAAAGAGAAATTTAAATGCTCTGCAGACTTCATTTAAAATCTTTGCACTAATAATACAACTCCATCATATTTTTTTCAAATGATAATCTTTGAGAATACATGAAGAGGCATCCGAGCCCAATCTAGATTGTTCTTCCAAAACCTCAACTTCCCTGTCATTGTTTCAGGATCAATTTAAGATCAAATTTAATCTGCACAATGCAGACAGGACACTCTTGTACAAAAAATATTTTTATGACTTAAGTTTTTCTAACACTAAATACATCACTTCCTAGCAAGTACTTTTTTTGCAGCAATAACATAACCACTGAATTATCCTTGACAAAATGACAAGTATACAATTTAAGCCTCTTGTGAATTACAGAGCCCAACTGTGAATGTCAATCATTTTAAATAACATTTTGGGTTCTTGTTTACATGAGATGCTAGACTTCAAAAAAAAAAATTCACAATTATAATGGCAATCACTTGTAAGCATAATCAAAATAATTGTTGCAACATTACTGCCATTTCAGACAGTACAAAGGGGAAAATTTTATGATTAAGATAATAGATACTCGCATAATGCATTTTCAAAAATGTTAAAAACTTTTGAATGGTCTGGACAGACCACAGCAATTTTGTTTATTACTGAATATAGACAATTATTTTTTTTTTTACTTGAGAAGGTGCAAGACCAATTCAAATTAAGAATTACATTTAACATGGAATTTTAGAATTTTAAATAGTTACATCAGGCTATAAAACAGAAATTAATGACTTGTAGTGGAATTAGAAGGTAATAATATTTGTGGTATCCTAAAATGCATTATGCTGTTGGTCTTTCATTCATGTTGAAAGTACACCCATAGAGTAATTGTACCCAATACCAGAAAACCTTGTAAAACATTTTGCATAACCTTGACTCTGGAGAAGAAATTATGGGTTCTGATAGATCCAAGATTTCTACCATTCTTTATTTTAGACAACAAGGAACATCCTCCAAGCTTTCCTTGGATTCTTTTTGAATAGCAGAACAGATTTGAGGGGCTGACAGTTTTACTCTTTCCCTTACTTCCACCACCCTTTGAAAGGGATTATTACAAATTTGCTTTTAAGAGGAAAAAAAAATCACCTGTCTTAATATGGTAACACTTAAGTGTAAACTTCTATCTTACCATGAAAGGAAACAACTCCTTCATACCCACCTTGACAAGATCCCTCAGAATCTTGCACATCTCAATTCCAATACTGTAGCAACCGTGTCACAGAGCAAGATGAAGAATGAGAAAATGATCAGATGTAGTCAAGTCCAAGTTCAGTAAAAGTACTTTTCCTCAGTCACCTTCAGCTTTTGAGCCCCCCCGCATTCCAAATGATATTTTTGCATTGTGACATCATAACATCACTCGGAACATCGCAAGTCAGTTCGATTAAACCTCCAGTGAGCCTCTGCATAGCCGAATCTCCCAACCCTGGCCCCCACAATCCAAAAGGAAGCTAAACTTCTGGTGCCATTACTGTCCATTGGGTCCTCTAGCATTATAAAGGACAATGCTCTCTCTCTCGACTCTTCGTGGCCCATGAGTATCACCTTCTGTATTGGGCTGGGGGCGGGTGGCCGGAGGGAGTCCAGAGGCCAGTTAGAGCCGTCTCCATACAGGTCAAGGGTTGGGGGCATGTAGCATTACCTTGATCTGATTGTTTACCGTTTGTGCCATTCCTAAGTTTTGTCAGTTTTCCCTCATTACCCATAGTGCACATTCATCCCCTTGCAAACTGCGCATTTAAGTTAATTTAGCATTTACATTCCATTGTTTCCTATGCATCTCTTGAGAATAAACGTGCGTTTTACCTCGATCTGGGTCTGGTTCTTTACCTGTGGTACCCACACGGACCCTCACTTATAACAGCACCTCTATGCACAAACACAATACCAGTATTCCTTTGAGATAAGGGTGTTGTTGTTCCATGCCTTGACATGGGAACTGGGGCCAAATTTCCGTTCCCGTAATTTGGCTAAGAATTCCTGACCGTGTGCTGCAGGCACAAACTCCCCAGGTCCATAAACTAATTCAGTTGATGAGTTGAGATCCTCCTTGGGTGCAGTTCTTATTCCAGGGCAGATTATCTGCCTACTCAGGCAGGCCATCAGTGCAGCCTTCATGTGCCTAGGGAACTGCTCCACCAGGCCATTCGACTGCGGGTAAGCTGTCATATGGTGGAGCTTCATTCCAGTTGCTATAAAACATCCAAGATTGCGGAGGTAAACTGTGGGCTTCTGTCAGAGGTGATATCTAGATAGGGCGAACTGATGAGATACCTAAGAAGAAATAAAAGATCTGGCATATGAATAGTCGATGAGTTCATCATAGGAACTGCCACTGGCCACTTAGTGAATCTGTTGATGATCGTTAAGTACCTACACCCTTGGGACACCAGAAGCAGGCCGACAATGTTGACACGCACGAGGCCGAATCTGAAGCAGCTTTTGCATGTGCAAATCTTTGCCCGGTACAAGATCTGCTTTTTAAAAAAACAAAATATATAAACTTGTCGGCTATCAGGCAGACCATCGCTCAAATGGAGGGGTGGGACAGTTCGTGAATGGCATCAAAATGCAAGGACTCCACGCAGCAGGGACAATAGAGCAAGACTAATCTGTGGAAATGTTGCACAGTAAAGTGGTTCCTTGTGGCCCAAAAGCTATACTGAGTTGGAGGCTTGTGACAGCAGTTCTATAAGCTGGGGGTTCGTCATTCTGGTACTGAGCTTTAGCAAGTTCCATGTAGTGTACACCCAGAGAGAGGGCAAGTACTGCTTGAACAAAGGAGCAGGACAGGGTATCAGCCACATTACTCCTGGTTGAAAACTCAAAAACACAAGATAGGTGGTGCTGCTAGCAGGCTGACCAGGGATCTGATGCCTTCGTGAAGGAAAACGTTTGCAGATTGTGGTCAGAAAAAACTGAAGTCCCTGCCTTCCATAAAATAGCAGTAATGTCTGAGCACTAGGTACAGTGCCACCCATTCCCTATCAAATGTGCTGTATTTAGTTTCCAGAGGGCAGGGGTGCCTACTAAAAAAGCTAGATTCCATTGTCCATGGGTGCATTGTTCTAACACCACCCCACCCACTGCCACATCAGACACATCTCTTATTAAGGCAGTTGGTGCATCCATTTGTGGCTGAACCAGCAATCTTGCCCTCGCCTGGGTGTCTTTGGTCTGCTGGAATGCTCCTGTCGTCTCCTTTGTTCTTTGGCATCGCTGCACACTAGTTTGAAGTGGGGTTTCACAATATGAGCTGCAGAGGGTAGAAAGCGCTGAATAGAAATAGACCATCCCCATAAATTCCTTGAGTCTTTTGATTGTATCGAGCCTCATGAATTTGAGGATGGCTTCTACCTTGCTAGGCAATGGAATGACACCCCAGCTGCTGCGCTCATGTCCCAGTTGTGTAAATCCTGGAGCAACAAATATCTCTACCAACCCTACAAGAACCTTCCTGAGCAGTAAACATTTACCTTTCAAGCACCAAGCCTGGTGAACTTTATATATGTTAAATTCTGTGCACAGGATGGTGATTGCTAGCAACCAGAGAACTTGGAAGAAGAACTGTGAACCAAGTAACTTTTCTTGAATTTATACACATATTGTATACATGTGTGCTTAGAATTAGAAGGGGGTTAATTTGGGTCAGTTAAGTATAGAGTCAAGTTAATGTATGATTCTATTTTCATGTTTGAAGTGGATTAAAAATAACTTTTGTTTTGAAAGCCACTTGTCTTTGTGAATGTCTATTGCTGCTGGGTTTTGGGGTCGTTTGGGCTCCTAACAGTGGTGTTCACCAACTGGCACCCTTTAACATCCATCAGTGAGTGGGCTGAGAAAATCGCCACCTTGCAATGGCTGAGACACAGCAGAAAGAATGAACTTCCATGCAAACTTATTGTCACTGAATTTCAGGGGTGTACTCCGTGCAACATACATCCAAATCAAACTGTTATTCACCACAGTGAGCACTGAACCCACACTCCTGGTACAGGTGTCAAAAGCCCAAAGGAGGAAGGTCACTAACCTTTACACCTGTGTCAATTAGAAATTTGTGCTGGGAGAGTTCATCCCAGACATCGAGGAGGATGGCACAGTGTGGCCAGCTGCCATAGCCATGAGTGACGACTGGCCATGGTGTTTACCCGGAAGTGCAAGGGGGTCAGCAGCAGTGACCTCCAGATACCCAGCATTGATGGTAAAAACACCAGGTAGTTGTCACAGTCATGCATGTCCAGGGAAACATGCATTCTCATCACCAGCACTCATGGAGTCTGGGCCTTTGGGTGCGATGCAGCACCAATTTCTGTGGGCATTGCTGTCTCGTGCACCACAGAATGTCTGCATGGGCGGCTGCTGCTCAAGAGTTATCAAAGTCCTCATCAGCCAACGTGAGGTGATTGTCTTCTGGCATATGCTCTAAAAACAACTGCTCGAAGAGCAAGGCCTTTTACCATCTGCCAGTGCCAACATGTCATTCATTAACTCTGAAGGGGCACAATATGGAGGAGCCATGCAGCTCGTGAGAGACCGCAAATCCGGAAGAGAGCTTTTAGGACTTTGTACTTGCCAAGAGCTGGTGGGTCCCAAAGGAAATCCACTACTCGACCAGCCGTGTCCTGGTCAAAGGCGCTTACCACATGATAGTACTTAGTGGAGTCCACTTCTATCTTGAGAATGTGGAACTGTGCCTCAGCCTGCCCAAATCAAACTTCAGGTTGAGTGATCCTAAAGACAGCCAGTTTGAGTGAAACTGCTGGATTGTCCATGTTGGGTCCAAAATCCGTTTGGGCCCGTCGGGGTCACCAATGTAGTAACAGTGTCACAGTGCAAACTGAAGAAGGAGAAAATTATCAGACATAGTCAAGTTGAAGTTCAGTAAAAATTGTTTACTCAAAACAGTCACACGCAGCTTTTGAAAACCCCGTGCATTGCAAATGATGTCATACTGAACCTCCCGAGCCAGTTCAATTAAGCCTCCAGTGAGCCACTACAAACCAAATACACTATATTGAGTCCTCATTCATTTGTCTTTTATTAGCTTCAGCTCCCTCAATATCACTTCTTAAAAAGACATCTTTAGTTGTACCTTAGTTACTACTCCCAATGACTCCAATCACCTCGATTCACTGACAATCATGCAAATATGGAAAGGCATCATATCATAAGCACATAAGGGACATTGAGTAAAAGCTTTGGACAAGATATACCTCAAGGACCAAAAGTGGATTAATTAGATACCTCATTTGTTCTTTGTGAAAGAGAAACTGTTTTTCTATTATTTAGAAAAGCCATTCACTTGATGCATTCTACAAGAAGGAAAAGGATATAACCAATATTTCAGGCCTGAGCCCATTGTCAAGGTATGTTTGAGATTGAGGTGAAAGTTAGCAGGAAAGTGGATAAAGCTAATGAGTTCATCATGGGTGCATGAGGCAGCAGAGATGTGGTTAATAATGTAGCAGAGGAAGAGTTAAGACCCTTGGCCTGTGTAGGCTTGTAGTATGATTTTTTTTCTACATAACCAATAAAAAGGCAGGCAGAGCTGAGACACATACAAATATCTATGGCTACCCCTATGACTTGAAGAAAGTGGGAGGAGAAGTTACTGAGAATACTTTTGGCTAGGCAGAGGAGGGTGGTGGTAGGGGAAAATTGGTTGGGTCTGTTGCTGAGAAAGGAACAAAGGGTTTTGAGATTGGGGTATTGAGCTGTATTGAGATTGGATATCCATGGTTGAAAACGAGGCAGTAGAGTTCAGGGATGTGAAGAGATGGAGGTTATGTGAGGTATTGTGGATGGAGATAGGAAGGGAATGGACTGGGGTGACAAAATGGAGTTGAGGTAAGATAATACCAGTTTGGTGGGAGAGCAGCATGCAGAAACAATAGGTTTACCAGGATAATTGGGTTTGTGAATCTTGGGTAGGAAGTAGAATAGGGCAGTGAGAAACAGTGAGGTTAGAGGCTGAGGGAGGGAGATGACTAGAAGTGAGATGGTCAGAGGTGGGATGTGATATGGCAACTTGATGTTTCTTGGTGGGGTTCTTTTCAAGGAGCAAGAGGTGTCTGAGAGTCTTATTCTTGCAAGAACTGAAACTTTGAATATTAATCTATCCTTGAAATTTATCTTTGTCTGCCTCGTGGCATATTGTGTTAATTTAATTTATAACATGGTTTTTGGTTCATCTTATGTACTGTGTGGCTGCAATAATTTCAGTGCATTGTACTTGTACCTCCTGAATCTGTTTGAACTTCACAAATGCAACTTACTTTCACATGATATTGATTGAACAGATACAGTACATTTTGAGCAGAAACACCCAAACTATTGTCTCAATCAACTATTAAATTGGTACAACAAATGAGCTGCAATATTCTATCATATACAGACATTGTGGGAGGTGGAACAGAAGTTGGTTTTGTGATCCCCCACCAATCAGAGAAAAGATCATTCTGTGATTGGCCGGGACACCAAGAATTTCTAGTCATGATTGAATAATCCAGAAGTTAGGAAGTAGATTGTATATACAAGATATGGAAGTCAACACAGAGGCATTTGAGGTAATGGGCTCAGAAATAATCAGCAAGAATGAGGTAGTACTGACCTGGAGTAAGTTGGATGTACTGGACTTTTCAGTGGCCCAGACAATATGTAGTCTATCAACTTTAAACTTACCTGTTCATTAAAATAAACACAGTCAAGGCGAGAAAGTAATTCAATTAGAGCCCCTTTTTCAGGCTTCTTGAACCCTGTCAACTGTATTACAGGTTTCTGTACAGGTCTAGCCATCTGCAAAAGAAAAATTGACAGTGCACAAGATCTCATTCATATTTTGCATTCAAACATTTCTGGAAAAGGAAAGGAGGACCACAATTCATCAACCTCCACTCATATTGGTCAAGGAAAATCATAGATTTTCATTAAGAATTCTGAAATCAATTGTACCATAAACTGAACACATTCTATATTTTGTGTAAACTACTAAGCTCAAAAACTTAATACTGTAGTCCAACATTTTTGATGAACAGATTAACAAAATATTACTTTTTTTTACTGAGCCACATGTGCAACTCTCAATGTTTCATTCATATGGTAGCTTCCATGGATCCAATAATGTTTCACATCTTTTATCTACCATATCTATTTTCTATAGTCAAATGCCCACAAAGCGTAACTGTTCAGATAAATTGGAGCTGCACCAAAGTGCAGATTCAGCCCATTTACATTGGACAATGAAGATTGTGCTTCCTGAGCACTTTTGGGTTTATTTTATGGATTTTGGGCTCCTGATCACAAAAATTGCTGTAAAATTTTCCTATATCTCATTTTTTGTTTTAAGATATAACCTACTTTTGTGGTTTCCTGACATATTTTAAATCTACTTCAAGCATATAAAACCATGAAGTACAACATGTGATTGAAAATTCATTTTCTGTATTCACATTTGGACTTCTTCCTTCCTGATTTTGGTTCAGTGATGAACATGGTGAATGATTTCACCAGACATTGCAAACATGAAAAAGTGGCATCAGGGCAACTGGAATCCATCATTGCTAACCGAAAACTGTGCAAACTCATGGAGGTCTCAATTAGTCTGTCCAGCTCCATTGGGAAGGCCATATTTACTCACCTGCTTGATTGTGGTTAAGAGTTGTCAGTGGGATCATTTTTTTTTGGACAAGGATCAGTGATCTGGATGATAATGTGGCAAATTGGATCAGCAAGTTTGCAGATGACACCAAGATTTGGAGGCATTGTGGACAGTAAGGAAAGTTTTCAAAGCTTGCGGAGGAATCTGGATCAGAAGGAAAAATGGCAGATGGAATTGAATGCAAAATGTGAGGTGTTGTACTTTGAAATGACAAATTGAGAAAGGAAATACATGTAAATGGTGGGGCACTGGGGACTGCAGTGGAACAGAGGGGTCTGGGAACACAAAATACATAATTTCCCAAAAGTGACATCGCAGGTAGATAGGTTTGCAAGACAGCTTTTGGCACATTGGCCTTCAAAAATCAAAGTATTGAGTAGAGGAGTTGGGATATTATAGTAAAGTTGTATAAGACATTGGTGAGGCCAAATTTGGAACATTAGGTGCAGTTTTAAGATTGAAAGGTTGCGGAAACAATTTACTATGATATAGCTTAGTCTTCAGGAACTGAGTTACAGGAAAAGGTTAGGACTTTATTCCATGGATAGTAGATCAGGCATGTGAGTGAGGTTAAAAAAAAAGGAAAAGAGCCTTGTGTTCTTCTGGCGATGAGGACATCATTTAGGTAGATAACAAAGTCCAAATCCCCACCCACTGCATTCATGAGGCACTAGAACATCTGGGCCGCATTCTTTAACCCGAAGGGCATCCGGAGGAATTCGAAAAGGCCAAAAGGGGTGATGATCGCAGTCTTTCCAATGTTGTCGGGGTGCACTGGGATCTGGTGATATCACTGCACTAGGTCGACTTTGTAAAAAACTTGAGCGCCGAAAAGGTTGCCGAGAAATTTTGTATGTGAGGGACTGGGTACCTGTCGGGAGTTGTTGCATCGTTCAACCGCCGGTCTCTGCAGGGTCTCCAGCCCCCAGATGATTTGGGAATCATGTGGAGCGGTGATGCCCAGGCACTGTCTGAACGCTGGATGTTGCCGAACTCTTGCAACCTTGAAAACTCCTTCATCTGTTGTAGTTTTTGGGCAACAGCCATCTGGGTTTGGTGTGAAATGGGGGGCCTTGCATGCCGATGTGGTGGAGGGGCAATGAGGCATTGAAGCATGGCTCCAAGATGGCGAGGAACGCATGGAGTATATCAGATTACTCATCCCTGGTGGCAGCGATATCTGGTTTGCAGGTGTCCAAGCGCACGGAATGGAACGTGCGGAGTTGACCAGTCACTTGCCCTTCATTTCGACCAGCAAGCCGTGAGCCTTCAGGAAGTCGGCCCCCAACAGTACGGTGCCCACCAAGGCCAACACAAACCTCCAATGGAACTTTTCTTTGCTGATCTGCGCCCTGCAGGTGCTGTAGGTCTTGATGGTGGAACCATTGGCCGCCCGCAGGGTTGGACCGTGAGATCGGGTGCGAGTCTCTAGAGCTGTGATGTGGGGGGGGGGGGTTAGGACGCTCAGCTCGTGTCCACCAGGAAATATCGGCCGGTGGATTTATTGGTGACATAAACGAGGCTGTTCACGTGGCCAGCCGTCGCAATCTTCGACGGCAGCTGGCCTGGTCATTTCCCTGAAAGCTGCAGGTTGCCAGCATTTACGGGCTTGCGCTCCCCAGCGCTGGTGATAAAAGCACCAGGTGGAATGGCTCTCATCTGGCTTGTGCTTAGGGGTGGCTTGCGGTAGGTTGGTTCCTGGTCGCGAAACCTGGTTGAGGGCTGCCTCATTCTCCCTCTTCGTGAGGATTCACGTGGGTCCGCAAAATCCTCATCAGCCAGGAGCAGCTGGATATCTTCCAGCATCTGTTTGGAAAATCTGGCAGAAGAGGAAGCAGGGCTTATGATCATCTACCAGGGCCAGCATTTCGTCCATTAACGCTAATGGGCTGCGGCCCCCAAGCCCATACAGGTGCAGGTGCCTGGAAGCCTGCTGCTTGCGGGGGGGGGGGGGTGGGGTGAGGCCAAATGTCCCCAAGAGCAAGTTCTTGAAGGTGGTATATTTACCCTCGCCCGAAGGGTAAATTCTTGATCCAGTGCGCTCACAACTTGGTAGAACATCTGGGTGTCTGCGGATATGTTTCTGAGCTGGAATTGTGCTTCCGCCTGCCCAAACCACGTCCGTGGGCAACGTGTCCAGAAGGGTTGGGCGGAGACTGATTGCCACAGCGTTAATCTCAGTCGAATCCATGTCGCAGAGACCAGAAAGATATCTGGGCTTGTCGGGGTCACCAATATGGCGTTTGGCACAGCTGAAGCTAACAGTCGTTAACGACTGTTTTATTTGAATTTAGTGCGCGCCCCTTTAAGGGCAGTGCTGGCTCAGTCACAATGTGCGTGGTGACATCATAATAGTTTCCCGAGGCGTATGCTGAGCGGGAGGTACGAGTTGTGAAGAACCCCTGATGGCGCCATCTTCCCATGGCTGCCCCGCCACGTAGAGTTACACTCGGGGCTGGTTCGCCATGAGAGAGTGCACTGCCCCACACACACAAAATTACCGATTTCAAGCCCCTTTTATTGCATTTTCAAAGTTTAAAAAGAAATGACAAAATAATGTTACAAGCCTTGAGGACTCCAAAAACCAACAGCAACAAAAATCTACCAAGGAAATGGTTACTTCAACAGAAAAATGTTTTTAATTTTGTTCATACATAATAGTAATATGTGTTGAAATTATTCACTTAACCGAACAAAGCCCCTTCTAATTCTCAGCACCCGCATGTATGTATTCAGGAAAATTCTTTGTTTCACTGTTCAATCATTCACTTTTCACTTCTCCAAGTTCACTGTTATCAGACAATTTTCCATACTGTGCACAGAATTTAACTTATCTTCAACAGGTTCTTGGTTTTTAACTTAAATTGTTACCAGTCAGGAAGGCCTTGTTGGTTTCAGAGAGAGAGATATTCGTTATTCAGTGGTCACAGACACAAATTGATCTCCTTCAATCAGCCAATTTAGTGTCTTGCTAAAGAAACTTGGCTCCTCATGGATTTTCCCAAAAGATAATCTCTTCTTCCAGGTTACAACAAAGAGTTCTTCCTTCCTTCACCCCCCCCCCCCCCTCCATTTCAGGAGAAACACAATAACCATCCAAAACCACATGATCTCTCTGAGAACAGCAGACTTCAACCAGAAATCTGGATCACTGGTACCAGTTTAGCAAGATTAATAAGTTTCTGAGCCTGGACATCTGTTCAAATATACTGTTCCTTTAAAGAAACGTAGTCCATTTCATTTCTACAACATCAGTCCGATTAACACATGCAAAGGCCAAAACCTTGTGTTTTTGATTCTTAGTTAATTTTGTGTCTCTTTAAGAGAACTATTGTTTGTAGTCTTACCATAGTGACTATGTAATACGTCATAATATCTGCCCAAGCTAACTGCTCGCTCTCTCATTCTACAAGATGTAGGAAGCGCAAGGACTAGCAATTTTTCCATGAATTTTGTATATCTTTGTGTTTTAGTTATTGCTTTTGTTATGACAACTTTAAGTAATTAGAGTCTAAAGGACTATCTTTATACAATAAATGCCTTGTCATTTACTGTTATCAAACTATGCTAAATGTTTATCGGTTCTATCAATGACACAAAGTAATAGCCACAGAGTTTGATTTATTGGATTAAAGAGATCTAAATTTGGGATATTACAGCTCATGCTTTGGAAGATAATACTTTGAAATTAGGATATTAGATTAAGGAAAGTGTCACCTACACGTGAAGCCTTCATAGGCACTCTTCATGGTTTCTGTAGAGTCAATGATCTATGGAAGAGGAAAAATGATCAAGGATCACCTCAAAGCCTTCTTGATGAAACAAAATAGAACATCCCTACCTACACCTGGGAATCTTTGGCACCAACAAGAAGCTTGGGATGACATTGAAAACTTCAAATCCATAGGCAAAATGCACAGAAACGTTGCATCAACAGTAAGTGCCTCACAAACTACCAAGAAATGGTTGATAACTGGAGACTTTCAAAAGACATGTTAAAGTACGACATGGTCAATTCAGTTTTAAAACGGAAGCCCAGAGAATTAAAGGACTGGTGGCAACTTGAATTGGGCTTGAGAAGCAAAACAATCGAAGTGACTGTGCAGTACTTTTTCCTCCATCACCCAAGTTTGGTGCCCTCCCCTTTGCTGCTCATTCTTGCTGTGCAACACGGAGCAAATTTCAAAACTTGCCTCCAAATACAAAGCTTGACAGCTTGGGAGAAGTATGGCAAGCGTGTAACTCAGCAATTCAGAGGGGGAAAAAAGGAAAAGATAAAGGTTAAACAGATCAGAAGCACGAGTGATGATGGAATGACGTGAATGAATAAGAAAGAGCAGGCCAAAAATAAAGAATGAATGGGGAGTGAGAACGACTCGGGCAATACCTGCCCCATGCAGATGAATAAGGGAACCCTTCAGATCAAGCGAGAAATGGTGCTATCCGTGGCTTCTTTTTAAAAGGCAAAGTGCACATTTAGAGCCCCAAATTCCCACCTCCTGCAGCACATTACCTTAATAAGGCTAACCCGTGGAGAAAGCGGCCCATGTGCATGAAGCGCCGTCCGCCTGGTGCCACTAACCAAACTTCGCGCTGCCCGCCCTGCTCTCGCGCGTTTATTTAAACGACACGCAGGCGCTCTCTCACTTGCACACAATGCACGGAAGCAACGGCCCTGCCCCACCCCCCCCCCCTTCCCAACCAACCAGAGACACGTCACAAAACAGCTGGCGAGGGTTGAATGAAGATGCCGTTCTGCCTCGCCGTCATTCGTCTCGAGGATCCTCGCCAGGAGGGCCGGCCATTGCTGACGTCCGCCCCGCGTCTCCGAGCGACGCGTCGGTTGGCGAAGGCGCGCTCATGCGCATTGGAGCAAGAGGTCACTATTGGGCAGGTACGTTTTACAACCCACACCACAACCAAATATCTCGATCAACGCATTCTTTCCTCCTTCTCCCCACCACCACTCCCCACACCCCCTCCCCCCCACGCCTTTCCTCAGTCCGAGCTTGAGCTGGAGCCGCTGCGTAGATCATGTTTGTAGCTAGCAGCGTCAAACAGTTTTGTTTTGTGGTTTGCGAATTCAGGCCTGTAGAAGTGGACCCCTCACTGTGCAATACAGATTTGGTTTTGTTGTCGTTGCGATTTTATAATGTAATTTTTCCATTCAGTGCCTCATTTTATAGTAACTGTGGTGGGACACCGCCGGTCTACTGCAGGAGGCTACCTCTGTAAGGGGGACAGGACAACACCTGGCCAGCTGTCAATCAGTTGGCATGAATGGATCAAGCCCCACCCGGTCGGGTGTCAATCACCCTCCGGGATATAAGCCTGCGCCAGCCTCCCGAGGCCTCACTCAGAGTTGCTGCAGCCACAGTCAGATTTGCTCTTTGGAAGTCTTTGTGGATTAAAGCCTGTTGTACAGTCTTTATCTTTGTGTGAGTCTGATTCTGGCTAACAGGGCACCAGAGCAACATTGGGTGCGGGGATGTGCCGCAGTTTGGGTGGAGGGTGGGGAACGATACTGTGAGAAACAGAAGTACCTTCACAGACTTTGCTCCTGACAAAAATTGAGAACAAAGAACATTTATTGTACAATAATGCAAAGTTGGGTGCTTCCCCTTACCCTGGGAATACACACACATACTGGGGCTCACCCAACTTTTATACAGTTCATTTGATGAAGTGGGCAAAGGAGTTAAGGGTTATGGGGATAAGGCTGGAAAGGGGTACTGATAGTAGTGATCAGCCATGATCTGTAAAATGGTGGTGCTGGCTCGATGGGCCGAAGGGCCTACTCCAGCTCCTATTGTCTATTGTCCATTGTCTATTCCCCCCCCCCCCAACGTTCTTCTGCCTCCTGGATAAGTCTGGCAGGCAATCCTGTCTGCCTAAGTGCTGTTTCTGTGACCTGGAGGACCAGGGGGTATCCTGTCTTGTGTCCCATCATGTCATTGTCCTTATTCACCTGCCTTTGTCCTTATTCACACCTTCCCAACCCTCAGGGCTTACTAACTCTTATATGCAGAACGCTAATTCTGTCTAAGGCTTACTAATTACATATGCAGAACTTGCTGACTCTCTATAAGGCTAGAAGACCCTCCCTTATCTTATTCAGACTAACTTTACTTCCTACATTCTATTATCTACCCTCATCCTATTCATACTGGCTTTATTCTTTCTTTCTTTCTTCTTCTTTGGCTTGGCTTCGCGGACGAAGATTTATGGAGGGGGTAAAAGTCCACATCAGCTGCAGGCTCGATTGTGGCTGACAAGTCCGATGTGGGACAGGCAGACACGGTTGCAGGGGAAAATTGGTGGGTTGGGGTTGGGTGTTAGGTTTTTCCTCCTTTGTCTTTTGTCAGTGAGGTGGGCTCTGCGGACTTCTTCAAAGGAGGTTGCTGCCCGTCGAACTGTGAGGCGCCAAGATGCACGGTTTGAGGCGATATCAGCCCACTGGCGGTGGTCAAGGTGGCAGGCACCAAGAGATTTCTTTAGGCAGACCTTGTACCTCTTTGGTGCACCTCTGTCACGGTGGCCAGTGGAGAGCTCGGCATATAACACGATCTTGGGAAGGTGATGGTCCTCCATTCTGGAGACGTGACCCACCCAGCGCAGCTGGATCTTCAGCAGCGTGGACTCGATGCTGTCAGCCTCTGCCATCTCGAGTACTTTGATATTAGGGATGAAGTCGCTCCAATGAATTTTGAGGATGGAGCGGAGACAACGCTGGTGGAAGCGTTCTAGGAGCCGTAGGTGATGCCGGTGAGGACCCATGATTCGGAGCCGAACAGGAGTGTGGGTATGACAACGGCTCTGTATACGCTAATCTTTGTGAGGTTTTTCAGTTGGTTGTTTTTCCAGACTCTTTTGTGTAGTCTTCCAAAGGCGCTATTTGCCTTGGATAGACAACTTTATTCTTTATTCATTACACATATATCCATACTAGCTTTCTTCATCTCTCATATTTTCATATTAGTTTTACTCATCTCTCACAATCCTCACTTTTCTTTTAGCTACGCTTTGTGAATTCTCAACTGGAATGTATTACTTGTAAACTTGGTCTTTTTCCCAGCGAGTCAATAAACGAACTGCAGTCTCAGCATCATCAGGCAGAATTTGGGAAGCATACATCTTTTGGGTTACAGTGATCTGACGAGGGGTCCGTTGAATTAAATACTGCACACAAGTCTTTAGGCAGGGGAGCACCATAATGGTCAGAATAGCGAGTCCAGCTGCTATAAGGGCTGTGGGTATCAGACTCCAGTTACCAATAAAAAGTCTAGTCCATCCCACATCGGACCAAGGTTGCCAAGTCAACCTGGGCATTGGAAGATTTTTGAACTTCTGAAGAAGTGTCTTTAACCGCCTGACCGTTGTGAGCATTGTCATTAACCAGTCTTTCACAAACGCTGCCTTCAGCAGCCAACGAGTAATCGAGAGCCAGGCGTGTTTTGTGGTTCGTATCTGTTGTCTTTCTTCAGCCCATAAATTCAGGGCCATCGCTGTCTGTTCGGTGATGATCTCCAAGGCTGGAGTCTGATTAAACGATTTAAATGCCAAGCAGCTGTGGTGTACTGGAGCAGCTTACGTCGTTTACAACTGGAACTCCCCTTATAGTGGTAGTTCTTAACATTCCGAATGTCTGTGTGACCCAAAGGATGATTTACAGGAGACCAAGTTGGGGAGGGGTGTTTCTTGTCACTTAACCTGTGAGTTGCAGCTTGTCTGCGAACATTAGCATAAGTATCACTGAACCTGTGAGTTGCAGCCTGTCTGTGAACATTAGCAGATGTATTCACTCTATCTCTGCTACATGTAAATCCTGACTAACATTCTGTCTGTCATTGTCCCACCATCTTCTTTGTGCTATCTCTTTAAAACTCCTCTTTTTAATATATGTAGAGGCCGGAATACAAACCAAGTATACTCCCCTAGGGCCGTTCTGTTCCCCTGGTCCATGTTGGGATCCTATATTAACCCATACTAAATAAGGTACCCCACTATGACTACTCTATACCTGCGCCCTGTCTGCATTCTAAAGGTAAATAATTGTCACCTCTGCTGCCCCTATTCCAGGAGGACTTAATACATTGTGAGCAATTTGGTGGTTTCCCAAAAATTGGGAACCAACAAGTAAACAAAACAGCAAATGGTAAAAACAACATTACAGCACTTTTTCCTGGCGTAGTGTAACTTTCAGATCAGAAGGATGAAGGACTGCACACCAGGTGGATGGTAGATTATCAATGTCTTTAGTCCGTGGATCAGCAGCTTGTTTAATTCGTTCTATATGAGTCCACCCCTTTTCTTTCGTTCGCACTGCAGTGTCTGTAATCAAAAGTACACAATAGGGGCTGTCCCAGACAGGTTTTAGTTGGTGATCTTGCCATGCTTTTACATATACCCAATCACCAGATTTAATAAAATGAATAGGATACTCCAGGGGTGGGTTTTGAACTAATAAACCCTTCCGTTTTAATTTGTATAGAGAGGCAGAAAGTCCCTTTAAATATTTGGATAGGTACTGGTCGTTAGCCTCAGGGGTAGGGGTATTAAAAGGTGACATACAAGGTTCGAGTATACCATCTTTCACCAACTGGTCAATTACTGACTGCACCCCATTTCGGCCAGCCATTGGAATTGGATACTGCTTTCGTCTAGTTACTTGCTCAGGATCTTTTAAAGTAACTTGTAGGGGAGGAATATCTAACACACCTCTATTGCTTCTTTTTGCCCATACTCCAGGATTTATTAGTTCCTGATCCTCCTCGGTTAATACATACAATTGAACCCCGATACCTGATTCTTGTGGTCTGGTGCCGATAGCCAATTGGTCCTGTAAATCTCGTCCTAACAAACAAACTCCAGCTTGGGGAACTAGTAGAATGTCCTCCGTTCCTATCTTCTCTCCCATTTGTATTCTTACATCCCTTAATACAGGGACCGTAAAATCTCTTCCTCCTACTCCCGAAAACATCACTGTCTCCTCTATCTTAACACCCTCGGGTGGTTGTAAAATACTAGACCGGGCTGCCCCAGAATCTACTAAAAATACCATCTTGTCACTGTGGGGTCCTATGCTTAAATTTACCAATGGTTCTCTGTGCAGCCCCACGGTGTGTATTAACTGAGAACCGTGATTCCCCCCTATTCATAATCTGCTTCCATCATTTTTTGTATGTATTATCTCCTTCTGATTGATAATTTAATGTTGTAGTGAACAAAAGAAAAAAACACACAGAAACTGTGAGTGAGTTGAACCAACCAACTGACTTTACTGGAACTCTCTGAGAGCTTAGCAGCACCACTCCCATGATCCTTTTCAGATCCTCCCACTTGAACTATTGTGATGTCAGCCCAATTCAAGCCTGTTTGTGGATCAGTGAAGCTCGCTACATGACCCTCTGTAGTGATATGTTCTTTCCTTGTACGTTATTCCCTACCTATGTGATTGTATGTATGAGGCTGGCCCGTCCACTGGTGACTCTTTGTCTCCGCTCCTTATGACCTGGCCATAAAGGTCGATCTCCCTCCTCCCTTCTGGAAATTCTGGATCCGGGGCAGCTCTCAACTTTGTGGTTATTGATAGAGCCTATCAATTTAATAAACATGAGTGTCTCTGCGGTAATGGAGAAACTGCTGCGCCCCGATCGCTTTGAAGTGGACCCCCAACAACCAGGGGCTTCTGAGTACTACGAACAGTAGATCATCTGCTTCAACAACTTCCTCGAGGCCGCTTTTGGACTTTGATGACAAAAGGCTGAAAGTCTTGCAAGGGTCGGTCAGAGAGCCTTCCAGGCAATAAGAGGCTGCAGTACTTGTGTGGAGGCGATGGCTGAACTCCGTGCTCTCTACAAGCTTAAGCTCAACGAGGTGTACTCCTCGCATCCCTGAAACAGCAGCCTGGTGAGTCATTAGAAGAGTTCCTTTGTGCCTTGTTCATGCTAGGAAGAGAATGCTGAGGTAGCCCAATGCATAGAAGACTTGGTCCGGGACACCTGTTTCAGGGCTAAAGTCTGATTACATCAGGCAATGTCTGCTTGAAGAGGACCAGCTACCGTTAAACGGGCTGAACAACTGGCGAGGACACTCAACTTGGCCAGTGCCATGCTGAATCAATCGCTGGCAAGAACAAGCCTGCCATGGGTGCTGCCATCTTAGGAGATGGCATCCAGGACGGCTGACCCCACTGCTGCCACAGTGGCAACCGAGCATCCGAAGTGCTACTTCTGCGGGCAAACTAAGTACGCGCAATGATTCTGCCCCACTAAAGGCGCTACCTTCTGTGGTAAGGGACGTTATCAGCGGGTATGCAAGGCCAAGACCTCCCAACGAGGCAGTACGGTATGCATGATCGACGGGGGATCCCAACCTCACTTCCGGTGCTGCCTGTGTGCGTGATGAGGGAGGCTCCATCTTACCTGCCGTCACTCCTCCCCTCCGCATGGGCAGTGCCACTACTGCCATCAGCGACATCACTTCCCACTGGCTCAATTATGTCACTTCCGCTGTCTCTGTGAATGACTCTGATCCCGCCCAGCTCCATGACGACGCTCTTCTCCTGACTTCAGTCACATTGAACCAGGGCAACCCTCACCCAATCGCCCATTCCATGATGGAGATAGAGGTAAATGGGCACAAAATCAACTGCCTCTCTGACAGTGACAGTACCGAGAGCTTCATCCACCCAGATGTTGCCCGCAGACTCTCCCTCCTTGTCTAGTCGATGAGTAGCTCCATCACAATGCTGGCCAAGGGACCACCACACTGAAATCTGTGGGTACTGTGTTGCATCTCTAATGGTGGAGGGGTGAACGCATATGACAACTTTTCATTGTTGGTCATAGCCCAGCTCTGTGTGCTGATCCTCCTGGGCTCAACTTCCAGAGCCAGTTCAGGAGTGTGACGATGGCGTTCAGAGGCTCACAACCACCACTCACTGTGTGCAACCCACACACCCTTCACAACCCCCAGAACCAGCCTGCGGCCTCTCCACCCTTTGGGTATTCCCTCTGTCATTCGCTATCCTAACCCCAGACTGCAGACCCATAGCCACCAAAAGCAGGCGCTACAGTGTCGAGGATATGGCGTTCATCAGGGCCGAGGTCTGGCGACTCCTGTTGGAGGGGATCATAGCCCCAAGCACCAGGGTAGCCCATACCTGGATAGCCCAAGTATTGGTGAGCAAACCCCGCATGGTAATAGACTACAAGCAAACTATCAACCCCTTTATGCAGCTAGATGCATACCCTCTCCCCCGGATAGCTGACATGGTCAATAAGATCGCCCAATACAAGGTGTTCTCAACCATTGATCTCAAGTTGGCCTACCACCAGCGTTCCCTCCGCTCGGGAGACTGCATATATACAAGCTTTGAAGCAGACAGCAGCTCTTTTATTTCCTCAGAGTCCCCTTCGGTGTCACAAATGGAGTCTCCGCCTTTCAAAGGGTGATGGATTGGATGGTAGATGAGCATAAGCTGGCAGCAACCTTCCCCTACTTAGACAATGTCATCATCTGTTGGCCATGACCAACAGGACCATGACACAAACCTCACAAAGTTCTTGTGGACAGCAAAGTCCCTCAACTTGACCTATAATAAGGACAAGTGCGCGTTTAGCACTAATCCCCTGGTCCTGCTTAGATGCGTCGTGGCACATGGTGCTATTACCCCGGACCCCAACCACTTGCGACCCCTTATGGAGCTACCCGTCCCAAACAACCTGAAGGTGCTGAAGAGGTGCCTGGGGCACTTTTCATTCTATGCACAATAGGTGCCCAATTTTGCTGATAAAACCCACCCCCAGTAAAGTCCACAACCTGCCTGTTATCGACAAAAGCCCAGGTTGCATTCAACTGGATGAGAGGAGACATTGCTAAAGCCATGATGTAGGCTGTGTGCATATCCATACCCTTCCAGGTGGAGAGTGATGCCTCTGACTTTGCACTGGCTGCTACACTTTTTTTCCTGCACCCTTCTTTGCTCTGAGACTTGACACTCCTCTGTCGAGAAGGAGGCGCAGGCGATTGTTGAGGCAGTGGGCCATGGGTGCCACTACCTGGCTGGTAAGAAGTTTACCCTGCTGACGGACTAATGAGCCATCGCCTTCATGTTCAACACAAAACTGAGGTGCAAAATAAATTAAAAAAGACAAGATCCTTAGGTGGAGAATTGAGCTCTCCACCTACAACTATGACATCTTGTACGGCCAGTTAAGCTCAACGAACCCCCTGAGGCCTAATCCTAGGGGACGTGTGTCAACTTGCACCTCGACTGCCTCCAATCCCCTCCACAATAAACTCTGCCACCCCGGAGTTATGAGATTGTACAAGCCTCTGGTACAAGCTCTCCCGGGACTGTCTGCAGGGCCCCATAGGCAAGCTCCGTGGAGGACGTGGTCAAATCCTCCTTCAGTGCTGTGCAGATGCCATGGAGCATCTAAGGCAGCATGTCACTGCAGCTTGTCCACCCAATCCAGGCCTTGTTGTCTATCCTTTTCTATATATGGGTTCTTCTTAACACGCTGAATCTCTCCAGCTTCTCATTGTTTGTTCATATCTGTTGACTGGTAAATAACTTGATTGCCATTAGATTCTTGAATAATCAATGAACCAAAGACACTGTCTTACTTTTTGTGCACTATTATTTTAATTTTTAAAATATTTATTGTAAGATGATTTACAATATAAATGTTTGCACTGTGATTCTGCCACAGAACACTGAAATTCGTGACTTGTTCAGGACAATAGATTCCGATTCTGGCTCGTTCTCCCTGATCTTTTCCAGCATTTAAAAAATAAATTATATTTGCTTTGGATATTTTTGTTTATACTTGAATTGTATGTAATTTAACATATTTAATATGACTAGTGTTTGTTGAATAATATTTTAAAATTTTATTTTCAGATGTTGGTGATGGCATGGGAAGGCGATTACCATTTGGATTATTTCTGTTCAGGCTACTTCTTTGATTACACACCTGGAGATTTGGAATTGCATCAAGCTCTTACTGATATTGATGAGAGTCTGAAGCAGAATGCTGCAGGGTAGGTTTATCTCTAATGCCATGTTTTGCATTGTATGATTACAGGTAGCAGTTATTCTAATTTTGTAAGTTATTGTGTTTTATTCAATATAACAAGGATCCAAGAAAGAGGTTGCCTGAAGAAGGCTCATCAGCTTGTTATTTCCAGGCAATTAAATGAAATGTGTGGTTTTATCACTGTTTGCTGAAGTTGAGACATTGTGTTGGATGGATTGAACAACCCAATAGCACACTGTAAAGATTCTTTTTATGTTCTGGTCATCATTCATCCTTTAAATAACATTTCCAGACACAGATTAAATGATCTTTGTTGATTTTTAAAACTGTATGTTGACCACACTAGGATAGAAAGACTTGTGGTTAATCTAATTTATCATCTCTTGGTGAATAGCCTTCCAGGCAGCGAGTTCCAGACCTCATTGCTTGATAAATGAGGAAAAATATTGAACACATCACTCTAACCCTTGCACCAATAATATACCTGTAAATTGCGTTGCTTTTATTCCCTCTGTTAAGGTAAATATAGGTTTTTCGTTGTCTAAGCCCCTCATCATTTTACTCCTTGATTAAATCTCCCTTCAATCTTCTTTGAAAAGGAGGAGGTGGGGGGGGGGGGGGTGGGATGATTTCTTTTGAATAAAACTATAATTTTCAGTACCTGGCAGCATTCTGGTTTATCTTTCCATGCCATCATTGGTGTTGTCACCTTTTTGTGGAATGGTTACCAGAATTGTGAATAGTTCTTGCTGTCATCTATAGCCTCCCTGCTTTTTAAAAAAATGCAATTTCTTAGTCAATAAAGGCATGTATCTCTGCCCCATCCAATTGCCCTGCTACCTGTAGGAATCTCTAAATGTGCAGGCCAAGATTCTAACGTTCATATACATGTCTTAATGTCATATCATTAGATTCTTGTATAATCAATGCCCAAAGCCTTGTTTATCCTGCCAAAGTGTTTCACCAGCTCCATGACAATGATGAAGTATCCATCAATACTAACACAATTTACAGCATTTGATATGTAGCCTTCTATGCCTTGGTGATTCAAGTGCTTGTCCAGATACTTTATAAATGTTATTAGAGTTCCTGCCTCATCTGCCTTTTCACGCATTGCATTCCAGATTGCGAACAACCTCTGGGTGAAGATATTTCCCTGGAATCACTCTTGTTCTCCTATGCCTAAAATGCTCTCTGGTTTTGGATATCTCCATTATGGAGGTTGGGGGGGGTGGGGGGGTGTGGGGAAGAGAAAAATCATGACTGTCCATCCTAACTATGCCCTCATAATTTTGAATTTCTTTACCAGGTCTCACTTTAGCTTTTCCTATTCTAAGGAAAACAAATCAGATTATGTAGTCTCTTTGCAGAACCGAGACATTCCATCCCAGGCACTATCTTAATAAATCTTCTCTGCTCCCTCTCTAATGGAATTGCGTGGATCAATTGAATTACATTTCCTACTTTTGTGGCCACCTAACTATCTTTTTTGCTTTCAACCACACTGCTGGTTTAGATATTGTTACGGAGTCCAGAGGACCCCTAAAACCAGCAGCAATAGATATAAAACAGGGTCACTTAAACAAAAGTGGTTTTTAATTATATTTGAACAAGAAAACCAAATTGAACTTTAACTTATTACTTAACCTACTTAACTTCTTCACACCCCCCCCCCCCCCCCCTCTCTAATACTAAGCCCAGTTGTGTGTAATGTATATTGAAGATTAGAAAAGTTCTTTGGATCACAGTCCAATCTCACTGGTTGCAGGCAATTCGTATACTGTGCACAGAAGTTGGCATTAACAAGCAAATGTGCTTAACAGGCAAATGGTTACCACTCAGGAGGGATCTTGCTGGTTTTCAGGAAAAGATTCCTTTTCCAGGATATCTGCAACTGATTCCCTCTCAATTAGTCTTGCTGATGAAACTTGCCCCCTTCAGGGTTCTCCGGATGATCCTCTTTCTTTCAGGTCACCTTTCACACCGCCAGTCTTCTGCTTTGACCAGACAGCCTTCCAAAATTTGCCAGCTTGTCCCTCTGGAACAGTTTTCTGCCTCCTTCCTCTCTGTTCAACCTTCCTCTCTGAGAGCAAATCTCTTTTCTCTGCCTGCAAAGATCAAATGGGCATGGGGTATGTTGCTACTTTGTTGCTCCTCTGCCAAAAGCATTCTGACCGTGAAATTGCGATAGATACTCATCATGCTTTGATTCTGTGCAAATATATTGTTATAATGGTAACCTGCCTACTGAGTTTAGTTAACTTTTTATACTCTCATGAAATGACGGGCAAGTGTCCCCATCTCCATCAATAGGCATTGTGGAGTTATAAATTTGGGTTGCTGTAATAAAAGCAATGGGCTGAACAGCTGTGCTTCAGCGATAAATTATTTCCCTTTGTCTCATGAAGGCTGAATCTAGTACTTTGGTATATGGCACAGGATGAACCTCTTTAATCCAGAAATGTCGAGACCTGGCCATTACTAGACCACAGAAAATATAAATTCACCCTATAAAACATATTAAAAGTAAAACAAAGTTTAAAACAGGAAATACTGTAATACTGTGAGGTGGCATGGTTAGCATAGCGGTTAGCTCAATGCCTTTACAGTGCCAGCGATTGGGACGTTAGTGCGAGACTCGAACCCTGGCCCCAAACGCTGGCATTGTAAAGGTTAAACTGCCGCTGTTAGTACAAAGACCTTATAGACAGTGTGGAACTCAAACGCCGGTCCGATTGTGGTATATTCAACTTATACAGCGCCAGCTATTAGGACTGGCGTTAGAGTCCCATACTGTCTGTAAGAAGTTTGTACTAATGGTGGCAGATTCAGAACCACAGCACCAGATAATAGAGGTTCAACCTGTACATTGTTCCACCAATCTTGCATACATTTCAACAATTTTTTACAGCATGATTATAACATGAAATTTGGATAAATGATAATATAGTTTGAATCTCCTTGTACTTGTTTCAAGGTAGACTTGATTCTCCTACCATAATGTCACAAAATAGCTAATATGGTTGTTGCCACCCAAAAGCCTTTCCACTTTACGTGGTAGGGAAAGAAACATGCTGTGGTGAGCAGTTGTTCAGACTGGTCAATTTCTCACTGCTGTTCCAGCAGAAATAGCTTTAATCTTTTCACCTGTGGAACATACTTGAGGGCATCCCTGAATACCTGGAGAAGGAACAATCCTGACTTTCACAATGGGATGAAAACTTGGAATGTTATGAGAACCTGAACTATTTGCCAGTGTGCTAAATGCATATTAAGGGTGGATAGCACAGAGCATGTTTCACCCCCAGAGTTGAAATTCTCTTGACTCTGAAGAACCTCCTTCAAGATATGAGGTGGACTCCTTTATTGTCTGTTATTTGTTCTAAAAGGCTAGATAATGTGCAAAACATCTCATTGCATTCCAATTGGCCGCCTTGTGGGATGGTATGACAATGTGGGATCATTTCTCAACAAGCTGACAGAGCAGATTTATTTTCCTGAAGTTATGAAGTGATTCTCTCTTGTGAAAGTGCTCCAACCCACCCTCTGTTATGCCTTCTGGTGTAATTGTCTGAACTGATGATCATTAGAGATTAATGCCAGGTGCTGTGTGCCGCAACATCGGTAACTATGTTTGCAATCCCGGAGTCTCCTGGTTCTCCCCATTACTGGATTTTTTTTTTAGTGTAGATGGCATTTTTCTTCAGTAAGTCTTGGCATGGGCAGGGCATTCCAAACTTTCATGCAATCATGAATGTCTCCTCCCAACACAGGTGCTCAAAAATGTCATTTTATCCGCCATACATCTAGCATTTCAAGATGAACTTCGTTCTTAGAAGCTAAACATTTCCAGACAAGAGCTTAAATTGACCATGCAGAGGACATCTTCTATTCCCACCATGAAATAGACTTGGATTTTCCACAGGCTAGCAAAGGCCATATTTAGGACCATGTGGTATAATGGTTGGAGGATGCAAATATAGCATTAAATTGCAATGTTTGTGGTTTCCTTTGTGCATAGTATTCAACATGTATTTTAGACAGGTTATTTCACTCTGAATCTAAAAGGATTTGAGGCATGATGGTCTTTGTTCCAGTGCCTAACAGTTAAAATTAATGTTCCAACTGACTGATCTGAAAAAGAATGCTAATCTTCTCCAACCCTTTTCCTGCCCTCTCCAGAATGCTGGAGGAGTCTCTGGCCTTGATCTTGTCTTACAAGGAACAAGAATCTGGGACTCGTTTGGATGAGAGTGGGAGCTGTAGAAAGGTTGAATAATCTGACTGTGGCTTCATTCAAGAAGGGGAGAAAAGAGAAATATGGTGATAATTTAGGATCGTATAGGGGAATGGACAAAGTTCTCTGTCACAGGGATAGAGCATCCTGAATGCTGTGTTGCATGTCTGGTGACCGGTTTCACGATGTCTTGTCTGACTTAGAGAAGAATTTGCAGTGGGAGGGATTAGATCTAGTTTTCGTGGTCCATGTGGGTACCAATGACATAGGTAGAACCAGGAAAGAGGTTTTGCTTATGGAATTTGAGGAACTAGAGACCAATTTAAACAGCAGAACCAAAAAGGTGGTAATCTTTGGATTCCTACCTGAGCCACAGGGTCCAGAAGATTGGAGATTTAAATGTGTGGCTCAAGAATTGATGTGGGAGAAGTGGATTTCAATTCATGGGAAATTTGCACCAGTATTGGGGAAGGAACTAACTGTTCAAAGGGAACAAGCTCCATCTAAACTGTAATGAGACCTGGATCCTGGTAAATCACATAAATACGACTGTTGACAGGGCTTTAAACTAACTAATAGGGAGGTGGGTTCAACAGATAAGAGAGGGATGGTTGAAGTAAGAGAAGACTATGAAAAAGCAAAAAGCAAAATTTTAAAAAAGAAAACTAAGTAGAGGCGGTAAAAGTCAAGTGCAAAGAGATAACGATTTTACATGCACAATGGGCATATGGGCACTTTATCTGAATGCCCATAATATGTGAAACAAGGTCAGTGAACTTGTGGCACAAATCACTGCAAAGGGTCATAACAGAAATGTGGTTGCAGGTGGAGAGGATTGGCAATTAAATAGCCAAGGATATTAAGGAAGGAAGGACATGGAGGAAGATGGGGTTGCCCTCTTGGTTAAGGATGAGATCAGGGCAATAGTGAAAGATGATGTTGGAGATCCTCTTGGAAAGAGTGATTGAGTCTATTCTACAAATGGTGTATATTAGTTTGGTCTAAAACCAGTGTTTTATTCCTAAACAAGGGAAATTACAAAGTATGAGGGAGGAGTTGGCCAGGGCAGACTGGGAACACAGGCTATATGGAGACATAGTTGAGGAACAGTGGAGGATTTTCAAGGAGATTTTTCACACTCCAAAAAAAGTATATTCTAGATAAAAACAAGGACAGTAAGAGTTGAGACAGACAGGCTTGGATAACTAAGAAAATTAATGAAGGCATCAAACCAAATACTTGTGCATAAAAAGAAGCAAAGAGCAGTGGGAAACCAGAAGATTGGGAAACCTTTAAGAAGCAACAAAGAACCACGAAGCAATTAATAAAAAAGGGAAAGTAGACTATGAGACAAGATTAGCACAAAATATAAAAAATTGGGCAGTATAAGTTTTTATTGTTGTATAAAGCGTAAAAGGGTGGCTAAAATGAAGTGTGGACCCTTGGAAGATGAGAAGGGAGAATTGGTATTGGATAATGAGGCTTTGAATGACTATTTGTGTCAGTATTCATGGTGGAGTACGTTGAACATACCAAAGACAGATGTAATGATGTGATGGGGAGGTGAGGACCTGGATGTAATAGCTATCACTAGAGAGATAGTACTCAGAAAACTTGAGGGTCTAAAGGTAGATAAATCCTCTGGTTTTGATGGAATGCTTCCCAGTGTACTAAAAGAAATGGCAGAAATTCTAGTCAAGACTTTGGTGATAATTTACCAAAATTCTCTGGACTCTGGGCAGGTCCCAATGGATTGGAAGATGGTGAATGTCATACCACTATTTAAAAAGGGATGTAGGCAAAAGCCAGGGAACGTTTTGCCAGTTCGTTTAATATCTATAATTGGGAAAATGCTTTAAGTTTTCATAAAATAAGAAATAGTGTGGCATCGCAATCAGTGGTTCTCAAACTTTTACTTTCTACTCGCATACCACTTTCAGTATTCCCTATGCCATAGGTGCTCTGTGATTAGTAAGGGATTCGTTAAGGTGGTATGTGGATGGAAAAAAAGTTTGAAAACCACTGTTTTAATCGAACCTATTTGACTTGTTATGTGCACAGCTTCAGAACTCCAAAGGAAATGGGCTTATTACATCATCTTAAGCAATCCCTTACTAATCATAGAGCACTGATGGCAAGGGATTGCTTAAAGTGGAAAGAAAAAGTTTGAAAACCACTGATCTAGATCCATCAGGCAGACGCAGCCTGGATTCAGCAAAGGCAGGTCCTGTTTATCAAATTTACTGGAATTCTTTGAGCATATAATGAGCATGGAAGATTGAGGGAAGCAGGTGGATGTTGTTTACCTGGATTTCCAGAAGATGTTTGATAAGGTGCTGCATAAAAGAGTTGTATAGAAGATAAGAATGCATGGAATTGGGGATGAATTATTAACATGGATAAAGATTGATTACCAAATAGAAAGCAGAAAGTTGAGGTGCAAGGGTATTTTTCTGGTTGGCAGTCGGAGGTGAGCGGGATGCCACAGGGGTCAGTGCTGGGTCCGCAACTGTTCACAGTATACATGAATGATACGAAAGAAGGGACCGAATGTAGTGTGTCTAAGTTTGCTGATGACACTTAATTGACTGGTAAAGCAAATTGTGCAGAGGATGTGGAGAGTCTGCACAGAGATATAGATAGGTTAAGTGAGTGGGCAAGGGTCTGGCAGAAAGAGTACAATGTTGGCAAATGTGAGGTTTTCCACTTTTGAAGGAAGAATGGAAGATCAGAATATGATTTAAATGGTGAGAGATTTCAGTATGCTGACATGCAGAAGGACTTGGGAGTGCTTGTGCATGAATCACAAAAGGTTAGTTTGTAGGTGCAGCAGACTATCAAGAAGGCAAATGAAATGTTGGTCTTTATTGCTGGAGGGATTGAATTTGAGAGCAGGGAGATTGTGCTGCTACTGTACAAGGTGCTGGTGAAAATGTATCTGGAATACTGCATGCAATTTTGGTCTCCTTGCTTGAGGAAGGATGTACTGGCTTTGGAGGTGGTGCAGAGGAGCTTCCTCTGGTTGATTCAAAGGATGAAGGGGTTGGTCTAGGAAGAGAGATTGTGAAGTCTAGGGCTGTATTCACTGGAATTGAAAAGAAGAGAGGGGATCTTGTAGAAACATATACAGTTGAGTTAAGGCAAGTTGCTTCCATTGATAGGGGAGACCAGAACTAGGGAACATAGCCTCAAGATTCAGAGTAGTAAATTTGGGACAGAGTAGATGTGGCAAGAATGTTTCCCATGGTAGGGGATTCTAGAACAAGAGTGCATCATTTCAGGATAAGAGGAATCAATTTAAAACCGATGCGGAAACATTTCTTTAGTCAGGGAGTCGAGCGTATGTGGAACTTGTTACCACAGATGGCTGTGGAAGCAAAATCGTTGGTGTATTTAAGGCAGAGATTGACAGGGCATCAAAGGTTATGGGGAAAGGCTGGGGAGAGGAGCTGAGTGTGGGAATGGATCAGCTAATGATTAGACTGGCAGAGCAGAATCTATGGGCCTACTTCTGCTCCTATATCTTGTGAATTGTGATCTTGTGAATTGTGATCTTGTGAATTGTGATCTTGTGAGTTGTGATCTTGTGAGTTGTGATCTTGTGAGTTGTGATCTTGTGAGTTGTGATCTTGTGAGTTGTGATCTTGTGAGTTGTGATCTTGTGAGTTGTGATCTTGTGAGTTGTGATCTTGTGAGTTGTGATCTTGTGAGTTGTGATCTTGTGAGTTGTGATCTTGTGAGTTGTGATCTTGTGAGTTGTGATCTTGTGAGTTGTGATCTTGTGAGTTGTGATCTTGTGAGTTGTGATCTTGTGAGTTGTGATCTTGTGAGTTGTGATCTTGTGAGTTGTGATCTTGTGAGTTGTGATCTTGTGAGTTGTGATCTTGTGAGTTGTGATCTTGTGAGTTGTGATCTTGTGAGTTGTGATCTTGTGAGTTGTGATCTTGTGAGTTGTGATCTTGTGAGTTGTGATCTTGTGAGTTGTGATCTTGTGAGTTGTGATCTTGTGAGTTGTGATCTTGTGAGTTGTGATCTTGTGAGTTGTGATCTTGTGAGTTGTGATCTTGTGAGTTGTGATCTT
Organism: Narcine bancroftii; assembly: GCF_036971445.1. Taxonomy (NCBI): domain Eukaryota; kingdom Metazoa; phylum Chordata; class Chondrichthyes; order Torpediniformes; family Narcinidae; genus Narcine; species Narcine bancroftii. The sequence continues at coordinate 222,429,827 of NC_091469.1, read as the reverse complement.
GTGAGTTGTGATCTTGTGAGTTGTGATCTTGTGAGTTGTGATCTTGTGAGTTGTGATCTTGTGAGTTGTGATCTTGTGAGTTGTGATCTTGTGAGTTGTGATCTTGTGAGTTGTGATCTTGTGAGTTGTGATCTTGTGAGTTGTGATCTTGTGAGTTGTGATCTTGTGAGTTGTGATCTTGTGAGTTGTGATCTTGTGAGTTGTGATCTTGTGAGTTGTGATCTTGTGAGTTGTGATCTTGTGAGTTGTGATCTTGTGAGTTGTGATCTTGTGAGTTGTGATCTTGTGAGTTGTGATCTTGTGAGTTGTGATCTTGTGAGTTGTGATCTTGTGAGTTGTGATCTTGTGAGTTGTGATCTTGTGAGTTGTGATCTTGTGAGTTGTGATCTTGTGAGTTGTGATCTTGTGAGTTGTGATCTTGTGAGTTGTGATCTTGTGAGTTGTGATCTTGTGAGTTGTGATCTTGTGAGTTGTGATCTTGTGAGTTGTGATCTTGTGAGTTGTGATCTTGTGAGTTGTGATCTTGTGAGTTGTGATCTTGTGAGTTGTGATCTTGTGAGTTGTGATCTTGTGAGTTGTGATCTTGTGAGTTGTGATCTTGTGAGTTGTGATCTTGTGAGTTGTGATCTTGTGAGTTGTGATCTTGTGAGTTGTGATCTTGTGAGCTGTGATCTTGTGAGCTGTGATCTTGTGAGCTGTGATCTTGTGAGCTGTGATCTTGTGAGCTGTGATCTTGTGAGCTGTGATCTTGTGAGCTGTGATCTTGTGAGCTGTGATCTTGTGAGCTGTGATCTTGTGAGCTGTGATCTTGTGAGCTGTGATCTTGTGAGCTGTGATCTTGTGAGCTGTGATCTTGTGAGCTGTGATCTTGTGAGCTGTGATCTTGTGAGCTGTGATCTTGTGAGCTGTGATCTTGTGAGCTGTGATCTTGTGAGCTGTGATCTTGTGAGCTGTGATCTTGTGAGCTGTGATCTTGTGAGCTGTGATCTTGTGAGCTGTGATCTTGTGAGCTGTGATCTTGTGAGCTGTGATCTTGTGAGCTGTGATCTTGTGAGCTGTGATCTTGTGTGCTGTGATCTTGTGTGCTGTGATCTTGTGTGCTGTGATCTTGTGTGCTGTGATCTTGTGTGCTGTGATCTTGTGTGCTGTGATCTTGTGAGCTGTGATCTTGTGAGCTGTGATCTTGTGAGCTGTGATCTTGTGAGCTGTGATCTTGTGAGCTGTGATCTTGTGAGCTGTGATCTTGTGAGCTGTGATCTTGTGAGCTGTGATCTTGTGAGCTGTGATCTTGTGAGCTGTGATCTTGTGAGCTGTGATCTTGTGAGCTGTGATCTTGTGAGCTGTGATCTTGTGAGCTGTGATCTTGTGAGCTGTGATCTTGTGAGCTGTGATCTTGTGAGCTGTGATCTTGTGAGCTGTGATCTTGTGAGCTGTGATCTTGTGAGCTGTGATCTTGTGAGCTGTGATCTTGTGAGCTGTGATCTTGTGAGCTGTGATCTTGTGAGCTGTGATCTTGTGAGCTGTGATCTTGTGAGCTGTGATCTTGTGAGCTGTGATCTTGTGAGCTGTGATCTTGTGAGCTGTGATCTTGTGAGCTGTGATCTTGTGAGCTGTGATCTTGTGAGCTGTGATCTTGTGAGCTGTGATCTTGTGAGCTGTGATCTTGTGAGCTGTGATCTTGTGAGCTGTGATCTTGTGAGCTGTGATCTTGTGAGCTGTGATCTTGTGAGCTGTGATCTTGTGAGCTGTGATCTTGTGAGCTGTGATCTTGTGAGCTGTGATCTTGTGAGCTGTGATCTTGTGAGCTGTGATCTTGTGAGCTGTGATCTTGTGAGCTGTGATCTTGTGAGCTGTGATCTTGTGAGCTGTGATCTTGTGAGCTGTGATCTTGTGAGCTGTGATCTTGTGAGCTGTGATCTTGTGAGCTGTGATCTTGTGAGCTGTGATCTTGTGAGCTGTGATCTTGTGAGCTGTGATCTTGTGAGCTGTGATCTTGTGAGCTGTGATCTTGTGAGCTGTGATCTTGTGAGCTGTGATCTTGTGAGCTGTGATCTTGTGAGCTGTGATCTTGTGAGCTGTGATCTTGTGAGCTGTGATCTTGTGAGCTGTGATCTTGTGAGCTGTGATCTTGTGAGCTGTGATCTTGTGAGCTGTGATCTTGTGAGCTGTGATCTTGTGAGCTGTGATCTTGTGAGCTGTGATCTTGTGAGCTGTGATCTTGTGAGCTGTGACCTTGTGAGCTGTGACCTTGTGAGCTGTGACCTTGTGAGCTGTGACCTTGTGAGCTGTGACCTTGTGAGCTGTGACCTTGTGAGCTGTGACCTTGTGAGCTGTGACCTTGTGAGCTGTGACCTTGTGAGCTGTGACCTTGTGAGCTGTGACCTTGTGAGCTGTGACCTTGTGAGCTGTGACCTTGTGAGCTGTGACCTTGTGAGCTGTGACCTTGTGAGCTGTGACCTTGTGAGCTGTGACCTTGTGAGCTGTGACCTTGTGAGCTGTGACCTTGTGAGCTGTGACCTTGTGAGCTGTGACCTTGTGAGCTGTGACCTTGTGAGCTGTGACCTTGTGAGCTGTGACCTTGTGAGCTGTGACCTTGTGAGCTGTGACCTTGTGAGCTGTGACCTTGTGAGCTGTGACCTTGTGAGCTGTGACCTTGTGAGCTGTGACCTTGTGAGCTGTGACCTTGTGAGCTGTGACCTTGTGAGCTGTGACCTTGTGAGCTGTGACCTTGTGAGCTGTGACCTTGTGAGCTGTGACCTTGTGAGCTGTGACCTTGTGAGCTGTGACCTTGTGAGCTGTGACCTTGTGAGCTGTGACCTTGTGAGCTGTGACCTTGTGAGCTGTGACCTTGTGAGCTGTGACCTTGTGAGCTGTGACCTTGTGAGCTGTGACCTTGTGAGCTGTGACCTTGTGAGCTGTGACCTTGTGAGCTGTGACCTTGTGAGCTGTGACCTTGTGAGCTGTGACCTTGTGAGCTGTGACCTTGTGAGCTGTGACCTTGTGAGCTGTGACCTTGTGAGCTGTGACCTTGTGAGCTGTGACCTTGTGAGCTGTGACCTTGTGAGCTGTGACCTTGTGAGCTGTGACCTTGTGAGCTGTGACCTTGTGAGCTGTGACCTTGTGAGCTGTGACCTTGTGAGCTGTGACCTTGTGAGCTGTGACCTTGTGAGCTGTGACCTTGTGAGCTGTGACCTTGTGAGCTGTGACCTTGTGAGCTGTGACCTTGTGAGCTGTGACCTTGTGAGCTGTGACCTTGTGAGCTGTGACCTTGTGAGCTGTGACCTTGTGAGCTGTGACCTTGTGAGCTGTGACCTTGTGAGCTGTGACCTTGTGAGCTGTGACCTTGTGAGCTGTGACCTTGTGAGCTGTGACCTTGTGAGCTGTGACCTTGTGAGCTGTGACCTTGTGAGCTGTGACCTTGTGAGCTGTGACCTTGTGAGCTGTGACCTTGTGAGCTGTGACCTTGTGAGCTGTGACCTTGTGAGCTGTGACCTTGTGAGCTGTGACCTTGTGAGCTGTGACCTTGTGAGCTGTGACCTTGTGAGCTGTGACCTTGTGAGCTGTGACCTTGTGAGCTGTGACCTTGTGAGCTGTGACCTTGTGAGCTGTGACCTTGTGAGCTGTGACCTTGTGAGCTGTGACCTTGTGAGCTGTGACCTTGTGAGCTGTGACCTTGTGAGCTGTGACCTTGTGAGCTGTGACCTTGTGAGCTGTGACCTTGTGAGCTGTGACCTTGTGAGCTGTGACCTTGTGAGCTGTGACCTTGTGAGCTGTGACCTTGTGAGCTGTGACCTTGTGAGCTGTGACCTTGTGAGCTGTGACCTTGTGAGCTGTGACCTTGTGAGCTGTGACCTTGTGAGCTGTGACCTTGTGAGCTGTGACCTTGTGAGCTGTGACCTTGTGAGCTGTGACCTTGTGAGCTGTGACCTTGTGAGCTGTGACCTTGTGAGCTGTGACCTTGTGAGCTGTGACCTTGTGAGCTGTGACCTTGTGAGCTGTGACCTTGTGAGCTGTGACCTTGTGAGCTGTGACCTTGTGAGCTGTGACCTTGTGAGCTGTGACCTTGTGAGCTGTGACCTTGTGAGCTGTGACCTTGTGAGCTGTGACCTTGTGAGCTGTGACCTTGTGAGCTGTGACCTTGTGAGCTGTGACCTTGTGAGCTGTGACCTTGTGAGCTGTGACCTTGTGAGCTGTGACCTTGTGAGCTGTGACCTTGTGAGCTGTGACCTTGTGAGCTGTGACCTTGTGAGCTGTGACCTTGTGAGCTGTGACCTTGTGAGCTGTGACCTTGTGAGTTTGTTGCCCACTGAAGTAGTGGAGGTGACCTCAGTCAATATATTTAAGACAAGGATGGATAGATTTCTACATAGTAAAGGAATTGAGGGGTAAAAGGCAGGTAGGTGGAGATGAGTCTATGACTGGATCAGACATGATCTCATTGAATTGTGCAGCAGACTTGATGGGTGGGATGGCCTGTTCCTACTCCGATTTCTTCTGTTCTTATGTGTTTATATTTTAAAGAACTAGACCATGACATTGTCACATTACGATATAATTACGTTAATCTTTTTTTCACCGTCATTGAGTGTGTGGAAATGGGGAAAGTAGAAGTGTGTTTTTCAGTTAGTGTGGTGTGAAGGAGGTTTAAAAAAAAAGTATCCCCATTTGCCTGTTTTCATATGTTTGGGGGAGAGTTGGGTGTTTCTTCATTTGCCCATAAGGGAGAAGGCAAGATATTGTACCTGGCTATTACTCCAGCCAACTTCCTTCCTCTCTAACACAAAAGGACTCCGATCCATTCTGGGACTCTTCCATGGAGCTACGAAGATCATGTTGGTAGTAGCGTACTTCTGCTTTTCAATATTGATTAATTTTGAGCACCACAAAACTCTCAAACACCTGAAATCATTTACTGTTAATTGGTCTTTCACAGACATAAAGAGAGTAACCTATATTTCATTGGACATTATTTCTCTAAGATTCTTGTAGCATCCATGCTGGCAATATTGAAGATTGTTGATTTTTTTGGTAACCTTGGAATACATTGCTGGAGAAAACCACCTTTCAGTTTTTATAATCCCATAGGGAGAAAATAAAACTCCAGACCAAATAAACCTATGGAAATTGAATTGAATTTCTGTCTTCTTCTTTGGCTTGGCTTCGCGGACGAAGATTTATGGAGGGGTAGGTCCACGTCTGCTGCAGGCTTGTTGGTGACTGACAAGTCCGATGCGGGACAGGCAGGCGCGGTTGCAAGAGAAAATTGGTTGGATGTTGGGTTTTTCCTCCTTTGTCTTTTGTCAGTGAGGTGGGCTCTGCGGTCTTCTTCAAAGGAGGTTGCTGCCCGCCGAACTGTGAGGTGCCAAGATGTACGGTTGGAGGCGATATCAGCCCACTGGCAGTGGTCAATGTGGCAGGCACATGTTCAATAACATACTGGGAAAACTACATGTAGTTCTGGTGAGTACACTTTTGGAAGGATGGGGGCAGAAAAAAAAATCCTAGAATGGTTCCAAAGATGAGGGATTACTGCTATGAGGATAGATGGAAGACACTGAAGTTGTTCTTCTTGTAGCAAATAAGATGAGGGTAGATCAGGTCAAGTCTTCTGCAGTGTAAATCCTATTACAGGTACACAATCCTTTTTCTGAACATCTAAATTCTGGAAAGCTCCAAAAACCGGCAAGTGGGGAGAGAGACGGCAGCACAAATCGGGCAGGCGAGAGACCGGCAGCGCGAGTCGGGCAGGTGAGGTGAGGTGGGGAGGGGGGGAGACAGCAGCATGACTGGAAGGGGGTGGGGTGGATACAGCAGCACAATTCAGGTGGGCTTAAATCTGGCTATCTGAAAATTTGAACACACTGTCTCCCAAGGGTTCTGGATAAAGGATTGTGCACCTGTACAACAGTGGTTTTCAAACTTTTTCCTTCCACACACATAGCTCTTTAAGTAATCCCTCTGCATCAGTGCTTTGTGATTAGTAAAGGATGACTTAAGGTGGGATGTGAGTGGGAAGGGAAGGTTGAGAATCACTGCTGTAGACCCAATTGTTACTGAAATATTTTGCTTAAGAAAAATTGGCATTGGCCCATTTCCTTTAGAGTTATAAAACCGTGCACATAATAAGTCAATGAGGTACAATTAAGACAGTGGCTTTCAAACTTTTTCTTTCCACTCACGTACCACAGAGCACCAATGGCATAAGGATTACTTAAGGTGGTATGTGTGTGAAAGTTTGTATCTTTGAGTTATCCAGAAATGACAGTTAAGAAAAAAGCACCACTTATTTTAACTTTATTTAAAAGCACAAGGCCTAGTTTTAAAACTGGGGCTGGAGTAAACTACACGTTTACTGATCAGCTTACCTTCCAGAAAGACCATTAAACTAATCATCTAATCACCTAAAGTCATTTGAATTCCTGGGCACGCTCTCCTCAAGCAAGCTCACAGAAGCGATAATGGCTTTTAACACAGAAGCGCTGATTGGCTCGGTCAATCTTGTTGAGAGCTGTCAATGAACGAGTCCATTCATAAATAATTTTCCATGCTAATTAATACAGCTGATTAAGCCTTACAACCATCAGCCACGATTTGACTTGTCAATGACTGTAAGGAACACACTTCAATTTTAAAGGTGCCAGCAGAGTTTCATTCCAATTCTACTTCCGCCTTCCCTTTGTGAATGTTGATGGCTTAATATTATTGCAAGACTCATTATTTACATGTGCTAATTAAAGACTAAATATCGGGTATACAGAATGTGGATGTTGCAGTGTATTGGAACCAATCCTTCCAGACTTTCGCTAATTTCATATGTAATAAATTATTTCCCTTCATTATGACTTGTACTTGTGAATAAATGATTGCCGTCAACTATTTCCTTGTCTTAAGAAAAGGGCAATGTCAGGTGTTAAATCAGGACTTATAACAATGAATTCAGAGATGCCTATCAGATTTTGTATGCCTGAAAATGCCTTAAATACTGCACTGTTTTTGTTTTTTTTTGAATGAGATTCAATATTGACAAGGGTGACATTTTCTACCTGACATCAATATCCCTCATTCCCGCTAGCATGACTTAAATAAATGTGTTTTGTACACTCTGTGTGTATTTTTCTGTTTTTGACAGTGTGGACTATCACATATGAGTGGAAAGAAAAAGTTTGAAAACCACTGCATTACAGAATGGTTACTGAGAGAGGTGGCCATCCAGCATTTCTAAGAGGAACTTAGCCCTTACCACACTCTTGAGCCTCCCAGATAATTTCCTTCCTGATATTTGTTCAGCTCTCTTTTAAGGAACTCCAGATGAAGTTGCTTCCATTATGAAGCATTTGTGATCCAAATCATTCTCCATATAAAATACCTTGTCTCAATGTCACCTTTGTTTTGTTTTAAACTAATTATCTTCAGCCTATGTCCTACTGACTCTGGGGAAGTGGAAGACTGGAGCAGGACACCAGAGGATAGGTAGATAATCCCTCCCCATCTGAGAAGGAGAAGTGGAGGAGAAGACCCACTGGGATAGTGATCACGGTGGTGGACCAGTGAGGGGGAGGGCTCACCACCAGTGTGTGGTGGGCTGCTGGTGACTTGAAATGAGGAACCCATGGAAGTTGTGGGCTGCTGGAGACTGCTGTTGGGAGACTCCTATCTGGGCTCCCAACTGCTTGGGACTGGATTGAACTAGCTGGAGGGGTACCAGGCATCAGAAATGGGATGAGGAGGTGCCAAGGGTGCTGAAGGTTCATGACCATGTTGGAGGTTTGGATTTGGAGCTCGGGTTGCCAATGGTTTGGGTTGGACTCCGTGTGGCTATGGGGGCTGAGGAAGCACTAGAGGCAAATCTATGAACTCTCGGTGACTCGGGGGGGGGGGGGGATATTGCTCTCTTTTGCTTTCCTCTCTCTGACTGTAAGAGGTGCTTAGGCAATTCCTGCTGGTGGCAAATTTGTCTGGCAAAAATAAATTTTATGTAATGCGATATTATTTTATAACTATGACAATAAATTGAATCTTGAATCCAATTATTTACTCTTCATTAGCAATTTCTCCCTTTCAACTTGTCTATACTGTTCGTGAATGCTCCAAAATCAGGGGACATAAATTTAAATGAAGGACCAAAAAATTTAGTGAGTTTTGAGGAAAAAATTATATTATGTAGAAGGAATCCTGCTCGAGGGTAGTTTAAAAAAAAAGTAATTCAGCATTTTAAAAATGGGATTAGATAGTCTTTTGAGGGAGAATGATTTTTCAAGGTAATGTAGATAAGATTGTTCTAGTGAGAGCCAATGTGAAATCATCGAGTCAAATGGCAGCCTTCTCTGCTATTAAGATTCTTGGATATCCTTTGTTAGTCAAAAAGTTTCGTCACATGAGGCTGACAGAGATTGCATCAGACACGTGACGATATTTCCTTCTGAATTTCAGAATTGATGTTAAAATGCATGGAAATAGACATTATTGTGTTTCATTCTATTCAGATTGCATTTTCACTTGAGTACTTACAAAGTAAACATTATTAAGATCAAGTTTTGTTTTTACAAATCTCTCTTTGCTATTCAGGTAGAATGATTGCTTCTACTTCGATTATGTAGGTTGTGAGATGGATAATAAGGCTCATGTGGGAACTGCATTCTCAAAAAACAAATAGGTGGCAGTGCAGGCAAGTGGGTAGTTGCGAGGTGTTCCACTCTTGTCACTTATGCATGGCCTCTGTGTGCTTCTCATGTTTGGTCTTGACATTACAAATGCACCTTAACTTTGAACACCAAGGAAGATTTGAGTACATTTTCCAGCACAAAAGCGGGTTCTTTGGCCCAACTTGCCCATGCTGATGAAGGTACCTTCCTGAGCTGTCCCATTTTTGTGCATTAGGCCTACACCATCTAAACATTAGTATCCACAAAGCTGTCCAATGTTTTTTTTAAAGTTGTAATTGTACCTGTATCCATCACTGTCTCTGGCAGCTTTTTCTATATACTGTACCTCTATGTGGAACAGCTTGCCCCTTGGGTCCCTTTTATATCTTTCCCTTTTAACTTACACCTATGCCCTTCAGTCTTAGTCTTCTAAGCATAGAGAATTCTATGACCATCCATTCAATATACACCCCTCAAGCCTTTACTCGCTTGTTTACTTATTATAATCTGTTTACTTTCAGAATCCTTTGCTTGAGGGAAAACAGTCCCAGCCTATCCAGTCTCTCCTTATAACATAAGCCAGCCAGTCCCAGCAACATTCTTGCAAATCTATTTTTGTACTCACTATAACTTAATCACATCTTTCTGATATTGTGGTGACCAGAACTGCAGACTGTATTTCAAGATTTGCTCTGTTATTGCTTGTTCAAAATATTTATATTTAAACTGTAATTTCTTTTATATAACTTTCCGTTTGATTTTATGTGACTTGATATGTATTGTTTATTTCCCCTTTGTCTTTCAGCATTAAGGAGACTGTGAGGGAACTGCAGAAGGATCTTAATAAGCTTTGTTCAGGACAGACGTTGGAGAATGGTGACTGCTTGCCTTGGTTAAACAGTTCCAATATTTCCTCTGTCAAACTGTTCACAACTCCATGTAATCAATTGACAGACTTTCTCAAAGCACTGGTAAATAAATTTATTTTAGTGCTGTAAGATATTGGAAGCATTTGATAAAAAATATTATTGTCTCTGCAAAACTATTTCCGTATGCTCAGACTTGAGGAAAGAAAGTACCTCATTTACAACTTATTTTCACACCTATTATTGGAATATTTGACTAATAACTTTGTCCAGCATTTAGACAGCTTTCTCTAATGCATATTTCCTGGAACATTAAAACACAATAAGTGTCAAATTGTTGACTTGTCAGTGATGACTCTGGAAATAACATTGTTAGTAAGTTTGCGGATGACAATAGTGAACAATATGGTCCTGAAATGTCTAGCTTTTCTTAGCTGTCTTTTATATAGAAGATGACTGAGGAGAAAAGGGAAAGAATCACAAAAGCAAATGAAAAGTAAAGCAAATAGATTAATGATTGCATTGAAAAAGCAGGATCAGAAATAAATATCTCATCAGGAGATAGAAGGCTTGTGTCTGAATTTTCTGGAAGGTCAGATATTATGGTCTTTCAGAGTAGTATGTTGGGAATGATGAAAAATGAACTCTTGGTTTAAAATTCCAATTCAGATTTATCGCAGGACAAGGATTTTAAGTCATTATGTAAAGCAGGTCAAGAGGAATCTTGAAAGTTGCGTAAAATGTAGTGCACGTGAAGCTAGTTATAAATGATATCAGTTCTGTTAACACCTTTCCTGCTCCTCCTCTCTCTTAGCCTTCCGCAGGGACCATTCCCTCCGCAATTCCCTCGTGGACTCATCCCTCCCCACCCATTGCATCTCTATCACCTTCTCCTGTGTCCTCAGGAGGTGCAAGACTTGCACCCACGTCTCCTCCCTTGTACATTCACAGGACTTGTTTACTGCATCCGGTGCACCCTTTGTGGCATTATCTACATTGGAGAGACCAGTTGCAGTCTGGGAGCTTCGCTCAGCACCTCCTCTCCATTCGCTATCACAGTGGCCTCCCAGTGGCCAACCATTTCAATACTGGGTCACACTCCCAGGCTCACATGTCTGTCTATGGCCTTATTTACTGTTCTATCCTGACCACCCACAGATTGAAGGAACAACAACTTATTTTCCATCTGGGCACCCTCCAGCCACCTAGCATGAACGTTGAGTTCATTGCTTTCCATTAAACATGTTTGCCTTTTCTTTCTCCGCCCCCATTTCCTGCCTTTTCAGTTCTTTCACCTACACAGCCCTGCCTTCCCCCCCCCCCACCCCTCCCTCAGTGGTGCTGTCCCCTCACTCCCTTTTCCTGCCCTGCCACCCCCTCCTTCCCCCTCCCACTCTTTTATTCTGACACTCACCGACATTTTCTCATACTTTGAAGGACTCAAGACTGAAAGGTCAGTTATGTATTTCTGCCTTCGCTACATAAAGGCACTGTTTGACCTGTTGAGTTTCTCCAGCATTTTGTGTTTTTACTTCAACCTCAGTGTCCACAGAATTCTGTGTTTTACTTCAATTCTGTTAATTAAGTGTTCCCTGTTTACTTATTATCATCATCTTGTATTTCCTTTACTTTCAGCTTCATTTTCTCAAGACTGAAAAAGACTTGGAAGAAATGATCATGCAGTTGCTTCTGGATGTCTCTGCTGAGTGTGGTGTGGTCTTTCCATTGACTTCATGTGGAACTTCATTTCATATTCCTTCCACTACTTCAATTCATACTGTTGAAGACCATAGTTTTCTTGATGCCCTGTCATTATGGGATGATGTGAGATTACATCTTCGAAGGTTCATCATTGATAAGCTTCAGAATTATCAAGAAGTTGATGACGTGCTTCAAGCTGTTCAATTCAAAATGCAATGTCTTCAGCAACTTCTATTTTTGTATCCAGAAACTGATGTTCTCACCAGATACCAAACAATGCAACACCAATCTGTGCAAGATTTGCTGCAGAAAAATGTCTTGATCAACATCAGTGAGATAAATTTTCATGAAATGGCTCATGACTTTGAAAAAACGATCATGTTAGTGTTATCCATGATGAGACGAGATTTATATGCTTTACAAACCCTTATGGAGGAGTCTAAAGTGCTGAAGTTTATTAATGACACATACGTACAGAATATCGCTGATGTACTTTGCGATTTGATTGAGAAGTTTTGTGAGCAGCAGAAGAACCAAAGTGCACTACATTCGACAAAGCTACACTCAACAAAGACAAACAAATATTTAAACAAACCAAAGGGAATGGTGCACTCTGTGGGTCAGTGCTTTCTGTTGCTATTTATTTTAATAGAAAGATATATCGAAAAACGTCTTTAATTGTTTTGTCGATTCTTGTTTATTTAATGACTGATTACATAAGTAAGCATGTCTCAGACATTTACCGGTTTGTGGGTGAAAATCCCACTCTAGGACTTCTTCATGATCCATAATGACAGTTGAGTGTAGTACTTGAGAATGCTGTTGTGACAAATGTACGATCTTTTGGATGAGATAAAGAAGGCAATGTTTACTTGCTGAGGTAGATGTAAAAAGATGTTGTACACTATTTTTCTTCCAATCAATAAGGGGTAATCTCAAGTTATTTAGTCACAAGAATGGTTGGGATTTTTGCAAAGCTACATCTGAAGGATGAATGGCACAAAATATAATGTTAATTTAAGGATAATCTTAAATTAGCATTGAGCTGTAATATCAGAATAATATTTATGAGCATGCTGCAAGCAACAACCATCAACATTCTTATTGATTTACTATCTCATAATACATAATATTTAAATTGTTCAACTATATGTTCCATTCTTAAAATAAAGGAGGCTAGATTAACAATATTTTTTGTTCTGCTTTCAGTACATATAGAAATGTATTCCTGAAGGCCACTTCAATTAAGATATAGTTTCAGCACATAAAACGCAGGTTGTGATAAGAGATTGTCATCATATTTTCCCACTTTAATGCTGGTTGCAAGGTAGTCTTGTGGAGTTTTTTCCTGTGCATCCATGGAGAAGCCAGTCAGAAACTTGTTCATTTCACAATTTTGAGATTTGCGTTTACAACATCCTTCATATTTTTGTTGTGAAGAAGCCTTTCAATAATAGTGGAAAAAGATAGAAACTTGAAGGTAAGGAGGAGTCATGGGCCAGAGGGCCCTGTTACTGTGCTGTATCTCTAAATATCTTTATTTTAAATTAAAGAAGAGAAAATGGTTTTACAGGGCAGAAATTAGAAGAGATTAAATGAATAATGTTTACCATAACAATTTTCTGCTTGAAAATGTTACTTTTAAAAGAATAATTTTCATAAACCTATCTAGCTTGCTTACAGTTAAATATATGCAATATTGTTTTGAGAGTTGACATAAAATCTTTATCATTCAAAGTGTTTTTATTTTTAAAAATACTGATATTCAATTAATTATTTTATGGGTTACTCTTTTTGTAATTTTATAACGTGACACAATAATTATGTGGGTTTGGTAGGAAAATGTTGCAGTGTTTGCAGTACTATATAGCCCATTACCTCATTGGAAAAAGTAGCTTTGTAAAAATTGCCACTGGTGACTAAACAATTTGAGATTAGCCCTTTGTCGTCTTGGTTCTCTGTGGATTCCACTTGACAATATCAATGTAGTTTCTCTTATTGTTTCCAGCATCCCCCTCCCCCCCCACCATCTCGTGCCACAAAAAACAAATAACTTGACCGTCTTCCTCAGTGTACTAGGTGCTTAATAGTTATAATCACAGTGCATGTAATGGTTTATTGCAATTTACATTTGTTAATTATAATTTTGGACAACACACAACCCCCTCCAGAGTTTGCTGTACAGGTATGTGTCGCTTAACATCTTTTTGGGCAATGTCCAACTGCATAGATGTCCGTGGTGCCATAACGATCCAGTTACCGCAAGCAAGTCCACAGCAATTTAGAAAAAGCGATTGCTAGCTATAGGAAATTGTATACTCTATACCCACACTGATCCCACTGCCCTGCTCTCTCCCCATAGCCCTGTATTGGTCACACACCGATCCCACTGCCCCACTCTCTCCCCACAGCTCTGTGTGGGTCCCACACTGATCCCACTGCCCCACTCTCTCCCCACAGCTCTGTGTTGGTCCCACACTGATCCACTCCCCAGCTCTCTCCCCACAGCTCTGTGTTGGTCCCACACTGATCTCACTGCTCTGCTCTCTTCCCACAACCCCATGTCAGTCCCCATACTGATCCCATTGCCTTGCTCTTTCCCCGCAGCCCTGTAATTCCTGTTTCGGCCTTCCAATGTCACAGTTCACGTCTGGGCTATGGGCAGCACTGGCATTAGTTCCTAGGGACCTAATTACATTACACCACGGCTTACCACCCATAGTCTAATGGCCTGCTGTAAAGTTTCCATTGGCATTTGAAGATGTCCCTCGTGGTGTGGCTCCGAGGCTCGGATTGGGTGGATGAGCTGTCTTGGGGGATCCTTGGCATCCACACAGCACCGAAGAAGGAATTGGCCTTGTCCTCCGCTGAGCTTGTCTATGGGGCCCTGCTGATAGTCCCAGGACAGTTTGTGCCAGTGGCTTGTAGCCAGGAGGAAGCACCTATGGTGCTGCTAATGCAACTTCTTGAGAAGGTGGGCACCCTGGCCCTCGTCCCAACCTCACATCATGGTCCAGCTCCATTCTGCATCCTGAAGGATCTTGAAGACTGAATACATCTTCATAAAGAGAGGCACGCCCTGGGCGCCCCTTCAGCACCCATACAAGGTTCTATACAAGGTGTTGCGACACAACAAGACTACATGCCTTTTGGACATTGGGGGTAGGCAGGAAACCGTAATGATCGAATGCCTCAAACCAGCACACCTTGACCATGACCAACTGTTCCAGCCCCGCGGTGTAGATGTCGGCCTTCCAAACGTACAAACTGTGGACTCGGCACTTCTGAACACCAGTTCTGAGGGTGGGGGGTCATTTATTGCTGATAAACTGGGTCACGGAGGTGCTGGCTCACACTGACAACACAATGGTCCTGGTGGTGGTGGTGGTGGTGGGGGGGTTGCTTCACAGGATCATGGGAGTTGTGCTGATAAGTTCTCGCAGATTTCCAGTAAAGTCATTTGGTTGATTCAACACACTCGTAGCTTCTGTGTTTTTATTTCTTTCATTCGCTGCACAGCGCACTGAACACAAAGCATGTATAGTGCAAATACATGTAATAAATCTAATGATTAAGTGGGACCAATTGAACTAATTTCCTGATTGCATCCTTTTTGAGAGGATATATTTCAAATATTTTTATTAGATGTTGCACAATTACTGTGATATTGCAGAAGCGCAAAACATCAACAGTGAAAATTCCAATAGATTTAGCAGATGATTGCTAAAATAGTCATTACAGCTTCAGTTGTTCAGACCAATGGATAGGCAATTGTGCCATGTTGCTTGTTATTATACTAGTTCACTCATTTGCAAAGCATCTGTTTTGTCAGTGAATCAAAGCATTTTTGCTCAGTAGAACTGCAGCCTGAATAAAGGATAAATAATTCACAAGCGCAAAGTATTTAATTCCAAACTTGGTTGCTAAAACTGTTAAATTACTTCAGTTAATTTCTAATTTAAGGAAATTTTCCTTTAGAGTTTTTATCTGTATTGAAAACTAAAATTACTGAATTCAGTATTAGATCCTTGGGATAGTTGCTTCCAGCAAATTCCGGTTCATCAACCATTGGTAGCCTAATAAGGAGTCAGATACTGTACCAACACCTGGATGTCATTACCATTTGGAAGTTCTGTTCAGGTTTATGGATCATGATACTGGCTTATTGAGGTGAAGACGGATTACCAATGGATAGAATTATATGAAGGAGAAATAGTGAGTTGCGAATGAAAGGAGAAGATGGAGGATATCGGAATAATTAGCATGAAAGGCTGCGAGGAATGTGAAGAGAACAAAACTGATTTTTTTTTTTTAGATTTGACCAAAATGTGAAAACAGAGTAATAAACCTAAAAATGAATTAGGTGGAGATTGAATTAAATGGTTAAAAACTCAAGTGAAGTTCAAGATTGGAAATTTTTTGGTAACTGTTGGAAGTTGGAATGGATGAAATTGGACTTCTAATGATCTATGCGACACAAGCTCTCTTGAAGGGTGAAGGGATAAGCTGAGAAGTTTCTGATTATAATCTTAAAATTGCATAACATAAGCAATGATGTGCAAAGAATATAAAGAGCTAAATTTTGAAAGCACAGAAATGGAGCCATATTGAATGTTCTTTTATTATGCTTTTTGACTTTATATAAGAAATGGATCTGATCAAGTCGCCAATAGAATTTTGGAAAACAAAAGGCAGGAGGATTCCTCAGACCTATCTATTTCTGTTTCGTAATCTGAAGTGTGATTTTTAGAAGGCAGAAAATTGTTGAGTTTGCGGCCATAAGAGTTGATAACAAATCTGTGCAGAAAATTAAATCAGCGGCAAATTATTTCATGATTACCAATTCCCAGAAGACTGGACATCTTTCTGAATAAAATGTATAATAATTGGCTTTAGACAACAGCAGACACATAATTCCTTCCACTAGAGACAGTTGGATAGCATTGGGCCACAAGGGGAATAAGAAAGAAGCTGGAAATAGCTTTGTTCTGGAATTGACACTGTGGATGAAATACATGGAAAATGAAGTGGCAATAAGTATCATCTGTCAGGGAATTGCACTTCAGTTAAGGTTTAATATTTCTTGAATCTGGCAAAAAGCCATCAGATTGTTTACCTTTGCAACACCATCTGTTCTGTAGATGTCATTTGACAAACACTAAATGCTAACTGTTAGGGAATTCACCCTTTAAAATATTCACTATCATTCATCCAATAAAAGTAATGTTTGTTTAAAGGTAAAATTCAACTAAATCTGTACAATTTGTCCATGTTGTTGATTACATTTCAGAATCTGCATTGTTGAGAAATAATTCAAAATGGTTTTGATAAACCACATTTCTAAAATCCTATATTTATTATAAAAAGTTATTCAATTACTCTGGTGTAAAACGAATGCAAGAAAATTTAAAATAAACAAATATGCATCATACAGAGATGATAGGTTTTGAGAGTCCTATAAATCAGTTTCCGAATTCCTGACCCATAATCAAGAGGGTGGGATTTTGGATGTTTTTTTTTACGTCAGCCACATCTCTGAAATCTAAAATTGAAAAACAAAGTCCCAACCTGAAGTACTGACTAATCACCTCAATTTGTGTTTGTTGCGTGATCTGCTGAGTTCCTCCAACACCTTATTGTTTGCTCAAGATTCCAGCATCTGTAGCTTTGTGTTTAATCAAAGTGATTGGATTGGTGTTAGTAGAAAACAGCAAGATTACAATAAAAGATTAGCTGAAGACCGGTCACCCTTGCTACAAAATAGTCAAAGCAAACATGGAAAATTGGCTGGAATAAAGCCAGTAGTTCAACAATTCCACTTCTTGGAATTTGGATTTGATCTCTCACTTGATCTGATGATGATGGTAATCCACAGCATTATGACAGAAAATGCTGAAAGGATTCAGCAAGTCAGACAGCATCCGTGGAGAGAGAAACAGAAGTAATGTTTCAGTTCTATCAAATTACATTCTGATTGGAAGTGAAGAGACAGGGAAAACTGTCCTTGTAACTTGCCTGAAGTCATTTTTTGGTCCTGTCGACTGAAATTTCCACTCCTAACCACCAGCTAGTTGAAAGTATTTATCTGTTCAGATCATGGGTAATTGCAGTCTGGAGTTTAAAGACTTCCAGTGTAAATTTGGGTCAGAAATTTGCATTTTTCCTATTTGCCTGCTTGGCCAAATACCTAGGTGTCAAAATTAACCCCAGTTAATCGAAAAGTGCATAGCTAGTGGCACAATATGATTTAAAAAAAGAAGCTATTTGCTACCATTGCTCATAATGTATCAAATGATAGCAATTTGAAGCTATGGCCTTAAATTGTTAATTGATACTTTAACAGTGTGGTTTTATTTAAGATATTAGCCATCAATTATTGTATATTCATAAGATGATGGTGAGCCACCTTCTGAACTACTGTATTGCTTCTCCGAAAGGTTTGCCATTTGACAAATGTCTTCTATATGGGGCATTTGACATCCTACAAAATATAGTATTGTTGAGTTATGGAAAAAAAAGTATATTTAACAGTGATATAGGAAATCAGTTGGATTAAAATTTTCATGTTTTTTTTAATTATTTGTTTCATTTTGATACTTAATTGTTCATTTTAAGACCAGCATGTGAAGTAAACATTTTTTTGCATTTTGATTTACATAGCTGATTTTCCAATATCTTTAACTTTGGAATAAGATGGTGATCATCAGTAAGCAACATGTGCACCAGATGAATTATCTAGTACATCTGAAGACCTGTGGATATGTCATCATTCATCCTCTTACACAGCCCCTTGAGCTTGAAAATTAATTCCTTCCATTGTAGCTAGCTGCTACAAGCTATAGCTCTGCGGAGCCTATAGCGCAGGAGAGGCTATAGCTGTATGCAGGTTCGCTCAGAAAGAACCTGCTGTTGTCAGAAAGAACGACACTAACCCCAGTTGAATTTCATTAACCTGCTTTTACTCTGAAGATGAAGGGCGTGGTCAAAGCCCCCTCAGCGCTGATTGGTGCACTTGCGATCCGCTTTCCTTGATAGCCCAGTTAAGCTCCTTTAGATGTGGCCAATTGGAGGGCAGCGCTGCGGGCCTCGTGCAGCCTGCTGGATCATCACGTTTGTCCTTAATTTTGTGAGACACCCTGATGGGGCTGTGAGAGGCTGCCACATGATTGCATTTCTGAGGTTGTGGCAGTATATTCAATTCTATGATGAGAGCAAGAAAAATATACAGCTCTCTCAGTGACAAAGAAGAGAGCTTGGGCAGATTGCTCTGGTTGATAATATTAAGGATAATCCCAAGATATTTTAAATACAAAAAGGGTCACCAGAGGAATGCACATCACACTCAAACCACTGATTAAAATCATAACTAGGGACTCTTACAAGGAAGTTCCATTCACAAGGGAGAGAATTGGAAAAGAGAAATTTGAAAAATGGTACCACAGTAATGATGCACAAGGGACCTGAGATACTTTCTCCAAGTGTAATTTTCACTTAAGATTGTGCACGAATCCAATCCTCTTTTAATACTGTCTGTTTTTTCTTTAGTACCAACTTGCTGGAGGGGCTGAAATACATTCATTTCATTCCAAGTTACTCAGATGAAGACAACAATAAAATTCCTTGCATTTTAAAGTGCTTGGCTGCTGTAGGGGTAATATGAAAACTGATGTAAAATGCTTAAGAGTATCGGGAACGAACTCCAGACTTCCAACTTTCCATTCAACCTAGAATCCATTCTTTGCATGGATAAGTTGTGACTAGTTCCTTGTCATCATTTGCAAACCCAACTCTTCAATGTTTCTTGACTAAAATCTCTTCTGTGACATCACAGGCACATGCCACAGACTAGAAGTACTGGAGTGGAAGTTTTTCCTTTGTGTCTCTTTATTTCATCATTCTTGGGTGCTTGAGCAATCTATCATCCAGCAGATTGTTTCATGGCATCAATCCCATAGTGCTGTCACCACATCTGTTAGTCAACTACTGATAATTTTTGCAGTCAAAATGTGGGTAATGTATGCCAAGAGTGCTTAATAATCATCTGTGGCAATTTCCACTGCAAAAGAGCAGCATTTCAATAGCTTGGTAGAAATTTTAGAGGGAACACTGCATGGAAGAAAAGATGATGAACCTTGAGGCTTTGCACAAGGATAATTAGCCAGTGAATCTATGACTGATTTTAATTGAATACGTAATCACGTCAGAGTTATTTGGCTCCTCGTGATTTGTTCTCATATTATCATATACTTTGGAACTGAACACTTTGCTTCCCTTCCCTGATGCTGCCTGACCTTTCGAGTGTTCCAGCCATTTCACGTTTTATTGTGTATAATTTCAAGCTAGTATGCGATTATAATTATGTAATACAATATCAAAGCCAATGCATTTTTCTTTCAAGGTAATATTGTTGCAAGCACTTCCATGGATTGCTGAAGAAAGTCAGGTGGATTTCCTCCATGTGTGCTATCCACACAATTCATGACAGTAATTCAATCAGGCTTTGTAATGTTTTTTCTTCAAACTGTTGTGGAGTGTTATGCAATGACAATCTTGTCTGCTTATAACATTGATCAACATTCTAAGGGAGCTCTAGCATGTTTTCTAAATCAGCCATTCGCAATGGGGGCCATGGCATATTTAAGTAAAAGCTTTGTTTTCACTTCACATAAATAGTTTTTGATTTTAAAAAAAAAAATGTAATTGGTCGGAGAGAAGTATGGAAGAAACCAAAACTTGACTGCTTCACAGGGAAGGGGGCTCATCAATTTTGAGCAGAGTCCTCAGCCAAAAAAAAGGCTGTTCTAAATAATAGAAGTGCTTTGTTGAGTTTGCATGCTACTTTGTTCTTCCTATTCCTGTCTTTGTCCTTTTCTCATCTGTCAGATTTTCATTGCCCTTGTCATTGAAATCTGCCAACTATTGTAGGTGATTCCATTTCTGGATAGTTTTTATCAACAGAAGTGAAGGTCATGGTAATGCTGGACATTATATCAGTTTTTCCATGAATGGCAAGCCCTGAAACCCTTATTAATATCTCTCTACTGATGTACAGTGAGAGATTTTCTCATGGTATAATGCAAGAAATAATTTCAGGCTATACTTATTATGTAATTAAATTAGTAATTTACCAAATTAAACTTTCTTTTGTTTGGGCAGTTACCCAGGAACCAACCAAGCACATAAGAAAATTGAATCTCACCACTTGTCAACTAAGAGGCATTTCCCAGC
Organism: Narcine bancroftii; assembly: GCF_036971445.1. NCBI lineage: Eukaryota > Metazoa > Chordata > Chondrichthyes > Torpediniformes > Narcinidae > Narcine > Narcine bancroftii. The sequence continues at coordinate 222,409,390 of NC_091469.1, read as the reverse complement.
TGATAAAACATCTTCTTCATTTGGAAAAAAGAATAAAGGAACTCCTTTCTGAGGTCTTTTTGGACAACACTTTTACACAGTGGAGCAGAAATTTTCGAGGTATGACTTGTACATCGGCTTATTGGAATGATTGATTTAATTTTCCATCAGTTTACAAAATGAGGTCTTTCTTTATACATTGTGAGAGAGCAGTTCTCATTGTTTACCCTGGCCTTTGTCATCCATGCCAATGTGTGAGTGATCTTCCTGCCAATGACGTAGCCAATTTTTGTAATTTCGGACCTTTACATCATGGAAACAGGCCCTTCAGCCCAACTTATCCATGCTGATTAAGTTGGTCCCATTGCCCAACTTTAGCCCACATCCCTTAGTCTAAACCCTTTCCTACCATGCAGCCATCGACACAACTTTTCAATGTTCTAATTATACCTGCCTCTGCCTTCTCTCACACCTTGTTCCACCTATCAACTTGACTGTGGAAATATTTGCCCCTTTGATCCCCTTTAAATCTCTCCCATCTGGCCTTAAATATGGTGTCATATTTTAGTCGCCTCTACCCAGGAAAAAAAAATACTTTATCTTTGTCCTTCATGATTTTGTTTACCTTTGTAAGTTCACACTCCGTATTCAATGCTGCAGGGAAAACTTTCCCAGTCTGTCCTCCATCCAAAAAGAATCCTTGTGAATCTTTTCTGCACCCTTTCTGCTTTAATGACATTTTGCCCTTAGATGGGTGACATGAAATATACACAATACATAACATCAGTGGTCTAATTATTGTTATGTACAGTTGTAACATGACATCCCATCTATTGTACTTGACAGATGAAGGCACTCATGACAAATGCCTTCTTTCACCACCTCATCAAACTGAGTTGCCACTTTCAAGGAATTATGTAATTGTGCCTCTTGGTTCCTGTCCTACAACACTCTCCTGGACCTGTGTAAGTCCTGTCTCTGTTCAACAGACCAAAATGCAATACTACACATTAGTTTGAGTTATATTCCATCTGCTGTTCTTTGGCCCACTTTCCAATGATCTAGGTACAGTACAACACTGATCTTCTGAAATGGGATTCTCCAAAATCTTCATTTTTCTGAAATTTTTTTGGAGCTGAACTGACTGGGGACATTGGCCTCCCAGTAGGAGCGGATCCTTGGTGGGGAGGTGTCTGTGATTGGCGGTGCCAAGCATTTTTTTTGGTGAGAATTAAACATGATTTAATGCTTATAAATCTTTCCCTTGTTTATGGTTTTTTAGACTAGAGGCATATACCGGCACAATCAGGGAAATGTAAAAAGGAATGTGTAGGAATTTTGAATCAATTCCTGCACTGTGATTTATCCTGAGGACTCCTACAACTTTTTGGAGGAAGCCTGCAGTGTAAATATTACTGGAAAAATTCATTGATGATTACCCGCTCCACTGCATGTCCAACCACCAGGACTGTTGCACTCAGGTATTGCAGTCTAAAAAGGCACCCAGTGGTTGCGACCACATGAGCAATAATTATGTTAATTTTTTCTGCTATTTTCCCAAAATTGCAGACTATAAACCATAGTTGCTTGTTGTATTTTAAACACTGTTGCAAGTGATTTACTGTTGCTCATCAGTTTTTAAAAATTGACCAGTTCTCCATAAAACCCTTTATCTGACATAGGCCAGGTCCAGACCATTTTGGGTAATCATAGTTGTACTGTACTGTTATAATCACAGATAATGTTCTTCACTTTCCACTATACCATCAGTTTAGTGTCATTCCTAAACTTACTAACCATATTTACTACATTGGCATCCAAGTCGTTAATGCACATGAAAACAACAGTGAACCAGCACTAATCCCCCAGCACACCACTGGTCACAGGCCTCCAGTCTCCACTCCCACCCTCTGACCCCTTCCATCAAGTCAATTCTGTATGAAATTAGCTAGCTCACTCTGGATCCTTTGCAATCTGATCTTTTGACTAACCTGGAATCTTGTCAAAAGCCTGACTGAAGTCTATGTAGACAGTGTCCACTGACCTGTCTCCATTCCTCTTTGTAACTTCTTCAGAGAAACTCAATCAAAACAAATTTGAGACACTAAAATCTAAATTAAATTGTGAAGCTTGACTTGTAAACTTGGGGAAATGCATGAGCTGTGCAAATTTATTTTGTCTGTTTTGTTGCTCTACGCACCAAAAAATGTAAGCAATTCAGAATCCAAAAGAACCTCACTGCAAAAAGACTTTAACATCCAGTTTAACCATTAATTTTAATTAATTTGGCCATGTTGATGTATTTGTTGTGTATGACTTCATCAAATGCCTCGCTAAAACCAGCGTGGCAAACAATTGTGCAATGCCCTTTGATCCTTTTGTGACCTCCTTAAAAAGTCAAACCCTTTGTCAGACTTCACCAACCTTCAATAAATCTTTGCTCATTATCCTTGATTGTTTTCTCAAATTATATCTATTGCTGTCCTTCACTTTTTCTTCCAATAACTTGGTCATTCTCATCATGACTTGTAATCTATCCATTTAACCTTCCTCCCTGTTTGAGCAGTGAATCCATATTATGAATAATTTTATACCCCTGTACAACATGTGTAGCTGGAAAGGTTTGGAAATTTGCAGATCGGTGAGAAGATTTCAGATCTGAGTATCATGTGTAGTTTTGATCACCTAAAAACAAAATATATCAACAAACTTAAGAGTACAGAGAACATTTCCGATGATGTTGGAAGAACTTGAGGGACTGTATTATTGGGAAAGTTGAATAGGTTCAGTCTTTATTCCCTGGATCATCAGAGATTTTGATAAAGGTCTACAAAATTATGAGGGCTAAATTCAAGCAGGATCTCTGTCTGCATCTCGGGAGACAAGCTTTCCACCGACATGTATTACAAACCCTCTAACTCCCACAATTGCCTTGACTCACTCACACCCTGTCACCGATAAGGATTCCATCCCCTTCTATCAATTTCTCCATCTCTGCCACATCTGTTCCCAAGATGAGGCCTTCCAGTCCAGATCTTTCAAAATGTCTGCCTTCTTCCATAAACTTGGCTTCTCCTCCACCATCATCAACTCAGCCCTCACCCACATCTCCTCCACTTCCTGCTCATCTGCCCTGGCCCCCTCTGCCCCCAGATGCAGCAAACATAGAATTCCCCTTATCCTCACCTACCATCCCACCATCCTTCACATCCAACACATTATCTGCTGGAATTTCCAGCACTTACTAAAGGATCCAGCTGCCAGGCACATTTACCCTTCTCCCCTCTCTGCCTTCATTAGGGTCTGCTCCCTCTGTGATAATCTCATGCACTCATCCCTCCCTATCTATCACCCATCACCTCCCCCCATCCTGGCACCTTCCCCTATTGTAGCAGGAAGTGCAACATTTGCAACCACGCATCCTCCCTCACCATGGTCTGGGGCCCCAAATAGGCCCTTCAAGTGAAGCAACACTTCACATGTATATCCACAGGACTGATTTACTGCATCTGGTGCTCCCTTTGTGACCTTCTCTACATTGGAGAGACAGGTCGTAAATTGGGCATTCACTTTGCTGAGCATCTCTTCTCCCTCTGCGACAATGCAGACCTCCCCATAGCAAACCATTTCAATTCTAAGTCACACTCCCATACTCGCATCTGTCCAAGGCCTAATGTAGTATCCTACCCTGAACCCCTGCAGATTGGAGCAACAAAACTTTATTTTCCAACTGGGCCCTCTCCAGTCAGATGGCATTAGCACCGACTTCTCTGCTTTCTGCTAACCTGCTTACTTTTTTTCCCTTTCCAGTTTTTAGTTCTTCCCCTTCCCTTACCCCTCTGCCAACCCCCCCCCCCCCCCCCGCATCCTTTTGTTTGGATGCCTTCCGACATTCTTCCATAATCTTGAATAAGGGCTCAAGCAGAAACGTCCATTATGTATTTTTACCTTTGCTACATAAAAGATACTCTTTGCCCACCTGACTTCCTTCAGCATTTTGTGATTTTACTTCAACCACGGTATCCTCAGATTTATGTGATTTACTTCTAGAGTTCCATAAGAACTAGAGTACATAAATTAAGGGTGAAAAATGAAATATTTAGGGGGAATTTCTTCCCTCAGAGGATGGTGAGAGTGTGGAATGAGCTTGCACTGGATGTGGTGGGTGTGGGTTCGATTGCATCATGTACAGAGTTGGAGTCAGAACAAGTCTAGGGTAACCGTGGTGGGAGTGGGGATGGGCACAAACTGATGTTTGAAAACTCACTCAGCGGTGGGGAGGGGGGTAGCACACCTGCCATGAACCTCCTCCATGCGCTGCCATCACACTGCTCTCTCCCTCCGACATAACAGACAAACATCTGAGCTTTGCATATGGAGACAAAACCATGTGATGCTAGTGCTGTGGGTGGGTAGGGGGGCACAATAACATGATGCTGAGCCTGATTCATGTAAGAGAAATTTTGATGGGTAAAAGGATGTGAGAGGTATTGAGGAAGATGATGTGGGTGCAGGTCAATGGGACTCAGTGGAATAAATTGTTTGCCATGGACTAGATGTTCCAAAATGCCATTTTCTATGCTGTAGTGTTCTGTGGTTCTATGATTCCACAATATTCCACTGTCATGAAATGGTTGATTGGAACAAATGTTCTGTATATTTTGACCCCATAAATTGAATAATAGCTAAAATTTCTATGTTGTTGTTGTACATGGCAATTCAAACCAAATTTTTAATGAGGTACTATTTCACAAACTATCTCTGTCTGCTTGGAATAGTTTTTGCAGAGGAGTTCACCCAAAATTTTCCAATGATGCATATTAAAAAAAAAAGCACAAGTACAGCATTCAAAATGCATTTAGACAAGTTTATCGATAGGAAGGGCTTAGAAAGATACAAATCAAATGTAGGCAAATGGGACTGGCACAGAATAGCAGCATGGACAAATTGGGCTAAAGAGCTGTTCCATGCTGCATAAATCTACAGCTCTACTCATTGTATCCATAGTATAAATGCTCTTGTTACTTAAAATACCAATCCTAGGTGAATCGCAAATTTATTGTGAAAGTCTTTCTCAGCTATAATAATAATAATGCAATAAGTAAAGGTTAAAAAGTAAAGGTTACATTATTGTCATGGAATACTACATTTAAAATGTAACATGCATGAAATTCTTTAACTTTTGTCTACCTTAAGGCAGAGAGTCACCACTTTGTCCAGCACCCTTCACAGAAACCTACAGCACCTGGTGTTTCTAGGTGGGCTCCCCTCCAAGTACTGACCAGGCCTGAACCTACTTAGCTTCCAAGATCAGACAATCTCGTGTATTCAGTCTATTAGGCTTCTGTTAAATAGGCTATCATACTGAAATATGTAAAGGAATATTTCAATGCAAGGAAGGAAAACAATTTTTTTAAAAACACAATTGTGTGTGTGTGTGTGTGTGTGTGTGTGTGTGTGTGTGTGTGTGTGTGTGTGTGTGTGTGTGTGTGTGTGTGTGTGTGTGTGTGTGTGTGTGTGTGTGTGTGTGTGTGTGTGTGTGTGTGTGTGTGATAGTTTGCCAAGAATGAAAAAACATCAATGACCTTTTGTATGGTAATTTATTTATACTAGGAGTGCTAAAGAAGAACCCTACAAACATTGAAATGCCAGCAAATATGAAAAAAACTGGCATTGAAGCTGAGTCGTTACTATTAGCGACTGAGGTAATCTAGTCTCTTCTATGTTTTGCTCTGAATATTATATTTTTTGTATTTCAAATGCTGCCAGCATTGTTTAGCATATCACTTTTAGTAGGCAAGATTACTTTAAAATGGGACTTAGAATTAGGCCATGTGGTTCTCCACAAACTTGCTCTTCCAAAAAAAAAGGCAAATCTTTATTTTTGGTTGCACTTTTTTTAATCAAAACCACATGTCCTCCAATTATTTTTGATCCTAAAATTCTATCAATGTCTGTCATAATATTATTGTAGGTAAGGTTTTTGTAGCACTCTGGACTTGAATTCTGACAATTCACAGCCCACTGACTTTTTACATTGGGAAAGCAACCTATTTACATTGGTACAGAATCAGCATATATTTATGAATGATATATGATGTTTAACATATTGTTTAGAGCTTTTGAGGTTCTAACTGGAAGGTGCCACATCACTAAACAGAGCCCACGTATCTTCAGTATAAGTATACTGATTGAGAATGAGTTAAGAGGGTGAAAAAACAAAAAGTAAAAGTCAACAAATGTTTTCATTTTGGGAGGTTATGACCAGTGAGATGCTATAGGAATTGGTGCTGAGGTCTCATCTGTATAAAATGTATATCAATAAATTGGATGAGGGGATCAAGTAGATGCTACAAAACAAGACGACAGTGTTGGCCACACAAGAATCTGGAAAGGCTTTGAGGTGACATAGATGTTCTAATGTTCTGGGAGCCACCAAATTGGGAATCTGCATAAGCCAGAGCTTGAGTTTTGGTTCTCATGTGCACTGCACTTTTCCTTTCCTTTGTCTTGGAAACTTCAGCTTGTTTTCAAGCTGGTTCATAGAAGACAGAAAATATTGCACAGAAGCAGATTTGGGGTTAAAATTGTTTACACTTGCATTCGAAGATTAATAACACCATAGAGCCAACCCCTCTACAAAAAGCCAATCCTTTTTATGCTAGTGTTCATAAGTAATAGCAAATGTCTTTAGCTATATATCTCAAACTTTGGTAGGAATGTTTTGGTACTAAAATTAAAGCATTATTTTAAAGTAAGTAAATGGAGTTATAATTTGAAATGAAATGTATTTGCAATTTTATGAATGCTACTGAACTATGATTCTTTGTATTACAGTGGATTTATCTTGAATGTGACTGGCGGAATGCCTTTAAGCCCTTGGCATGTTCTGTGGTCCACTCTTTGAAGATAGTAATTGAAGATTTATGTTTAAAATGCCTTCAGCAAGAAACAAACCTGTACACATCAGGTAAAAGCTTAGCAATGTGTACACAATCAGTGGAAACAACATGGAATCAATGTATGGAGAACGAACAATCAAAAAAAGTCACAAAGGTAATACCAGTCTAACAGAATATTGATGTACTCAATAAAAGATGGGATGAAAGTCAGAAAAACGCATCTTAAGCAGCCAGCAGCAACATTCAAATGTTTAGAGAGCTATTAGTGTATGTAGAGTTTTGTCAGATTAATAGGAAAATGTTGAGTGGTTGTTTTCTCTGGTGGGAGAGGCAAAAACTGGGATATTTTGACTGAGGATAAGGAGTGAGTTATTTAAACCAGTCTGTGTTTAATTTTTTTTTAAAATTGAACATCCAGCATGATAACAGGCCCTTTTGGCCCATGACTCCATGTCATCCATTTACACTCAATTAACCTACAACCCCAGTACTTTTATTTTGGACAGTGGGAAGAAACTGGAGCACCTTGGGAAAACTCTCACAGACGTGGGGAGAACGTACAAGTAGGATTCGAGCCCCATTCCCGATCGCTGGTGCTGTAAATGCGTTGCACTAATTGCTATGCCAACTGTACCGCTCCATTTATTTATTGGTGAAGCTTTGGAATTCTGCATTCCTTGCATAGGTATATGCAAAGCAGAGACGAATAAACTTTTATATATGAAGGAAGCTGAGCCTGAGGAAAGGATCAGATAAAGGATTAACCAAGACAATGTAGGATTGATGAGTTCATATCTTCAAACAAATGTAAAGATCAATTGGCCAACTTGGCTATTAAGTGCAAACTGATATTCATGGGTTTTAGAAAGTGTCATTCTATTATATTTAAGTTAATCAAGCGATTTCACTTTGTTTATTTCATAACACCCTTACTTAAAGAAAAAGAGCAATCTTCTTTCAATAATGATAAGCAACAATTTTTCACGACACTAATAATTTGCTGTGAGCACAGAAAACTTGAGTAAATTGACCAAATTTTTCATAAGGTCATCATTGTTGTCACAAGTAGTAATTACTGTGAAGAATTACTGTAAAGTAAGCTCCTTATCTGTGGTAAGCATATTTCATGTCTATGCCAGAATAAAACCTCCAGGTAATGTCATGTCTATTCAATAATCAAAAGGTTTGCCTTGATATCTATCTTGTGTATTTATTGTCTCTTTTAATTTAATTGAATTCATTTACCATGATAGATTTTCTTTATAGATACCTGTTTGGATGCAGCAAGCAAGAATTTTGGCATATATGCACATTGTACAATGTGTATGGCCAAAATCTATTGGCATCATATAGCTCAGATAGCATTGGGATCATTTGCAACTTTGGGTAATTTATTTGAATGTTGTGAATCAAGGATAATGGAGTTAATTCAAGAAAGTGGTACAGAGGTTAAAGAGCAATTATGAGCTCCTTAAATGCTGAAAATATAAAGGGCTAAATGGCTTTCTTGTGCTTCTGTTTCTTCTGTTAATACATGTTGTACACTGCTTTGCTGTCACATCATAAATTATCAACATGGCTGTCCTTTCATTTCCTTTCCTATTTAATAGCCAAAGGAACATAGCAAAGCTGCTAATACCTCTGGTCTGTTAGAAACCTCAAAGTAGAGGTCAATAGGAGGACATGACAATTCTTCATGAATCCTATATATATATATATATTCGTGTAATACACTAAAATCTCCATTATCCGGCACCTACGGGGATCGAAGAGTTATCCGGTTGACTGAGACTCATTCTTACAATGCCTAATACATATGCCTAAGAGTACACTGTTTAAAAGACAAAATAAAAATGGGGGAGCATGCCACGTGATGATGTGGAGTTATTTTGAATCCTTTCTCTCTCTGAAAAAGTTCAAAAAGAGTTTAAAAAAGGTTAAAGTGGTCGGGGAAAAAAAGGAAAAGTTGTCAGAAGACCTAGCAAAAGGTACAAGATGTCACCAAAGAAAGATAAAACAGCTTCACTAGGAATTGAACAAGAAAGACAGATAAAGGGAGGCCTACCTTGAAAAGGGATCCTGGAGCAGTCAGAAGGTAGGAGCCCGTGGAGATGAGCCTGGAGCTGAGGAGTCGCACATGCGCGGAGCACAAAAAAGCAATTTAAAAAAAAAAAGCCCAAGAAGTCTCCAGCTCCAGTGATCAGGATGAAGACCAAGAACAGAAATTGTATTTCAAACAGAGTTTCAGCTAAAAAAATCAGAAAAAAATGAAAGAGACATATATCTGCAGCTGAAATGAAGAAATATATGGATACTTTTCAACAATCTTTGGTGCAATTAACAATAGAAGTTTAAAAAATGTAATGAGAGTATAGTTGAAAATAAGAATTTTAATAAGAAGGTGGAAAGAGTGATGCTGCAAGTCGATTTAAAAAAAAAAAAAAATATGTTGTGGAAGAAAATAATAAAGGAAATTAATTTGAAGTTCAAAATGTGAAAGAGCAGATGAAAAACATTCAAGGTGAAGCGGCTGCAACAAAAGATAATTAGAAGATCAGAAGAAATAATATTTAAAAAATTTGTTGGGCTTAAAGAAGGTGATGAAAGTCAAGACGTGAAGAGTTTTTTGCAATGTTGGATTCTGCAATCTTTGGGGGCGTAACCGAATTTCAAGGAGTCATTGACATTGAAAGAGCTCATAGAGCGTTACCACCGAAACCACAACCATATCAAAAGTCACGTCCGATAGTGCAAAATGTAAAGTAAATTTAAAGAAAATCAGTAATGTGGTCTTTAATTGTGTAAAGTTCACTTTAATCAAGTAATTACTGTAACTTACAAAATGTAAATTTAAATTTGTAGCAGTGCTTTGGCGGCACTACAACACCATTGAACTGGCCATGTGTCATCAGTGCGTGATGTTAGTGCGTGTCGAGGGTGTGATATTGGCTTTTAAAAGGTTGCGTGGGTGATGAAGAGTAAATCTGTTTGATTCACTCTAGAAATTCCTTGTGTGGTTATTTTGTTGTGTCCACTGCGATTACAGTGGCCACAATCGGTGACCCTGACGAGATCAAAAACTTATTTTTGGGACAAACATGGACTCTGCAGCTGTTGCTGTGAAGCTACCACCTTTCTGGCCAGCTGAGCCTGAACTGTGGTTCCAACAAACTGAAACACAATTTCACCTTCGCAAAGTGTATTTGGACACCATTCGTTATTACCATCTTGTCAGTGCGCTGGACCAGGCCGTCACTAAGAGACTCGGTGATTTCCTACGGAATTCACCACATTCCAGTGTTGCAGCGTATATTATATTTTATATTTATTATGTCTTTAAAAGAGTGAGATTGTGAGGGTTTGGTGTAGGTCACTTCACAAGCAGACATTATCATTTCACAAAAGGTATTTCATTTAAAATGCATGAGCTTTGCTGAAAGAGAGACTTCATGTCCACAATAACTTTACAGAAACTTTGAAGAATGCCTTTGGAAATTTCACAAGTAGGTGTTAATTGGACTGATGCTATAGAATAAATTGACTATTGTCTTTAAAGCCACAGATGCCCAGGCTGAAATTGATTCTGGTGACTGCAATCTGTCTGGTTGCAGTTTGCTGTTCTAAGAGGGGTATGTGGTTTTGCAAACCGAGAGAGAGAGAGAAGACAGTTCTGCAGTGGCTTTTGGAGGCTGTAACATGGCAAGCTGGCAGGCTTGTTAAAACCCCATTTTGAAGACTGGTTGTGAGTTCTGAGTTCAGCCTGTTGAAAAACGCTTGTGGTCCTTACAAGAGGAAATGACTGGCTGGAGTATTTCACCTGAAATAAGGGAAATTAGAAAAATTCTGTGGTGACCTGGAAGAACAGGTTATCATTTGAAAAACCCATGATGCGGCAAGTTTCTTCGGCAAGACACTGAAGTGGCTGATTGGAGGGAATCATTTTGTGTATGTGTGTGTGAGATGAGCAACAACACTCTCTCTGAAACCAAAGAGAACCTTCCTGAGCGCTAACCATTTACTTTTCGGCACTAGAGCCTCGTGAAAATTCATAAATGTTAAATTCTGTGCACAGTATAAGAATTGCCTGATACTGATGAACCTGGAGGAGTAAGAAGTGAGATTGGACTGTGAATCAAAGAACTTTCCTGAACTTATACACATTACATACAAGTGCGCTTAGAATTAGAAAGGGGTTAAGTGAATAGTAATAAGTTAAAGTTTGATCCTGTTCTTATGTTTAAAGAAAAATAAAAGCATTTGTTTAAGTAACCATTTGTCTTGGTGAATTTCTATTGCTGCTGGGTTTTGGGGTCCTCTGGGCTCGTTACACCAGCAAGTATGACGCTTTAAATGCACTTTTATTATGTATACATGGTATGTCCTGTAGGGAAAGGGCAGCCAGACTACTAAATTTCGATGTGTTGGGAGGCCACCACCTTTCAGAACTGCTTACCAAACTTAGTTTTCATCAGGGGACCTACACAATCTACAATAACCCTAGTGAAATGTTCCCCAACAACAGGAATAGTTTGTAATGGAGCTACTGAAGGACCCTGGTTAGGGTTCCCCACAATCTGACAAAGATGACATGTCCGGCACCAATTTACAACATCCTTCCTCAAACCAGGCCAGAAAAATTGTTTCAAAGTCTTATTCATGGTTTTCTTTACAACAAGATGACCTCCCAAATGTGTACTGTGGGCTAGATCTAATATTTCCTTCCAGTAATTTCTAGGAACAACCACCTGATGAATCACTCTACACTCCTCATTAGTAAGAATAACAAGAGGTCTCCATTTTCTCATCAACACTTCACCTTTTAAGTAATACCCACAAGCCATTTCTTTAATCTCCTGTTCAGTTACTACTTTCTCCCTTAAGACAACAAGATCTGCATCTATTTTCTGTTGCTGAATTAACTCTTTCCTTGACAAAGAGAAATCCTCACTCTCACAGTGACCCTGTTCTTTCAAAAGTACTTCAGAAATACTGGGCAAATCCCTATCAACTGGATTTTCTTCAGCTGTCATCAATTTCTTTGTCACATACCTAGTTACCGCACATGCAGGATATATCTTTCCATCCTCTCTAACCACATCCTTACTAGCCTGATTTGTCAATCTTAAAACTGACCCAACTTTATCCTCTGTCAAGTTATTCATCAACAAAAATGAGACACCCTGCATGGGTAACTTTGGAATTAATCCTTCTACAACAGGTCCTTTGACATTCTGAATTCAGCACAACCTTATGAAGCGATATTGACTCTACCTCACTTCCAACATCTTTAATCAAAGTTGTCTCCCCTTTGTCAGTCCTTTGATCCACAGTTAAAACACTCCCCAACAACAATTACTGAGCAGCCTCAACATTTTTAATAATTTTAACTGAAACCTGTGGTTCTCCCTCCTTTATTGAGACAAAGCCCTCTGACACAAAATGCTTGAAAACATCCATGTCTTCCTTACCAGGTTTGGCACCTCTGCTCTCCTTAAATTCCACTGTTCGAATACATGCTTTAGGTAAAACCTTTTTTTCTCTTTTTGTTTCAAGACTAGATAATTCGCAATCGCATGACCAGGTTTCTTACAAAAATGACATACAAATGCAGGAGTTCTGTCCCTTCCTACCTTTCCTTCATCTTTTCTTTTAACATTTTCTCCAGACTTTATTTCAGGCCTACTATCCGGCTCCAGACTAACCTTATGAATAGGTTTATTAATCTGTTCCACATTAACTCTCTAAAAATGCCTATTATTCTGGAATGTACTTTTGTGAATCAGAGCAAATTCGTCTGCTAATCTTGCCGCCTGTTGCAATGTCCCCACGTCTCTCTCATCCAGGTATAATTTAATCTCCTCTGGGACACACCTTTTAATTTCCTCTATTAATATAAATTCTCTCAATCTGTCAAATTCATTGTTTATTCCTTTTGAGGTGCACCAACCGTCAAAACACACAGATTTCTTCAGAGCAAAATCCATACAAGATTGATTCCACGTTTGCACCAAATTCCTCAATTGTTGCCTATATGCCTCTGGAACTAACTCACAAACTTTTAATACTGCTTGCTTAACAGTATCATAATTTGCTACAAGCTAGAGTATGCAACTTGTGCTTTTCCTTTCAATAAACTTTGAAGCATAAAAGGCCATTTTTCTTTTGGCCATCTTGAGCTCTCAGCAACCTTTTCCAAAAGCTTAAAATATGTATCTATATCTCCTTCATCAAAAGGAGGCACTAGATTTACCTCTTTACTAGCCAAAAACCTCTCCCCAGGAGTTACAGCCTCCGCTCTCTTACCTTTCTCTATCTCCATTCTTAACTTCTCTAATTGAAACTGTCTGTCCTTTTCAATTTCCTATTTCCATCTTTCAGCTATCTCTAACTTCCATTTCCTCAATCTTTCAGCTTCCTCTAAATCGTATATCCTTTTTCTCTCAGCCTCTGCTCTTTGCTTTTTGCTTCATATTGTTGCCTCTGCAACTCAAAATTACATTTCTCTCTTTCTTCTTGCACCCTCCATTTCTCTCTTCCTTCTTGCACCCTCCATTTCTCTTTCTTCTTGCACCCTCCATTTCTCTTTCTTCTTGCACCCTCCATTTCCTTCTTCTTGCACCCCCCATTTCTTTCTTCTTGCACCCCCCATTTCTTTCTTCTTGCACCCTCCATTTCTTTCTTCTTGCACCCTCCATTTCTTTCTTCTTGAACCCTCCATTTCTTCCTTCTTTCACCCTCCATTTCTCTTTCTTCTTGCACCCTCCATTTCTCTTTCTTCTTGCACCCTCCATTTCTCTCTTTCTTCTTGCACCCTCCATTTCTCTCTTTCTTCTTGCACCCTCCATTTCTCTCTTTCTTCTTGCACCCTCCATTTCTCTCTTTCTTCCTGCACCCTCCATTTCTCTTTCTTCTTGCACCCTCCATTTCTCTTTCTTCTTGCACCCTCCATTTCTCTTTCTTCTTGCACCCTCCATTTCTCTCTTTCTTCTTGCACCCTCCATTTCTCTCTTTCTTCTTGCACCCTCCATTTCTCTCTTTCTTCTTGCACCCTCCATTTCTCTCTTTCTTCCTGCACCCTCCATTTCTCTCTTTCTTCTTGCACCCTCCATTTCTCTCTTTCTTCTTGCACCCTCCATTTCTCTCTTCCTTCTTTCACTCTCCATTTCTCTTTTTCTTCTTGCACACTCCATTTCTCTTTCTTCTTGCACCCTCCATTTCTCTTTCTTCTTGCACCCTCCATTTCTCTTTCTTCTTGCACCCTCCATTTCTCTTTCTTCTTGCACCCTCCATTTCTCTTTCTTCTTGCACCCTCCATTTCTCTTTCTTCTTGCACCCTCCATTTCTCTTTCTTCTTGCACCCTCCATTTCTCTTTCTTCTTGCACCCTCCATTTCTCTTTCTTCTTGCACCCTCCATTTCTCTTTCTTCTTGCACCCTCCATTTCTCTCTTTCTTCTTGCACCCTCCATTTCTCTCTTTCTTCTTGCACCCTCTATTTCTCTCTTTCTACTTGCACCCTCCATTTCTCTCTTTCTTCTTGCACCCTCCATTTCTCTCTTCCTTCTTGCACCCTCCATTTCTCTCTTTCTGCACCCTCCATTTCTCCAATTCCAATTGCAATTCAAAAGATCTATTCTCTGGAAAATTTTCTAAGTCTTCCTCAACAAATTTCCTTCACATATAACATTTCACTATAATCCTCTGTATTTGTACTTTTCTCATCTAATATTTAACTTAAGCAATTTTCAATGCCTTAGAAATAGCCATTAGTTCCTCTTTTCTCATGCACTGCAGGTGATGGTTGTAACAAAAATGTATCAACTTCCATTGCTGCTGTTTTTCCAGGCACTAGCTTGAAGTTAGCTTGCAAAAAAACCCCCAATCAACTAATAAATTAATGTTCAAATCCTAAATGACGAACCCCCATAAAATGTTACGGAGTACAGAGGACCCCACAAACCAGCAGCAATTGATATGCACCACAACACAGGGTTACTTGAACAGAAGTAGTTTTTAATTATATTTGAACAAGAAAGCAGAATTGAACTTTAACTTATTACTTAACCTACTTAACTACTTAATCCCCCCTCTTATACTAAACGCAGGTCTTTGTAATGTATATTTAAGATTAGAAAAGTTCTTTGGATCACGCTCCAATCTCGCTGGTTGCAGGCAATTCTTGTACTGTGCACAGAAGTTAACATTAACAAAGTTCACCAGGCTTTGGTGCTTAACAGGCAAATGGTTATCACTCAGGAAGGTTCTTGCTGGTTTTCAGAGAGAGATTCCTTTTCCAAGATATCTGCAACTGATTCCTTCTCAATCAGTCTTGCTGACGAAACTTGCCCCCTTCAGGGTTCTCCAGATGATCCTTTTTCTTTCAGGTCACCTTTCAGATCGCCAGTCTTCTCCTTTGACCAAACAGCCTTCCAAAGTTTACCAGCTTTGTCCTCTGGAAATGATTTCTGTGATTCCTCTCTCTGTTTCATGCCCTCCCTCTCTGAAAGCAAAACAGTTCTCTTCTGCCTGCAAAGATCACATCATGCTTTCCCAGGCAAGCTGTTGTCGATACTTTGTGGCCTCCTGCAAAAGTCCTGCAAATATTTTGTTTTTTAAATGTGTTTGTGCAAGCTGCTCTAACAATTCTTCCCAAACGACCTCTAAATTCTCTGTCACACATGGCTGCCGTTTTGGAGGTCACATCCTGGATGTTTTCGTAGACCCTCATGAACACCATGGACATTGGAACCAACAATTTATCGGTGTCTTTGTCCACGATGGGGTCTGAACACTGCAGGTATGCCTCAATACACCCCACCCAGTGCCTGAAATCACTCTGAGCAGTAGCTGACTGCAGGTCGATGCATTCGCTCCATCCGTTGAAATTTTTGTTAATAAAATTGTAGTGCGTCGAATGACTCCGACTTCTTGACTCAAACCAAAGCTTTTATTAACAAAAGACTGGAGCGAGTACATAGAGATTGACCAGACCAGACTGACCTGAATCTGGTGAGGTGCAGCCCTTCATGACCTGGCCAGTAGGTGTGGCTACGGCTCTCAGCCAATCATTATCACTATATGCAAATATTTACAAATATATACAGTGGTGAAAGGATCCCATAATATCACACTCTCATATTCCAGTACAGAGTCAGCAATAGATTACTAGTTTGGTTACAAAGCAATAAGATCATCTACTGATATAATTTTATTGTGATCCCATCTATTTTATAGCAGCTCCATTCTTTATTGTGCAACGCAGCTCTATTGTGCAATGAATCTTTGTATTGTCAGGCCTCAAAAAATTGACACTATATTTATTCTTCCCTAGTTTTGTTCTGACATCATGATAGAACTTGACACATTACTTCCATTGGCCCTGGCAAGCAGTGAAAACATTCTTCAGGAAATTAAGGAGACCTTTGTGGATAGCTGTTCCAAAGTGGCTGCAGATGTTCTGACTCGTCTGAAAGAGAGAAGCAAAGATGTTCCTTCCAAGGTTCCAGCACAAAACCTGTGTGTTATCCTCTCCTCAGCAATATTTGTTCAAAATTACTTAACAAAGTATGAAAATATGCTGAAAGAGACTAGGAGAAAGTAAGTTCTATGCACTTAAAGCAGTTAAATTGCAAATTAGAATAAAACTAATTAAATAAGTCTGTTATGTCACAATTAAGTGATTATTACTTATATCTGTACAATAAGAAAAGAATAATCAATATTTCTTCAAGATGAATTATTTAATGATATATTTTTCATAAAATTATCAAAAGAAATTTATAGCTTGTACACAATTGACAGTAGAGCAAATTATTAAAGGTGTATATATTTTATTCTGACCCTTGAATGAAATGTTGTCTTTAATGCAGTCAAGATCATGCTCAAATTATTTACTGTTGAAAGCAAAGAATAAATTCTAAAAGGGTTTTGAGAATGAACATCACCCTGGAAAAAGAGGAATTTAATGATGCATTAATACTAATTAAGTCCATTTGTGGCACTAGAGATTATTGCCTTAAATAAATATCAATTTTATTTTATTCCGAATAGGCCATTGTTCTTGCTGCCAAAACAGCAATATCAGGAATTCATCAGAATGATCCAATTTCAAATCACCAGCTACAACATAAGAGTTTGTGCCACAAGTATTTTCCAGGATGCACAGAGCCACCACTGGGAAGATTCCAAATCTTTTTATGAGGTATGGATAATCAATGTGATCTTTTGTTTTTCACCTGTTTCTGCAGCCATCAGCTCATTTTAGTTGGACCTGATGCTTAATTAACATGGGTCAGGCATGGCTTTACTTTCACAGTCCTATCTGATCTCCATAATTGTTTGTTCATATGTGATTCAAATGTTAAGCTGCATCAGCCTTTCATCCACTTAATGAATCAGTATCTTTATATAGGTCATTGTAAATAAAATTATTGAATATATTTGTAGTTTTCCTTGTATAGTGATTGACACTGCAAACATTCTTTACCCATTAATCCGAGAGTGGTTTTACCAATGACCTTAATCTGTTCACGATTTCCTGACTTTGTACTCCAGCCCTCTTGCAATAAAGGAGAATATTCTATCTGCTCCCTAATTATTTGCTCTACCCATTTGCTAACTTTCTGTTGTTTTGGTATAAAAACACCTAAATCTCTCAGTTTACAGCCACCCAGTTTTGTAATGGATTACAAAATTTTAGTCTTTTCCTCACAACACACCTTTGTAGTATCCGTAACATTGACTGCAATACACTTTGTCCTTTATTTACGTTAGTAATACAAATTCTACGTAGCTGAGGCCCTCATGCCAATCTATTATATTCTTTTTTTTAAACTTTATTTATTCGTTCAAAAAACAAATAATATATGACAAATGCAGCAATTAAACATAAACATGAATTTTTTTTATTTATATAAAAAAAAAGAAACCCCCCCCCCCCCTTCAGCCAACTCTCCTTAGGAGAGCCATAAAAAAACAGCCACTTATTAATAAAAAATTATAATTGTCATGTGAAACATATGTAATTTTTTCCATTATTAAACAATATTTCATCTCATTATGCCATCTATTAATATCAATCATTTTTGTATCTTTCCACGTACTAGCAATACATTTTTTCACTACGGATAAAGCTAAATATACAAAAGCTATCTGGAACTTATCTAATCCCAAACCTTTCAGAGGTTGCAAACAAGCCAATAAAAATACTGTTGGATCTAAAACTATTTTAATCTTATACAGGTTTCCTAAAAACGATTGAATTTTCTTCCAAAAAGATTGTATATGTATACATAACAAAACAGCATGGAAAAAAAGTTCCAACCGTATCACCACATCTAAAACACAAATCTAATTCATGAAAACCATTTTTAAATTTTTTTCAGGTGTCAAATATAATTGATGTAAAAAATTGTAATTAATCATTGCATAACATGCATTTATCTATCTAGTTACACTATCATAACAGATATCTAACCAATCATCTTAAGAAAAAAATAAAACCAATATCTGCTTCCCATACCACCCTGTAATATTTATCCATACCATCCTGTAATATTTGATACATAGATGAAATATAACCCTTCATAAGAAATGTCTCAAATTTAGTCATTTTAGGTAAAATTATATCTCTACCAAACATACATTTTACCAAAGATTGAATTTGATAATAAAGAAATAAAGAGTTCTTATCAATACCAAAATGTTCCCTCATCTGATTAAAAGATAAAAACACCCTATTTAAAACAATCTCCCAAATTTTTCACACCTTTAAATCTCCAATGCAATAAACTTTGATTATGTATTGAAAAAGAAATGTTGATTATTATACAATGGAGTCAAAGCCAATAATTTACCCCAAGAGCCTGTCATTTTATTTTTCTTTATCCATAACTTCATTAAATGTTTTGGTATAGACACATTATATTGTTGTAACAAATCTATATTCCATCTAAACAAAAATTGACATATTTCAAATTCAGAAATACTTGCCATCTCAATTTTAGCCCAACTAGGAGGCCGTACCAAATCCATCAATGAACTAATAAAGTTAAGTTGGGCTGCTTCATAATAATTTTGAAAATATGGTAAACTTAGTCCCCCTAATTCATATTTCCAATTTAATTTATTCAAAGCTACTCTCGAAAATTTACCCATCCATAAAAACTCCCTAACCATTTTATTCAAATCTCGAAAAAAAATTTTATCAAGTAAATATGGAATAGATTAAAACAAATATTGTATACGCGGAAAGATATTCATCTTAATTGTATTTATCCTACCCATTAAATTAATAGGTAAATCTTTTCATTTAATCAAATCAGTTTTAATTTTTTCCATTAACGGAGCATAATTTGATTTATATAAAGATTGATAATTAACATTCAAAATTATACCCAGATATTTAATTCGATCAGTCCACTTCAAATTAATAATATTCTTAGAAACTGAATAATCTCCTTCACTTACCGGTAATAATTAACTTTATATCCAGAAAGACATCCATATTGCATTAAACATTCCTTCAAATGCAAAAGTGACTGAGCTGGGTTTATTAAATACACCAATTCATCATCAGCAAATAAATTAACTTTATACTCCTCATCTAAAACTTTCATACCTTGTATCTGTGTATTTTGTCTTATCAACTGTGTTAAAGGTTCAATCACTAACGCAAACAAAGCTGGTGATAAAGGACAACGTTGACGAGTTGATCGAGTTAACTTAAAAGATTCAGAAATCAAACCATTCGTCAATACTCTTAACTACCACTTTACTATATAGAGCCCTAATCCAACCAATAAAAGAAGGACCAAACTTAAATTTCTCCAGAACTTTAAACAAAAAATTCCATTCAACTCTATCAAATGCTTTTTCTGCATCAAAGGATATCACCATCAGGTGATCTAAAGATGGTCGAAATTTATTAATCAAACTAATCACGTGCAAAATGTTATCTGAAGCATATCTATTCTTTATAAAACCTGTTTGATCAATATGAATCAACTTGGGTAAAAATTTAGCCAATTTATTCACTAATATTTTAGCTATTTTATTATCTACATTTAACAACCAAATTGGTCTATATGAAGATACTTTCAAAGGAACTCTATCTTTTTTTAGGAATTACTGTAATTAAAGCACTAGAACAAGACTCAGGTAATTCGTAATGTTCTCCAACTTGATGTAATACATCCCCAAACACTGCATATAAATCATCATAAAAAAATATTATAAAATTCAACCGAAAATCCATCATCACCAGGCGATTTACTGTTCAGCATTTCCAGCATAGCCGTTTTAATTTCTGAATCAGTAAGTGGTCTTCTAACTCCTGTATATCTCCATCCTGTAATATCGGTAAATTCAACTGTGATTAAAAAAAGATCAATCGATCCAGTTTCTTGTTTTCCTTCAGATGTATATAACTTTTTATAAAATGAATAAAATTCATAATTAATCTCACGAGGTTTCAGGTAATAAGAGAATTCCATCTAACAGCATTAATAGTCCTCGATATCTGTTCTTTCTTTAATTGCCGCTCCAATACCTTGTGTGCTTTCTCCCCCCATTCATAATACCGTTGTTTAGTCCTATTAATCACACATTCAAATTGATAAGATTGCAAAGTATTATATTCCAATTTCAACCTAGATAATCCTATTTTCTGATCTTCTGTAGCATCTTTCTGAAATTCCTTTTCTAACTCATCGATCTGTTTCTCTAATTCAAGACTCTGATTTAATTGATTTTTTTTATTTTAGTAGTATTTAGAAGTATTTTTATTTTAGAAATAATTATTTGTCCTCTCAAATAGGCTTTCATAGCATCCCATAATGCAAACTTACTTTGAACAGAATTCGAATTTTATTTAAAAAAAATTAATTTGTTTTTTCAAAAAATCAATAAATTCCGTATTTTTTAACAACATTGAATTAAATCTCCAACGATAAGCCATTTGAATTTTCTCAAAAGTTTCATATGTAACATATAACAGAGAGTGATCTCAAATCACCCTACTTTTATATTCCGCTTGTTGTATTTTCCTTTGTAAATGTGCCAATACTAAAAAGAAGTCAATCCTTGAAAACTATTCATGTCCAGATGAATAAAAGGAAAAATCTTTCTCTGTCGGATTAAGACGGCTCCAAATATCTACTAAATTAAGATCTTTCATCAACGCTTGGACCTGAATTGCCATCTTGGATTTTTTAACTTTGGAGATTTATCTAATAAAGGTTCCAAAACACAATTAAAATCACTATCAACTAAAATATTATCATTAGCCTGACCCAAACATAAAATTGCATCTGAAATAAATATTTCATCATCTGCATTTGGGGCATAAATATTAAGTAAAGCCCAAAATCCACTAAAAATCTTACAATTCAATTTAAGAATACATCCTGCCTTTTCCTCCATTGATTGTAATTCAAAAGATAATTTTTTATGTATCAAAATTGCTACACCTTTAGCTCTAGAATTAAATGAAGAAGAATATAGATGCCCAACCCAGTCCCTTTTTAATTTCATGCTTTCCTTCACATTCAAGTGTGTTTCTTGTAAAAAAGCAATATCAGTTTTCATTTTCTTAATATACGTGAAGACTCGCTTACGCTTAATTGAACTATTTAATCCTCGAACTCGAACATTAAAAGTAGCAAACCTCAACTTACTATTATTACTAAATACCAATAATATCTTTATATAAAAACTCAAATCAACGTATATAGGCCCTCCAATAAAAAAATCACAAATTAAAAACTAACTAAAATGAAAATAAAAAAAATAAAGAAAAAATAGAAACCCCCACCCCCAAAAAAAACCAAAAGGTTGTAATCCCCTAAACAAAAATTGGGTGTGGGTCACCCACCAGTGGCTGATGACTAGTAAAGAACTTAGTGCAAGTCTCTCCCTCCCCAGCCAAACAATCAATAACATCAAAATACCATAATAACAAAATAAAAAAATAGAATAAGAAAATTCTTCTTTTCATCCAAAAGATTCCAATCTCGGAGATTCCATTTCAGAAGGAGGTAGACTCTTTCCATTATCGTTTTTCCCATTTCTGCCATTTCTTCCATTTCCAGAGCATCCAGATTTTTCTTTAGGAGATAACAGTGGATTACGTCTTTGTCCTCTTATATCTGACAATGGATCAGCAAAAATCATTGCTTCACGATCAGTTTCAAAAATCTGAAATTGATAGTCTCCATAAAACACCTTCAACACTGCAGGGTAGCAAAAAGTAGACTTATAACCTTTACGCCACAAAACTTCTTTAACTGGATTGAATCGACGTCGACGTTGAATGACCTATTGACTCAAATCAGGATAAAAAAAAGACTCTGCTATTCTGTATCAATAATGGGGTTTGTCATTGTCTCGCATTTTTTATACTGCAAGTCGAAGTATTGCTTCTCTGTCCAAATAACTCAAACATCGAATTATTACTGGTCTCAGTGGTTGACCAGATGAGGGTGTTCTTCTTAAAGCTCTATGAGCTCTTTCCAGTACCAATCCCCCAGAAAAAAATTCTTGCCCTAATATTTGCGGGATGCAATCTTTAAAGAAACGAAGAGGATCTTGTCCTTCTATACCTTCTGGCAAACCGACAATTTTCACATTATTCCTTCTGCTTTGATTCTCCAAGTAATCTATTTTTCTTTCTAGCTCCTTCTCACGTTCTCCTAGTTCTATGATTGATTTTTCCACCTTCAACACTTTTTTCTGTGTTAGAATTCACTTGTTGTTTACAGTCCAAAAAAGCAGTCTGAAATTTTAAAAAAATCTTCACAAGATGCATCCACACGTGTCTTAACCATATTTAATTCTGAACTTATACCAGCATTCATTTAGACAATAGACAATAGGAACTGGAGTAGGCCCTTTGGCCTGTCGAGCCAGCACCGCCATTTTACAGATCATGGCTGATCACTACCATCAGTACCCCTTTCCAGCCTTATCCCCATAACCCTTAACTCCTTTGCCCACTCATTTGAACCATTCCATTCATTTGAGATGTCAACAAATCCATTCCAGGTTTTATAATAGCATTCAATTGCGTACACTGTGAATCTGTAAATCTCAGCTCTGCTCTCTCTGACATAATGGCAGAACAAGGTAACTGCAGCTCCTGCTGCAACTCAACAGAAGGCATTTTAAAAGTTTTACTGTGGGTCTGCACTCCCAACGACGGCACCCCGACTTTCTCAGGGAGTCGCTGCTGGTCTCCCCCCGTATCTCGTTGTTTTTTCATCAATTCATGAAGAAAAACGATTTCTTCAGATTGAAATGCTACCTGATGCATTTCCAACAATGGAGTCATCTTCCTGTGTGCTCCCTCCATTGAAATCGAAAGGCTTTCCAAATCGGGGTCCACTTCTTGGGAACACGCACATTCTTCCGGAGAATGGGTAATTCCAGCGCCATCCTTCACTTGGTGAGCAATAGACTTTTTTTCAGCTCCCACAGGCAATCTTTGGGGTTTAGACAATGAAGAGATTGAGTCTGGGGCTGTATCAAGTCGTCTAGGCCCCAAATCTTCAGCACTTTGAAAATGTAACTTCTTGTGCACTTGAGGTTTAGTCTTTTTACCATTAATAGCCATAATAGTTCCTTAATACTTTAAACTAAAATTTAAAAAGTTTAAACTTGAAAGCAAAGAGTTAAAAAACAGGTACTTAAAAGTTTGGCCAGAGAGGTCGAGATTACACGTCTAGACTCTACGCCATCTTGCCACGCTCCCCCGTTATATTTTTGTTGTTACATCGTGGGTGGCACAGTTAGTGCAGAGATGAGCACAACACTTTTACAATGCCAGCAACCTGGGTTCAAATTCAATGCTGTCTGTAAAGAGTTTTTAAAATTCTCCCTGTGATCCTCGTGGGTTTTTCCCAGGTGCTCCAGTCTCCTTCCACCCTCCAAACCTATGGAGTATAGGTTAATTGGGTGTAATTGGATAGCCGGGGTCTCAATGACTGGACTTGGCATCTACTGTATTGTAAATAAAAATCCCTCCCACCCTGCCTTCTCCAGGGACTGCTTCCTCGTGCACTCCTCTCTTCCCTTCAATCCCTTCCCTCCAATCGCCCCCTTGGTGCTATCCCTGTGACAACAAGAAATGCTACACTTCTGCCCTCACCTCCTCCCTCACCACCATTTGGGGCTCGAAACAGTCCTTCCAAGTGAAGGAACACTTTAGCTTGTGAATCTGCAGGGGTCATCTGCATTCGACGTGGTCTTCTCGACATCAAAGAGACTCGACGCAGACTGAGATTTCGCTTTGTTGAACACCTTCATGCTGTCCGCTGCAATAGCAGGGCTGTCCATTTCAATTCCTGTCCCATTCCCATGCTGACATGTCTGTCCATGGTCTAAAGCAGTGCCAGACTGAGAATATATGCAAATTAAAGGAATAGCACCTCATATTCTGTCCCTGCAACCAGATGCCATTGGCATCAAGCTCTGATTTCTGTTAGCCCCTGCCCATCTCTTCCCTTCCCTATTCTTCTGTCACCTTTCCTTCAGCTCTGCATTCACATAATCACCTCCCTGTCCTGATCAATTCTCACCTTTCCTCTCCTGTCTTCCTATTCACATACAACTATGGCCTGTTGGCCTGTTGGCTCTTCCCCCTGCCCTTTCCTCCCTCCTCTCCCAGCCTTTTTATTCAGGTACATGTCTACTTTTTGCTTATACCATTGTCGGTATAAGCAAAGGCTCAGGCCAAAAATGTCAGTTATATGTGTATCTTTACCTTCTATAGATGCTAAGATCTTCCAGCATTTTTGTGTTTTTTACTTTTACCATCTCTCCTGTAACAAAAACGGGAAATGTTTGAAATTTTCAGCTGTTAGGGAACATTGTTGATGAAAGAAATTTCATGAAAACTTCCAACATATTTTGTTTCATTTCAGATTTCTATCATCTCCATTATTTTATTTTTTGGATATTTATCTCTCTCAATGGTGAACCAAACCTTTTTCTTCTTAACTTCATTCGGTTGATCTCTTGTTGACCAAACTTTTATGTGGCATTTTATTGAATGTCTTTTGGAAATAAATTATATTTTCTCACGATTCACCTGTGGATTTAAAACAGATCACTATATGTGCAGCCATTTTGTTTACAATCTAGAATGCAACTCAACAGATCCAAATTTATTATATTTTTATTACTTCCGGCTTTAGTTATACAAATCACTTTTAAGTTCTTCCTCCATTTGACCCCCTAATTCTAGCTCTTTTTTGAATGCTTTTTACATCTGTACTGTGAAAAAGGATGGATGGAAAATATGTGTTTACCTTGCAAAAAATTAGAACATTCTGTTAGCTTTCCTAATTAATAATGTGGTTTGAAAAATGAAAAGTATAGCCCTATATATCCATGCTTTGCCTATCAACACCACTATTAGGAGTCGTATAGATACTGCCTACCAGAGACTACTTGAATTCATTCTATTTTTATCTCTATTGAAATAGTTTATTTTTCCTGATCTTCTGAGGCAAGGACATGTCTCGTTGTATTATGAATGTTATTTTTATTTTTGGAATCGCCCCACTTTCAAAATTGTCAATTGCTCACTTCCCAGTCTTGGTCACCTTGTAAGAAATGTCACTGATGGTCATTGGATCTCAGTTACTTATCAATTCTTCTGTCTTGTTTCAAACGTTGCTCCAAAAATGGTGAAGCACAAATAAAGTGCATTAAATATTCAGGCTTTGTTCTGTTGTGCATTACTCTTGGGCTTTGAATTATGGGTGCCCTAGAATTTTGTTTTAATGGACTTCACACAAAATACTAATGAGCCATCCATCCACACTCTTCACATTTAACGCACTTTTCCTTGTGCTGAAACATTTCCAGGCTTAATTGTTCATAAATGTAAATAAATTTCAAGATGCTTTGTGTGCCTTGCATCTTAATTATGGTAATAGAATTTTAAGTAATGTTAAAGAAATTAAAGTATTAAGCCAATTTTTGAGGCAATTTGATTCATAGCTCCTTTTGGTTTAATAGAATTAACTGTAGTTCATTTCATTAGGTTAAATTGAACACAAATTATTTGGAATATTTTATGTCTAAACTATATTTCCTATCCTGATTTGTATTACACCTTTATATATTCTCTGAAGAACTGTCAGGAAACATTTAAATATATTTGGTGCTGTAATATGTGTGGCTCTTTAATTAGAATTAAAATATTCAGTGAGATTTTTAGACGCTGCTCAATTTAACTTGCTTTGAATCAGCAATTTGATTATTAAATAGGGCATGTTTACACTGTAGCTTTGGAACAATAAATGAATCAAATAAAATTATTTCAATTTTTGAAAGTTACTTTGGGAATATTTCACAATATTTATTCAGAATTGTATAAAGATAATCACCACAAGTTTAAGGGACTAGGTGAGTTTGAATTGTTAGATCACAGTTATTCAAGTTCCTGTTTCCCATACATCATCTGAAAATTCCTTTGATAGATAATTTAATTCTGATTTAATCATTTATAGTAAATTGGGAGATAATGGGAGGCTGCAGAAGTTGAACTATAATCTAGACCAGTGGTTTTCAAACGTTTTCTTTCCACTCAGATACCACTTTAAGTAATTCCGATGCCATGGGTGCTCTGTGATTAGTAAGGAATTACTTAAGGTGGCATGTGAGTGGTTTAAAAAAAGGTTGAGAATCACTGCTCCAGACCTAATTGTTATTGAAATATTTTGCTTGATGAAGATTGTCATTGGCCCATTTCCTTTGGAGATATGAAACTGTGCACATTACGAGTCAATTATGTATGATTAAAACAGTGGTTTGCAACCTTTATCTTTCCACTCACATACCACTTTAATATCCCTATTCCATAGGTCCTCTGTGATTAGTAAGGGATTGCTTAAGGCACTATGTGGGTGGAAAGAAAAAGGTGAAAACCACTGTTTTATATGTAACTAATTGAATCGTTATGTGCACAGTTTCAAAGGGAATGGGCCAATGACAATTTTTCTCAAGCAAAATATTTGAGTAACAGTTAGGTGATTCTCAACCTTCTCTTCCCACACTCACCTACCACTTTAAGCAATCCCTTACTAATCACAGAGCACTTATGGCAAAGGGATGACTTAAAGTGGTATGTGAATGGAAAGAAAACGTTTGAAAGCCATTGATTTAGATGAATCCTTCAGTGTAATGTTGGATGCCCTAGCATCTTTTGTTCAAGAAATAAAAGATCCATTATTACTATTTGCGGAAGTTACTTTTTTTTTCTGTTTCTGATAATATTGCATATTGAGATAGAAATGAAAACAGGTTATCTTTTTTGCTGATTGTGGGAATTTCAGATTGAAAATGTGTATGTTTTCTACATGTACTCCAAATATATCTCAAAATTATTTCTTTGTGATTTTTGGGAGGTTGATCTGAGGTTGTGATCTTGCTTCATAATACTTCATCCTTGTATAATTAAAACAATTATATACAACTTAGATTCATTAATTCTCATTGAAGCAAATAATTTGGATTGCTAAAATATAATTGTAAACTCATAACTGTATATATTTGTATGCTAGAACTACCGGTATTAGTTTTATTTTGTTAATGTAAATAAATGGACTGTGTGCTTTTTTTTTTATAGTTCTCTTGTCCATTACACATTGATGCATTGGTTTCTTTTTCATAGTGAATCCATTACAGAGATATTGGAAATAGAATAACATTTTGTAAATCTTTAGCTTGCTATTGTTGATCTCTGATTGATTTGACAGGGAGAGAGATGTTCTTTTTCCATTCAAATGTGGTATTACCATTGTTGTGCTCTCCGATATGATCTCTGGAATACGATGCCCTCTAAGGTCGCCCAGGACCTCCTAGCTGAGGTGTTAAGTGAAACTTTAACCATTTTGACATCCAGATACTTTCAGTGCCGTCCGACATTTAAGAGAACTTCACAGTTAAGGTGAGCTATAATTGTTACAAAAATATATTTTGAATAAAGCAAGTTTACATTTTTCATAATTTTTAGCCTCAGAATATATATTCCAAAGCCAAAGTACAGCAGCTACTGGAAGTTTGAAACAAAGATAGAAAATGCTGGAATTGCACTGTAGGTTTGGTTGCATCTGTGGAGAGAGACTGAATGTTTCAGGTCAATGAGCTTTCATCAGAACAGAAGGAATAGGGGTTAGGAATATTTTAAAATTTCAGGGAAACAGGAGGGACCACTGAGAACAAATAGAAAAGTCTGTGATATAGTGGAGATCAAAAGAAAATAAGAGTGATAATGGGGCTAACTGAAAATGGTCATAAAACCTGGTGGGAGAAAGTAATTGAAATCTGATATAAGTCATAAAAAGAGAAAAAGATTGAAATGCAGGTGGATACAAGATTTTTTGAAATTCTTGAGCTGAAATTCTTGAACTGAAGTGTTGAATCTGGAAGCAGTTAAGTTCCTCAGTCTTGTGTTGAGCTTCACTGAACAGTAGGGGATGAAATGGAGATGCCAGTTAAGGACTGGCATGTAAAATTACAGTGACAGTTATTTGTAATTCATTATGAGCCTGATTGAACAGTTATTGCAATTTATCTGTTTGTTGTTGAATATGGTCAGAAGACTACAGCTCTTACTATTGTTAAAGTAGTACAAGAGTTTTTACTGTATTATCAACAGCACATATACTTCTTAGCAGGTAGAAGTCTTCTATTACCTTCACTATGTCCCTGCTTTTTTCTGATCTCTTCACCATTACCCTTCACCTCTTAAATCATGTACTACAATTTTTCTTTCATTTTTTGAAGTTCTTGAACTGAAGTGTTGAGCCTGGAAGCAGTTATGCTCCTCAGTCTTGTTTTGAGCTTAAGTGAAAATTATTTAAAATTACTTCTTTAATCTCATCAGCAAGATAAACAAATTCTCCAATTCTTGTCGGAAATAGTAAATGCTTCTGCTAATTCTAGGCTTCATTCCTAAGAACTTGAAGAGTGAAATTGTCCTATGGTTAAGGAAGTTCGAGCAGATTGGTTCCACCATTCAAAAAAAACTCTGATCCTGTGTTTCGTTCATTTTTTTTGCCTAATCTTGATAACCTGTGATTTTCATGGTGTCCAAAGATCTATTAATCTTAGCCTCCTCAAACATCCCTCTGAGGTAGAGAATGCCAATTTTATTTAATATTTATCTTTTCTCCCTTCTAAATTGATTCCTTATCCTTAGACCCTGGTTTTAGACTCTCCAGCTTGTGAAAATAGTCCTTGGCATCTATTCTGCTCATCCCTTTCAGAATGTCAGTTCACATTCTTCTGAACTAGTGCTCATCAATCTTTAATTAATCTGTCCTTGTAGACAATTGCTCTCCCCAATATTTTTCTCTTGGCTTTTTAGAATGGTGTATATATACTTAAATGTTTTGAGATTTTTATTTCACAAATAATTTAAATAAAATGGACCTAATTTGCTGCCAGCAGTAAGTTTTTAATGTTAAGTGCTGACCTACATGGAAAGTATGATTTTTTTTTTTGTGGATGCCCTTTTGTCATTTACACTCTTTTTTGAATATTTTATTTAAAAGAAAAACAACCATGATTACAAGAATAATACAATATATCTTAATTCTAACATGGACTAATAAAATTCTAAGAAAAAAACCCAAAACCCCCTCCACTCCTCCACCCCTACAAATATACCCCACCCTCTTTTTTTAAACTTTATTTATTCATTAAAAAAACAAATAATATATGACATATACAGCAATTAAACATGAACATGAACATTTTTTATATATAAAAAAAGAAAAAAAAAGAAAAGAAGAAAGAGAGAAAACCCACCCCCCCTTCAGCCAACTCTCTTAAGGAGAGCCATAAAAGAAGAAAAAAAGTTTTAAATTAAAAAAAATATTTTTTAAAAAAGTTAAATATACATATTAAAATCTAATCAATGTAAATTGAAATGTAAATATTCTGAATATAACAGCCACTTATTAATTAAAAAATTATAATTATCATGTAAAACATACATAATTTTTTCCATTATTAAACAATATTTGATGTCATTATGTCATCTATTAATATCAATCATATTTGTATCTTTCCATGTACTAGCAATACATTTTTTCACTACGGATAAAGTCATGTATACATATACAATCTTTTTGGAAGAAAATTCAATCATTTTTAGAATATCTGTATAAGATTAAAATAATTTTAGATCCAACAGTATTCTTATTGGGTAGTTTGCAACCTCTGAAAGGCTTAGGATTAAATAAGTTTCAGCTTGCTTATATACCCCACCCTCTAATCTTACCCCGATACCCACCTAACCCTAAAGAGAGAATACCAAAACACCAATTCTTAGATTGTGGAATAAGGAAACTCCACTGCAGCCAGATCACCATCTTCAAATTTTCCAATTGAAATAATCTAAATATGGGCTCCAAATCTTTTAAAAAATATAATATTTATCCCTCAAATTAATACATTATCTCTCCATCGTCTTGCACTCTCAAGTTAGTCAAATCCACAACTGCAGCCAAAGCTTGTATAAAATATTCTCCTTCACCATTTCCACCTCCTACCACATGTTACCACAATGGGCACATATTCCCTTCTCCTCCCCCATCTCTGCTTCTGCAGGGACCGCTCCCTCCTCGACTCTCTTATCCACTCCTCCCTCACCATCAATTGTCCCCTTGGCAACTATCTCTACAACCGCAGGAGATGCTCCATGTGATAGTACAGATTCTATCACCAATGTGTATATGTATATATGTAGAGATTGTAGTGTAGGATGACTGTGATTGGCTGAGAGTGTAGCCACACCTACTGGCAGGTCTTGAAGGATTGCTCCTAGCCAGACCAGGTCATTCTGGGCTGGTCGACCTACTTGTGATATACTCCAGTCTTTTAGTTAATAAAAGCCTTGGTTTGGATCAACAAGTCTTTGGTTCTTTCAACGCGCACTGCACTCCACTTGCTCCCACATATTCTCGCTCATCACCATTTTGGGCCCCAACAGTCCTTCCAAATGAAGCAATGCTTCACTTGTGAATTTGCAGGTGTCATCTACTGCATCCGATGCTCCGGTTGTCGTCTCTTCTTCATTGGAGAGACAGGACTCAGACTGGGAGATTGCTTTGTTGGGTACCTTGGCTCTATGTTCCCCAATAGTGTGGATTTTCCAGTGGCCAACTATTTCAATTCCCCATCCCTTTCTCTTGCTGACACATCTGTCCATGGTGTCACACACTGCCAGACTAAGGCCACCTGCAAATTGGAGGAACAGCACCTCATCTTCCATCTGGGCATCCTCCAACAGGTGGACTAGGTTTGAACTGTTTTTTGATCTGTTTCCCCAATTCTTGAGTTAACATTGTCCTCTGATTTCTGTTTAACCTCCACCCCACCTTCTTCCATGTCGCTTTGACCCCTGCTCGGTCTCTCTCGGTGTCTGTCTCGGTGTCTCTCGCTGTCTCTCTTTGCTTTTCCCTTTGTCTCCTTTCACAGAGCCAAAATCAATTCTCACTTCTATCATCTTGTATCCAATTTATACCTTTTGTTGGTTTGGACTCCTTTTCACCTGTCTTTAGTCTTTAGAATCTAGTGACATCTGTCTTTATTCTTACTTCTTACTTTTCCTGGTGAAAGGGCTCAGGCTCGAAATGCCGTCAATACATCTTTACTTCTGATGAATGCTGCGAGCCTGAGTTCCTGCAGCATCCCTATGTGTTTTTACTATTCTGTAAAAATGTACCTTGCGCAAAGAAGAATGGTTAGCTGTTAGAGGTCATTTCTTTGATACCTCGAACATCATTATATAATTTCCCAAAACAATGCCTCAGGTTCATCCAGCTTCAGCCACTTCATTGATTCCTTCCTGTTTACTATAATTCTCAAGATGATTGCACAATGTTCACTTCCTTTTTCAACTAATCAGAAAGTGAAATAGGACATGTTTGTGGGTTGCTAAGTGTCAAATAAAATTTTCACCACAGATACGTCAGACATTCACCATCTCCACCTAACAATTTTTAACATTTAATGCCATTACCATAAAGTGATATATCAATGTGTAAATATTTTAGTATGCTATCTACTCAATGAGTGTACATTCCCCAACAGAATTGACATTACAACCATTCTGCGTTGCACTGAAAACCTTTTATGGTTCATCTGCCATTCAGCTGAGGAATTGCTTCAGCCATTGGAGGACATGTCTCACTGGGTTTTCACCATCCATAACCATTGCAAGGACCTTGGCACTGCTCTTGCTATTTTGACATCACCTCTTGAAAAACTGTATGAGTAAGTAAATTAAAATACATGCCGTACATTGGTACTATATTTACCTGTAATTTCTAAAACTGACAGCTTGATTTTCTAGATGACCTCAAATTTCTCATGGGTACTCAGAATTTGGAAAATAACTTGAAATGTTTAATATAGTCAACTTACGGGCACTAAATTGGAGAATATCTTAAAGGAAGCAAAACTCAGAATGTTATTTATGTTGGGTTCTGCCAAAAGCAAACATATCCCTATTAGCCTCACAAATGTTACAGCTGTGATTGTTCTTGCAACAGTAGTAATGATAGAACTTCATTTCTATGAAATCTGATTATGAATTAGAGCCGGGTACATAGAAGAACAATATTATTAATCTACTCAGAAATGGGATATTCTTGGAATATTCTCTGATGAAACTCTCCCCAATCACAGATTGCACTTGATGCCTGTTTGTGAGTCTTTTTCTTTCTTTGTACTGAAATAGAACACAATTGTTAATGGGGATTTCAGAGTAGTGTTCCTTACACCAAGAGGTGATTCCATTGTTCAGAGTTTAGGTTTATTGTCCAAGTACATACATGACATCACATACAGCCCTGAGATTCTTTTTACTGTTGTCCAGGCAGAATTTCTACTTATTGGTGGTGGATAAAACTTTACACAAGTAAAGATTAAAAAAAAGAGAAATGTAAACCAAGAAAAAAATGCAGACAAATTGTGCAATACTGAAAATAAATAATTCCACTTTGTGTGGTTCATGATTTAACTACCTTTATCAGATCATGTCTCATCCTGTTCTCTTCCAAGGACCACAACTCTAGCTTCTCCAGTCTATCATTGTAGCTAATGCCCTTCATCCCTGTATCATTTTATGAGATGACTTCTGAATACTCTTCAAGGTATTCCTATCTTTCTGTGCTCCCCATTATTGTACACATTACTTCATTTGAAGCCATGCCATTGTGTTATTAAATGTTCATTATGGTGTTTTTCTTTTGCACTCTATGCTATTATTTAAAAATCTATGTTTCCATACAGTTTTTCCACCAGATCTGAACTTTATATATATTTATATTACACTGCAATTACTTTATGATTCATTTATCTTATGATGGCCCAGTCTTCAAAACATTTTTGAGTCTCCACAATACATAAAAAGGACAACTACAAGGTTGCATGGACTATTTTCTGTGCATGACCTATTTGATAACGTTCTGAACCCAAGAGAAGAATGTTGCTCAAACAAGAGCTATGTTACCAAAAAGAATGGCATGATGCAACTCATTAATATTTCTTGGCAACAGTACTGCTATCTGAATCCCCTAATCATTCCTTTTTATATGAAATCATCTCTACATGTTGTATTTAGGGATAGACAATCACATCCAATAAACTATGAATAGATAGTATAAAGTTAATTCACAGATAGACAAAGTATTCAGGGGGTAAAAGTTGGCCTTCATTGCACGAGGAATGAGGCCAAAGATTAGATTAGCATGATCTTTTTGTCTGGTGGACTAGGTTTGAACTGTTTTTTGATCTGTTTCCCCAATTCTTGAGTTAAAATGTTAGGTGAAAAAATTAAGTTTGTGTTTGTGTGTGATCTCTCTGCATCTGATTACACCTAGGTTGCTGTGAGAGTGGGGGTCTGAATTTTACTGTTGAAGATAAAACCTGGGATTCTATTCCAAGTTTTCAAGCTTCTACCTATAGACATGGTTAGTTGGACCATGGAATTTATTGTGGCACTGCTTCAATTTTTTGAAGTGCAGCTCAAACTGAATTAGATATCAAAATCTGGCCTTAATGTTGATAAGGGAACATTCTTGCCAAAAGTACACATGGAATTTCAAGTTCCTTTTCAGACCTGACAAATTCACTTTTGCTATTTGCACCAGCCAAGACTTAACAGTTTGGGAATGCCAAAATACAAATTACATCAAATACTGGAATTGACCTTGTCTTTCTTATTTATTCTGCTGAACTATTACTTTGACCTATTTGTTTAATATATTTCATTTCATTTACATTAATTACAATTAATTTTTTTCTCCATTTTGATTTTGTCAGAGTATTTCACAATGGTTTCTGTGAATACCGCTCTGCAATGCCATCTAAGCCAGTGAAGAGTGGCTATGTGGAATGGTCATTTTGGATTCAAAACTCTTGTTCTTGTGTATCACCCAGGTAAATATGGTCTCTATATTCTTGAATTTATGGGTTTTATGATGTAATTTTTACATGTACTTCAAACTTTACAATGGTTATTAATTTTCAAATGAAGGAAAGGATCAGACTTGGCACATAGAAACCAGAAGTATGTATACTTCTGAGACCTGGACTATTCACAAGTTATGTAAAGGCACTAGAAGAAAAGTCCAAATTCTCCAGAAGGAAAATTGAACCAATGTTTTTGTTCCCTCCTGGCTATTGGCTATAATAGTCAGGCAATATTCTAAGCTCTGTCCAGGGAGGAGATTACCTGTGTACAGGGGATAAGACTTGAGGATATGGTCAAAGCTTCCATAGAACCATAGGAAGCTTCAGCACAGAAAACAGGCCAATTGGCCTTTCTAGTCTGTGTCAAAACATAATTCAGCTAGTCCCACTGACCTGCACCCATTCCATAACCCTCCATACCTCTCTCATCCATCTATCTATCCAATTTATTCTTAAAACCTGAGATTAAGCCCAGTCAGATGGCAGATCATTCCAAACTCCCACCACTCTGAGTGAAGAAGTTCCCCCTAAACCTTTCACTCTAAAGCCATGTCCTCTCATTTTTATCTTTTAATTTAAGTAGAAAAAACTTATTCGCATTTACTGTCTATTCCCCTCATAATTTTGTAAACCTCTCTCAAATCTCCCCTCATTCTTCTACACACCAAGGAATAAAGTCCTAACCTGTTTAATCTTTCCCTTTAACTCAACTCTTGAAGTCCCAGAAATATCTTGGTAAATGTTTTCTGCATTCTTTCAATCCTTCCTGTAGTTTGGTGACCAGAACTGCACACAATACTCCAAATTTGGCCTCACCAATGTCTTATACAACCTCACCATAACATCCCAACTCCTGTACTCAATACATTAGTTTATGAACATCAAAATGCCAAAAACTTTCTTTACAACCCTGTCTACCATTAATCTTAGGATTATTACCAGTGCCATGAGCTAGTCAGAGTAGAATTAGCAGAATAATTAGAATGAATACGTTGCTTGAACAGTGGTGCAGGAGGGAGGGTTTCAATTTCTTGAGGCATTGGAACCAGTTCTGGTGCAGATGGGACCAGTACAAACCAGACGGTCTATATCTGTGCAGAGCAGGATCAATGTACTAAGGAGATGTTTGTTAGTGCTGTTGGGGAACGTTTAAACTAATGGGGTAGGGGGATGGGAACCTACAAAGATAGAATGAGGAAGGTGGTACAGAGACCAAAGATAGTTAAGAAAGAGAAAAATAAAAATAAAGGGCAGAAAAGTCAAAAGCAAAGGATACAGAGGTCACGAGATTCTAAAAGGACAATGAGCATAAGGGCACTTTATCTGAATGCCTGTAGTATTAGAAACAAGGTTAGTGAACTTGAGGTGCAAATCAGTACCCAGGCATATGATTTAGTGGCTCTCACAGAAACATGGTTGCAAGATGGGCGTGATTGGAAATTAAACTTAGAAGGATATCAGGTAGTATGAAAAGATAGGAAGATAAAGGTGGCGGCGTGGTGCTCTTAATTGAGGATGAGATCTGGGAAATACCGAGAGCCGACATAAGATCTAAAGAGTAGAACATTGAGTCCATCTGGGTAGAGGTTAAAAGGAAAAAAATCATTGGGAGTTGTCTATCACCCACCAAATAACAATAGCACAGTGGCAGAGGCAATTAACCAAGAGATGACTGAGGGATGCAAGAACAGAACGGCAGTTGTTGTGGGGTCTTTAATTGCTCGTAGATTGGGAAAATCAAGTTGGTCAAGGGAGTCTGGAGGATGACTTCATAGAATGCATCTGTGATAGCTTTCTTGAGCTACGTGTTAAGGAACCAACAAGGGAGAATTCTATTTTAGATCTAGTATTGTGCAATGAGATAGGTAAAAATAATAATCTAGTAGTTAGGGACTCTCTTGGAAAAAGCGATCATAGAATGATTGAATTTGTCATACAGATGGAGGGTGCAATAGTTAGATCTAAAGCTAGTGTATTATGCTTGAACAGGGGAGGCTGCAGCAGGATGAGGGTGGAATTGGTCAGCAAGGACTGGGAGCACAGACTAGTTGGCAGAACAGTTGAGCAACAGTGGAAGACTTTCAAAGATTTTTCACTGTGCTCAACAAAAATATATTCCCGTTTAAAAATAAGAGCAGTAAGAGAGGCAAGAGTCAACCTTGGTTACTGAAGAAATAAAGGACAGTATAAAATTAAAAGCATATGTACAAAGTAGCCAAGAGTAGTGGGAAACTTTAAAAGGCACCAAAGGATAACTAACCAGAAAATAAGGAAAGGGAAGAAAGATTATGAGGGTAAATTAGCACAATATATAAAAACAGAATGCAAAAAAATTTATAAATATATAAAACTGGAGGGTGAATGGAGTCAACGTGGGTCCCTTGGAAGACGAGAAAGGGAGATTGATATTGAGTAATGAGAAAATGGCCGAGGCATTAAACAAATATTTTGTGGAAGACACGTTCAGCATGCCAAAGAGTGGTGATGGCGATGCGAAGGGAGGTGAGGGGCTCGATAAAATAATTGTTACAAAAGAGATAGTGATGAGCAAATTAATGGGACTGAAAGTGAACAAATCACTTGGTCCTGATGGGATGCATCCCAGGGTACTGAGAGTCATCATTTACCAAAATTCTCTGGATTCTGGGTGGGTCCTTGCAAATTGGAAGACAACAAATGTCACACCACTTTTTAAAAAGGGATGTAGATAGAAGACGGGTAACTAATGGCTAATTAGCTTTATGTCTGTAGTCGGAAAAATGCTTGAAGCTGTCATTAAGGATGAAATAGTGAGACATTTAGAATAAAGCGGTTCCATCAGGCAGACACAGCATGGATTCAGAAAGGACAGGTCGTGTTTGACAAAGATGCTGGAGTTCTTTGAGGATATAATGGGTGCAGTAGATAGAGGGGAACAGGTTGATACTGTATATTTGGATTTCCATTAGGTGTTTGATAAGGTACCGCACAAGAGACATCAATAAGATACAGATGAATGGAGTTGGGGAAAGTATATTGGCATGGATTGAGGATTGGTTAACTGACAGAAGGCAGAGAGTTGGGATAATGGGTGTTTTTCTGATTGGCAGACAGTGGTGAGTGGGGGGCCACAGGGGCCGGTGCTGGGCCCGCAGCTGCTCACCATTTACATTGATGATATGGAAGAGGGGACAGAGTGTAGTGTAGCCAAGTTTGCAGATGATACTAAATTGAGTGGAAAAGCGAATTGTACAGATGATGTGGAGAGGCTGCAGAAGGATATAGTTAATTTAGGTGAGTGGGCAAAGGTCTGACAAATGGAGTACAACGTTAGTGAATGAGATCAGCCACTTTAGCAGTAGATAATAGAAGAGCAGATTATTATTTGAATGGTGAAAAACTGTAGCATGCTGTCAAGCAGAAGGACTTGGGAGTGCTTGTGCAGGAATCACAAAACGTTGGGTTGCAGGTACAAAAGGTTATTAACAAGGCAAATGGAATGTTGGCCTTCATCGCTAGAGGAATTGAATTCAAGTACAGTAATTCTGCAACTGTACATGGTAATGGTGAGGCCGCAACGGGAATATTGTGTGCAGTTCTGGCCGCCATATTTGAGGAAGAATATACTGGCTGTGGAGGCAGTCTAGAGGAGGTTTACCAGGTTGGTCCCAGAGATGAGGGGGTTAATCTACAGGGAGAGACTAAATTGCCTGGGTTTATACTCACTCTAATTCAGAAGAATGAGAGGAGATTTTATAGAAACATATAAAATTATGAAAGGGATAGATGAGATAGAGACAGGAAAATTGTTTTCACTGATAGGGAATACAGCCTCAAGATTCAGGGGAGTAGATTTAAGACAGATGAGGAAAAACTGTTTATCCCAGAGAGTTGTGAATTTGTGAAATTCTCAACCCAGGGAAGCAGTTGAGGCTACTTCATTAAACATATTTAAGGTTCAGTTAGATAGATTTTTACATAAAAAAGGAATTAAGGGATATGGGGAAAAGGCAGGTAGGTGTTGAGTCAGGTATCAGATCAGCCGTGATCTTACTGAATGGCAGAACCAGCTTGATGGGCCAGATGGCCTACTCCTGCTCCTATTTCTTTTATTTATGTTCTTGTGTACCTGTGACACCACTTTCAGGGAATTATGTACCTGTATTCCCAGATTCCTTTGTTCTTCTGCACTCCTCATTGCTCTACCATTTGCTATGTATGTCCTACCTTGGTTTGTCCTTCCAAAAGGCAACACCTCAGACATGTGTGCATTAAATTCCATCTGCCATTTTCTATCCCATTTTTACAGTGGATACAGATCCCTCTGCAAGCTTTGAAAACCTTCCTTGCTATCCACAATGCATCCAATCTTAGTGTCATCAAAACTTGCTGATCCAATTCATCACATTATCCAGATCATTAATATAGACCACAAACATCAGTGGTCCCAGCATTGATCCCTGAGGTACACCACTAATCTCAGGTCTCCAGTCTGAGAAGCAATCATCCACTACCACTCTCTGTCTTCTCCCATTCAGCCAATTTCAAATCCAGTTTATAGCCTCTCCATGAATACCTAGTGTCTGAATCTTCTGAACTCTTATCTCATGTGCAACCTTGTCAAAAAGTCAATGCAGACAACATCCATAGCCTTTCCTTCATTTACTTTCTTGGTAA
Source organism: Narcine bancroftii (assembly GCF_036971445.1). Taxonomy (NCBI): domain Eukaryota; kingdom Metazoa; phylum Chordata; class Chondrichthyes; order Torpediniformes; family Narcinidae; genus Narcine; species Narcine bancroftii. The sequence continues at coordinate 222,370,363 of NC_091469.1, read as the reverse complement.
CCTCCTCAAAAAAAACTATGAGATTCATTAAATATGACCTACCACGCACAAGGCCATGCTGATTATCCTTAATCAACCCTTGGCTGTCCAAATACTTGTACAGTAGATCTGATCTCTCAGAATACCCTCCATTAATTTACCTACTAATGATGTCAGGCTCACCAGCCTGTAATTTCCTGGTTTACTTTTGGAGCCTTTTTTAAAGCATGATCTACCCTCTATAGCGACTTTGATGCATTAATTCGTGACATATTTCAATTATTAACAATACAATTCCAGATGTATTTAAATTCTTTATTTCCAACATAAACCTGAAATTATCTTCAACATTCAATGAAATGACTATAAATAACATCTGCATTAAAGCTCCGTGAATACAGAGTAACATTTATGCTAACAGTCAACTAATGTTATAATCGTTTCACTGACCCTTCTCTACATCACCATGTTTATATTATTCAATCTGACGCTTCCAATATGCGTCATACGTTACCATGCATGCTTCAACCGACTCTCCAATACACAAACGTACTGTGGATGCTCCAGCCGGCACACTAATATGTTAATGCACTGGAACTCACACATGTGCACATTAACAAAGATGGCTGCGGGAAGCCAAACAAACTTGCAGATGCGTCTGTTGCTTGCGGGGACCAATGAGACGCCAACCTAACAATGTAAGTAAACAAATGGCTCTTACAATACTAGCCCCTAATTATTATAATTAGATGTAATGTCTTAAATAATAATTATACAATAATATAAATAACATATAAAATTCAAACTTTATACAGATATTGTTTCTTCATAAGACCAGAGGTTGCCAGCACATTGTCTTGAAAAAGAGTGATCTTTACCACCACTCAGCAGTTATTGTTTTATTTTGCTTTCTGACCTTGCAAATTTTATTTACAATTAAATCTTTATTCTGTCAACATCTTTCTTGATCTTTCCCTTACTCACTTTCGAAACTAAAGAATTTTTGGATTTATTCTCATCCCCTTGAAATCCAGTTTTGTTTCCAAGTACAAAATTAAAATCTTTCTGTTCACTGTTTTCGTGATTATCTAATATTTCCAAGCCCTTTTTCAGCATTTTGTTATCCGAATGCAATTGCACCAAAATGTCAGTCACATGCCACAAATTCCATGAATGTAATTTTCTGCGTTTGCCAGTTATGCAACATGTCGCGAGAGTTCTTCATTGACCTTGTCTACTGCAATCTCTGAGCTACAAAAACTTTTTTCATATTTGGTCTCAGTCTTTTGTTTTGGCCTGCCTCTGATTCAATTACACAGGAATAATCACCAGCAGTACACTGACCCTTCTCTACATCACCATGTTTATATTATTCAATCTGACGCTCCCAATACGCGTCAAACGTTACCATGCATGCTTCGACCGACTCTCCAATACACAAACGCAGCAGGTTTTTTACTTAACCATAGTGTCAACAGAATTCTGTGTTTTCCCAGCAGTATTTGCAATATCTTCTAATACTTAATTTTCATCCATTTCTGTTGAAAATAATTCCTTCAATATTGGTTTGTATGCCTTTGATTTATTTTCACAACAATCTGTTTTCTTCCGAAGTGAATTTTTTATTTACAGTCCTTTGCTGTTCCCACGACTCAAATTTCACAACCAAAATCCTATTGATACTTTAACTGTTCCTGAGCAATATAATTATTTCCTCCAAAAGGTCCATTAACTGTCCATCCAAGCCTAGTTGTAACTGCAGAAGGTCCATCTCCCCTACTCCGTATTACATTGAGTGGTTCCAAAGCCTTTGGTATGTCTAAACCCATCAGCATCTCTACCTCAGAACAACTTCAGTTAGATAAGACAACTGATGGATATCGTTTTGATTTAGGATGTTTTCTTCATGCATAGGCATAGTCTTTTGAGTGTATAAAATTGAAAGATCACAAAAATCCTTGTCATACAATCCAGCAACCTCGAAGCCTGAAACAATGTTGGTTTCAACAACATTTTTTTGTCCCATGATTTTCAACATAATCTTTGACTTTCTTCCTTGAAGATTATATTTGTTCATCAGTCCCACAATGCAAAAAGATGCAGTACTGCCTGGTTCAAAAAATGCATAAGTGCATATTATTGTCTTCCCATTCATGCTCTTGATTTGTACAGGCCCTATTGAGAGTTTGCAGTTATTCCCATTGGCTCGAGAAAGAGCACTTGTCTGAATCGAGGCTATAACACAATTTTCTAATGTTTCCTTTGTTTCTGTTTGCTTTTTTTTCCAATTCCTTGTTCCTTTGACAGATTTTGAGATGCTTAAAATTGCATATGCAACAACTAAGTTAAAATTTTCACTGATGTGTCCTTTACATAAACAGCCAAAACCTATTCCATTTTCCTTTTTTTAAAAAAAAACACGATTTTCTCTTCGTGTTCCTTCTTTTCCAACCTAGACACATTTCCAAACTATGTCCACCTTTTCAGAACAAACATCTCTTCTCAGTAGGTAAACTCTCCTTTTCCTTAGTTATTTTATCTTTTTCTTTATTTATAACTGACACAACAGAAGCAAAAGTTCTCCTTTTCAATTTTGTACTAGACTGAGAGTTAGACCTCCTTATGTCTTTGTTCCCCATTGAAGTGTCTCTGGGATGTATTTCTATATATTGGATCGATTTCAATGAATGCCTGCCCTTCAAGAAAATCCACCAAATCCTTTAAGGTAACTCTGATTGAATATTTTTCTAAAAATCACAAGCCAAATGTCTCCATCTATCCCACATTCAGTAAGTAATTTATCTAAGATAATTTGCATATTACCAGGCATGTCAAGCTCACTAATGTTGTCAATTTCTTCCATGGCATTACAACATCCTCTTAGAAAGAGAATGTATGCTGTAGAGCCTTTGCATCATTCGGTTTTATTGATGATTATTTAAGGGCTTTATCTATATAAGCTAAAGCAATTTGATTAGCTTTGTCAAATCCTCTTTCTGAGGATCTATGTTGACAACTCTTTACAAGTTCCTTTGGCTGTCTTTCTGTAAACATTTCCAAATAAAAATGACAATCCTCAGGGTCTTGACACTTGTTTTCAATATTACATCTAAAAGAATTAATGGTATTGAAGTGGGTCTCCAACAAAAACTTGAATCTCCTTCTTGGGCAAAGGAGTTAAAGACTATAATTGGATCAATGAAGTAACTATTTCATTGTTTCTTCTCATGGATGCTAGTTCATTGCTCTCTTCTCTGCCTCTTGTAGCAGGTAATGTATCCAAAAACTTCTTGTAGATTCACCCTTATTTCTGATGCTTGACTCGAATGCCAATGAAGATGCAGCATTTGATTGAACCCAAGCTGCATCTCTGTCCGCGGATGTTACCACTGGTACATATGGCTTGGCTACACCACACTCTGTAAGAATTTGTTCGTGTATATGCATGTCTTGTACCCATGGTACGAAGATATCTGTCTTAATGATTGGTTTTGTTTCCAGTGGCTCGTTCTAAAAATATGATTCTATACCAGGGGTCTGCAACCTTCATCATTATAAGAGCCATTTGGGCCTGTTTCCCACCAAATAAAACCCATCTGGAGGCGCAAAAGCAGTTTGATCCCTAAAATGAAGAATACCCTGCATATATAGTTTCATTACACTTATGCTGTGTATATAAGGACTATAATTTGTTGCATTTATGAAATAAAGGAACTACAAACAGAAAACAACTGACATTTTATTTCTGTTTGTAACAAAGCAAAACAACAAATTCTTTTGAACTCTTATATTAAAAAAAAAGACACTGGCTCGTATAAGTTTCAAATAAAATACACAATGCGGGCCTGTTCGTGTCCATCCCTTATTTGTGGATTTAAAAAAAAGAAATATTTGCTTTAATTAAAAAGAGCAAACACAAAAATGCCAGTTTGTATTTTATTTTGAAGGTTGCCGTCATCCATTGATTTCCTCAGTCGCATAGTTACAGCAGTGAACCAGTGAACCGCCAACCTAAATTTAAAACATAACTACATCAGTTAATACATTAAACACGTTGCTCCTTAACAGCAAAGTCAGTAGCTGCTTCAGCCATTTTAACTCCTCTTGTTCCACCGTCCTTCGAGCCCAGCCAAATCAACAGTCCCAATGGACTAGCAGAATCAAAATCCATTCTGTGTTCAAACTTGCCACAAATACACAGAAGGAGTCTACAGACTTAAGCTTACCACTACTGATGGCTGTAATGTGCTGCTATTAACAAACGAGTTTCCATTGCAGTGTCTGTCAACAATATCGCTGATTTTAAAGAAATGGCTTCACTAGCGTGATTATAAGACACTTTGCTATTAGATTTAGAAACTTTAAATCCTCTGGCCAATACTCATAGCAGATGTATGTGGATTACAAACTGTCCCAACTCGAGGCATTTCCAAACGGCCGACCTAACTTTCCATATCAATCCAAAGCACAGAGAGTTTCTTTTATATCTTCTAACCTTCAATTTTTTGTTCCAAACAATAAACTTTAGGTGACTAAATACAGCAACTAAATACTAAATTTAGTACATACTAAATACAGTAAGTAAACAAATTACACATTTTGGCTCTTACATCCTCCAGCCCCTCACATGGCTAAAGGGCATTTTAAATATTTCTGCCAGGACCCCTGCAATTTCTACACTTTCAAGGTCCTAGGCACAATCATGTTAGGCCTGGGAAATTTATTTACCTTTATTTGCTATAAGGCAACAAGCACCTCCTCATTCTCCTCATATATTCCATGCATTACTGTTTGTTTCCCTTCCTTCCTTATACACTCTGCTAGTTTCCTGAGTGAATACTGATGCAAAAAAAATATTTAAGATCTCCCCCATCTCGTTAGGCTCCACACATAGATGACCACTCTGATCTTCTAGGGGATGAATTGTATTCCTTATTATCCTTTTATTCTTAACATACTTTGGTTTACCTTCACTTTATCTGCCAAAGAAACCTCACATCTTTTTGCCTTTCTGATTCCCTTCTTAAGTATTGTCTTAGATTTTCTATACTCTTCTAGTATCTCATTTGCTCCTTCTTGCCTATACCTTATTCACCTTACTCTTCCTCTTTACCAGATTGCTAATATCTCTTTAAAACTGAGGTTCTCGGTGTCTGCGAACCTTGCTTTTAATCCCAACAGGAACATGCAAACAATGCACTCTAAGAAAATTTCACCTTTGAATGCCTTCCACTTACTGAACATATCCTTGCCAGACAACAACTTACCCCACTCTTCCTCGATCCTTTCTCATTTCCACAGAATTGGCCTTTCTCCAGTTTAGAATTTCAACTTGAGGACCAGACCTATCCTTATCTATAATTAACTTGAAACTGAAACACTGAAGAAGATCATCATCTTGATTCACTGGAATTTAGATCAGAACAGCACAAGAATAGGCCCTTCAGCCCACAATGTCTGTGTTGAACACAATGCTGCACATGATCTATATCCCTCCATTCCCTGTACATTTTTTTTTCTTCTTTGGCTTGGCTTCGCGGACGAAGATTTATGGAGGGGGTTGTAGAGCTCGTCGAAAGAACCAAAAACTTGTTGATCCAAACCAAGGCTTTTATTAGCAAAAGACCGGAGCTCTTCACAGGTGGCCGACCAGTCCGGAATGATCCGACCTGGCTAGGGACACAACCCTTTAAGGCCCAAACAATAGGTGTGGCTTAGCTCTCAGCCAATCGCTGTAAGCACAGTCTAGATACAGTAACTATATACACTATGTACATTGGTGATAGATCTGTACTATCACATTCACCCCTTCTTGGAGAATTGACCCTGGAAAAAAAAAAACAAAAATGAGGGAGAGAATGAAAAGGAAGGGGTAGGTCAAGGACTGTAGCGGTCAGGGGGTCTGACCATCCGGCGTGACCGCCGTGGTGCCGGGATTGGGGTCGCTGGAGTGGTGTCGCCAGCGGGCTCATCGGGTGCGACTGCTCCGTCGCTCAATTCCCCAGTCGTTTTGTCGGCAGGGTGGCCCGAGTCATTGGGGTGCTGTTGGTCCTTCTGTTGCGGCACGGGGCCTGGAGCATAAGGAGTTGGGGGGTTTGCTGGGTCTACCGCGTCCTGAGCTAGGTCCCGCACCGAAACAGTGTCCTCCCGCCCGTCTGGGAACTCCACGTATGCGTAATGTGGGTTCGCGTGGAGTAGAGTCACTCGGTCGACCAAGGGGTCGTTCTTTGAGTGCCGGACGTGGCGTCGCAAAAGGACAGGGCCAGGGACGGTGAGCCATGCCGGTACAGTGGTTCCCGATTCGGATTTCCTCGGGAAAAGAAACATCCTTTCGTGGGGGGTGGCATTTGTTGCAGTACATAGGAGGGAGCGGATGGAGTGTAAGGCACTAGTGAGAACCTCCTGCCAGTGAGAGGTGGGGAGACCTTTAGACCGGAGAGCCAGTGTAACCGCTCTCCATATGGTGGCATTCTCCCTCTCGACCTGGCCATTACCGCGTGGGTTATAGCTCGTGGTCCTGCTTGAAGCAATACCACACTCCAGAAGGTACTGTTGCAGCTCTGCACTCATGAATGAGGACCCCCTATCACTGTGGATGGAATTGGGGTACCCGAAGATGGTGAAAATACTGTGAAGGGCCTGTATCACTGAGGTGGCAGTGGTGTCTGGGCAGGCCACAGCGAATGGGAAGCGGGAGTATTCGTCGATGGCCGTAAGGATGTAGGTATTACGGTTGGTCGACGGTAGGGGTCCCTTAAAGTCTACGCTAAGACGCTCGAAGGGGCGGGTGGCTTTGATGACGTGGGAGTTATCCGGACGGAAGAAGTGGGGCTTGCATTCGGCGCACACCGAACAGGCTTGGGTCATGGAGCGGATCTCCTCAACTGTGTAGGGTAAGTTGCGCGCCTTGACAAAGTGAGCAAACCTAGTGACCCCTGGATGACAGAACGCCTCATGGAGTTTCCGTAGTCTGTCCATCTGTATGCTGGCGCACGTCCCCCTGGAGAGCGCGTCAGGCGGGTCGTTGAGCTTACCAGGCCGGTACAGGATGTCATAGTTAAAGGTGGAGAGTTCGATTCTCCATCTGGCGATTTTGTCGTTTTTTTATCTTACCACGCTGGGTGTTGCTGAACATGAAGGAGACCGCGCGTTGATCAGTCAACAGTGTAAAGCGCCTCCCAGCGAGGTAATGTCTCCAACGACGTACCGCTTCAACTATGGCCTGGGCCTCCTTCTCGATCGAGGAGTGTCTACTCTCCGGACCCTGGAGGGTTCTGGAGAAGAAGGCTACAGGCCGACCGGCCTGGTTCAAGGTGGCTGCCAGGGCGAAGTCGGATGCATCGCTCTCGACTTGAAACGGGACAGACTCATCGATCGCGTGCAGCGTCGCAGCAGCAATGTCAGATTTGATTCGATCGAAAGCCGCTGTGGCTTCGGTCGAGAGGGGAAAAGAGGTGGTCTTGATAAGAGGACGTGCCTTGTCGGCGTAGTTTGGAACCCATTGGGCATAATACGAGAAAAGGCCCAGGCAGCGTTTGAGAGCTTTCTGGGTATGTGGGGGGGGTAAGTCCATTAAGGGACGCATGCGGTCAGGATCTGGCATGACTATCCCGTTTTCCACCACACAACCTAGAATAGCGAGTCGTGTGGTCCGGAAAACACACTTGTCCAAATTGTAAGTCAGGTTTAGCTGAGGGGCAGTTTGAAGAAATTTGTCTAGGTTGGCGTCATGGTCCTGCATGTCGTGGCCGCAGATGGTGATATTGTCCAGATACGGGAAGGTAGCGGTTAGCCCGTTCTGGTCCACCATCCTGTCCATTTCCCGCTGGAAGACCGCGACACCATTTGTGACCCCGAATGGTACCCTGAGAAATTGATATAGCCGCCCATTCGCTTCAAAGGCCGTGAATGGTCGGTCCTCGCAGCGGATCGGGAGCTGGTGGTAGGCCGAACGTAGGTCAATAGTGGAGAAAATGCGGTACTGGGCGATCTGGTTCACCACATCTGTGATGCGTGGCAGGGGGTACGCATCCAGGAGTGTGAAGCGGTTAATGGTCTGGCTATAGTCGACCACCATCCGTAGTTTTTCCCCATTCTTGACAACCACCACCTGGGCTCTCCAGGGGCTTGAACTGGGTTCGATGATGCCCTCATCCAGCAATCTACGCACCTCACTCCTAATGAATTGCCTGTTTTCGTAACTATATTGCCGACTTTTGGTGGCCACAGGCTTCCAGCCAGGGGTGAGGTTTGCGAAGAGTGCTGGCGGGGCAATCCGGAGTGTGGAAAGGCCGCAGGATTGGCCCCGGGGCACGGGGGCGGGTTGCTCGGGTGCTTCGGGAGTGGGGCGATGGCAGACCGAGAGGGGGGCGTGGGGTCCCCCAAAGTGTAGGGACACCGTTTGGAACTGACACTGGAAGTCTAATCCCAGCAACACTGGGGCGCACAATTGGGGAAGGACGAATAATTTAAAGTGGGTGACCGTCACGCCCTGTACTTCCAGCGTGGCGATGCAATACCCCTTTATCCCAGTCGAGTGCGACCTCGTCGCTAATGAGATCCTCTGGGTAGTGGGGATAATATCAAGTCCCCAACGGAGGGCCAGATCTGGCTGGATAAAACTGTCAGTTGACCCAGAGTCAAATAAGCAATTGGTGTAGTGTCTATGCACTTTAATCAGTTCCATTGCTCTGGTGAGGGGATGAGAGCATTGCTGGTTTAATGTTATTGAAGCAGTTGACAGGCGAGTTTTGCGCGATGACGTCACGCAACGTGATGACGTCACGCAACGGGATGACGTAGTCAACGCTCGAGGAGCAGGTTGGAGAACCTCCCGGAAGTGCTGTTGTGGCGGGTGAATGGTAAGTAGTGGGGTTTGTAGTTGCTCGCGATTGGCGGTCGGGCCCTGGCGGTCGTCAGCAATGGACGCTAGGGTGAGCACCTGGTTGGCCGCGGGGGTGGCTGCGGCGGCGGTAGCGTCGGCCCCGGGGGTGTCTGTGGCGGCGGCAGCAGCGGCGGTAGCGTCGGCCCCGGGGTTGTCCGTGGCGGCGGCAGCAGCGGCTGTAGCGTCGGCCCCGGAGGTGTCCGTGGCGGCGGCAGCAGCGGCGGTAGCGTCGGCCCCGGGGGTGGCTGTGGCGGCGGCAGCAGCGGCGGTAGTGTCAAGTGTTCCGCACGGGGGCGAGAGGCAGGCCATCACCATGGTTGCGACGGTGGGTTGCCCCTTCCGGGTTCGGCGTCTCCGTGACGTCAGGCGTTGCCGTGCAGGGGAGCCCTCGCTCTCATTGGACGAGAGCTCTGGGGAAGAAGAGTTTGAATGGGATAGTGGCGGTTGAGCTTCACACGAGGCACTGTGTTTGCTGGCGGCCATTTTAGACCTACAGACTGCAGCAAAGTGGCCCTTTTTAAGGCACTTCTGGCACCTGGCTTTTCTTGCTGGGCACTGGGATCTGCTGTGCTTGTCCCTCCCGCAGAAATAACATTTCGGGTTCGCACGGGGCAGGGTAGCAGCAGCCGACAGGCCGTCGGGTAGGGTAGAAGGGCACTCTACTCACATCAGAACGAGGGGTCCAGTCCCTAGAGAGCTCGGTGGACTTTAAGGCTGCATCCTCCATTGTGATCGCAATCCGGGCCACGTCCTCTAGTTTTTCTACCCCTTGTTCGAGCAAACGCAGCCTCACTTCGTTCGATCGGAGCCCGGCCACATAGGCATCCCGGACGAGGTCGCTAGTGATCTCGGCAGCAGTTTTGTCCACACAGTTACAGTCCTTGCCCAATGCCTTTAATACTTGTAAATATGCCCTGCTGGACTCGCCGGGCTGTTGCTTCCTCGACGCAAGCATGAGCCGGGCATGAACTCTGTTCACCGGTTGATCATACAGTTCCTTCAGTACCTTTATGGCTGCGGTGTAAGTGGTCTCATCCTGGATGTTCTCGTAGACTCTCAAGGACACCATAGACAGCAATGCTGTTAGACGCTGGTTATCCTCCTCTACCTGAATGAATCTCAGGAAGTTTTCAAAGTTCAGCAGCCAGAACTTAAAGGCTTTGAAGGCTGTAGCTGACTGTGGGTCGATATCAAGTTTTTCTGGCCGAGTTAAACGCTCCATCCCTTTCAAAAAAAATTCTTTTTGCTAATAAAATTGTAGAGCTCGTCGAAAGAACCAAAGACTTGTTGATACAAACCAAGGCTTTTATTAGCAAAAGACCGGAGCTCTTCACAGGTGGCCGACCAGTCCGGAATGATCCGACCTGGCTAGGGACACAACCCTTTAAGGCCCAAACAATAGGTGTGGCTTAGCTCTCAGCCAATCGCTGTAAGCACAGTCTAGATACAGTAACTATATACACTATGTACATTGGTGATAGATCTGTACTATCACAGGGGTAAAAAGTCCACGTCATCTGCAGGCTCGTTTGTGGCTGACAAGTCCGATGCGGGACAGGCAGACACGATTGCAGCGGTTGCAGGGGAAAATTGGTTGGTTGGGGTTGGGTGTTGGGTTTTTCCTCCTTTGCCTTTTGTCAGTGAGGTGGGCTCTGCGGTCTTCTTCAAAGGAGGTTGCTGCCCGCCAAACTGTGAGGCGCCAAGATGCACGGTTTGAGGCGTTATCAGCCCACTGGCGGTGGTCAATGTGGCAGGCACCAAGAGATTTCTTTAGGCAGTCCTTGTACCTTTTCTTTGGTGCACCTCTGTCACGGTGGCCAGTGGAGAGCTCGCCATATAACACGATCTTGGGAAGGCGATGGTCCTCCATTCTGGAGACGTGACCCATCCAGCGCAGCTGGATCTTCAGCAGCGTGGACTCGATGCTGTCGACCTCTGCCATCTCGAGTACTTCGACGTTAGGGATGTAAGCGCTCCAATGGATGTTGAGGATGGAGCGGAGACAACGCTGGTGGAAGCGTTCTAGGAGCCGTAGGTGGTGCCGGTAGAGGACCCATGATTCGGAGCCGAACAGGAGTGTGGGTATGACAACGGCTCTGTATACGCTTATCTTTGTGAGGTTTTTCAGTTGGTTGTTTTTCCAGACTCTTTTGTGTAGTCTTCCAAAGGCGCTATTTGCCTTGGCGAGTCTGTTGTCTATCTCATTTATGTTTATCTAAATGCCTCTTAAAGGTCTGCTTCCACCACAACCCCGAGTTGTCTGTTGCATATTTACCCTGGGAAAAATATTCTGTCTCTGGGAATCTCAGGCCTTGACTGCTCAAAGTGGAGAGGAGCATTCAGGATAGTACTGAGAAAGTTTAGACCAAGTTTTGGTGCACACAGAGGAACAAAAAAACTACCTACTCACCCACTCCATGAGTCACCTCTTCTCCCATTTGGAGAAAAGTCTGCAGTTCCATCGTTGGCCTAATTAGTCACTATAGAATCCACATTGCTCGTGATGAAACTGGTGATCCTCAATCCCAAAGATCTGTCCAAAAGTAGGAAGGCAATTTCCCAGATAGCATTGGAAATATTTAAATAGAAAGATGCATGGAATAAAATAGAATATTGAATAAATTGATCTATATTCCCTGATTTTGTAACAGAAGCCATGTACCAAAATTACTTTTAACAAATCAAAACTAACATTTGGGGTTTCATAAGACTATATTATCTCCTGATGTTTGTGTGTACTACTTTTCAACATTTTAGTTCATTTTCTAATGGAGTTACAAGTGAAGATTTTTGTTTAAAAAGGATTTCATCCAATTATTTTGTTTTCTGGACTACGTTTGGTATTTCTTTTCAGTTCTTCTGTAGGTGGTGGTAATTTAAAGTAGAGATCTGCTGTATGTTGGTTGTTTTATCAGTGCTATTATTTTTATGCACAAACTAACTATGTAGGAACTCAGCATCAGTGTGGAGAAAAACTGTTGTTGACATTTTGGGTCATATCCCTCTGCTTTTATGTCCCAAGAAGCCCTCAGTTTTTAACATTTTTCCCCCTCACTCGCTCCTTTTCTCATGAACTTTTTCGATGATCACCTGTCACTTCACCTGGATATGTGATAAACCATCATCTTTATTCTTCCTTTATTTTTCTCAACCTTCATTGCTTCCTAGAACTCAATTCTTGGTAACTTTTTTGCAGCAAAGAAAGTGATATTCTTACAAATGCACTTTCTCAGCATTTATTATTCAGTTGATATTAAATTATCTTGTGTTTTATATTGATTATTTGAGAACATATATTTCATACTTGATTTGTTTAATGTATGTGTGGCATATTTTCCCATAAATATTTTGTTGCCTATGGAAATTTTCCTTCCTATTTTATTGATTGCACCTCCTCTTGATAAAAATATTGGTTCCTCGAACTGATTTTAGTGATACCATGTGGATATGCTTAGTACATTGGTATAGATTTTGCTGAAAATTTGAGAGAGTCCCATCTGCGCTTGGGTATGTTACTTGGAGTAAAACATGAAAGTCTGCAACATTGTGTTGAATTAAAAACACAATGCTGGAGAAACTTAGCTGGTCATACAGGGAACTTTATATAGTAAAGATAAAAAGCCCGAAATGTTGGTTATGTGTTTTTATCTTTGCTTTATAAAAGATGCCGTTTGACCTGTTGAATTTCTTCAGCATTATGTTTTTACTATGTAATTTGGAGTAGATGCACCAAGATCCACATGGGCAATTAGCATGAAATATGGAAGTTTCAGCCCAAGGAATATTTTCACTATCCTCTCCCCATCAATCACAGCAGTCTTTTCCCTCACTCCCACCACAACTCTCATAAGTTGTACCAAAGCAGCATCTTGCTGGCAATTCCCAATTTACCTGCAGCTCCTGTACTCAGTCACTGAAAGAGCAGAAGCTGCTTTAATGTGTTTTGGCTTGTGTGTTCCAGCCAAAGTTTCATTTTGTGGTTCTCAACCTTTTTCTTTCTACTCACATACCACTTTAAGTAATCCCTATGTCATTGGGGATCTATGATTAGTAAGGGATTGCTTAAGGTGCACGTGAGTGGGAAGGGAAGGTTGAGAATCACTGCTCTAGACTTGATTGTTACTTAAATATTTTGCTTGAGAAAAATTGTCATTGGCCCATTTCCTTTGGAGTTATGAAACCATACACATAATGAGTCTATTAGGTATGATTAAAACAGTGGTTTTCTAACTTTTTCTTTCCACCCACTTACCACCTTAAACCATCCCTTACTAATCACAGAGCACCAATGGCATAGGGAATACTTAAAATGGTATGTGAGTGGAAAGAAAAAAGTTGAGAACCACTGGTAGTTGTAATTTCTGCTACATAACCTCTGTCCGTGAAAATTAATTTTGTAAGTTTTAATGGATATTCCATCAGTTATCAATAAATTGTTAGAGGGGTAAATAATAAAAATAAATAAATGATTGTACATTTGATTGTTTTATTTTTTCTTCCTGTCCTTTATTTCTCTATCTTAATCCAGTTTTCTTTTCCATCTCTCGTTTTCTTTTCCATCTCTCGTTTTCTATGCTTCATTTGATGAGTTTACTTCACATTTCTAATTTCAATCTCAGCCAAGCCTTTTAATGATCTTTCTAGCTGATTACTTACTGCCACTTTACCAGGAAACAGCTTGAATTAGTCCAAAGGGAAACACTGTCTTGTTCTGTAAAACAAAAACGTTCATATAATATTATTTTTGAACATTTTTGAGATGTTTGTGGAAAAAAATCATTTAATCTCTGAAGTATAAATGAACTTAATATTTGTGTGTTCCAGCTCACCACTGTGTGATAAAATATCTGTTGAGCAACACCTTCAATTGTTATTAGCACAACCCAGCTGTGATTGGAACTTACTTCTGCAAATGCTTATCCTTCACAATTGTCTGGTACCTCGAATTCTGCTAAATAATATGCGTAAGTGTAAAGTTTTATGTAATAACAAGGGACGTTTCTCTTAACCATGTTGAGCATATAATTTTCCAGTAAGCACATAAACATAACATTCTGCAAGGAATTTGCTGATCAGTGATAAAATCTGTATGTAAATTTACTTTGCTGGGACTTGAAAAGTTTGAATGTTTATAGAATAAACCAATTAGAATTTATGGGCTAACTTTCTATTTTGTAAGGCAATTCCTTGAAATTCTTTTACTGACTAATCATGTTGATCATTTTGATGCTTAGTGCACCAGTACTGAATCTTAATACATTAGATGTTATTGGTCAGTGCAAAAGATATGTACATGCTCGGAAGCCTCTGGTCATGTGCAAGAAAATATAATGAAGTGCAATGGTCACTTTGATATGACTCCCAAAATTGTGCTATGATACAGTGTCAATGATTTGACCAGCCTAACTGGAGATTTGAAACCTACCTTGGAATTATTAAAGGGTCGAACTTACCTGGGTTGCTGCAACCATTTTCTACATACATTGATTTTCTCTGTTTATTTTTATAGTAATCACTTCCATTATTGCCACCTTTGCAAATAAAATACTTAAAAATCACAAATCACTAAATCCTTTACCCTCTTGCTGTGATAATTTCCACACCTGTAACTATCCCTTTCCAATAATTTCTATTATCCACCCTCAGCTTCTTGAAAACATTTTCCTCTTACCCGTCTCCTCAATCCTTTATGGTCATTCCTCATGAGCTCTCGTCCATCACCATTTGCTACACATTATGTATTTATTTGTCTTTACAAAATTTTTAAAAAAACATCTTACTTCCAAGCCTAATTGGATGAAATAGTATATGATCTTTGGGGAAAGGTGAATACCAAAGGGCCAATGTGGTGCACACGTGCTGAATTAACTTAATGGCATATTTGCTTGAGTGCCCTAAAATCCTGTATTACATTTCGTCTAAATTAGTAGTGATCAATAGTAAATTGATGCCTTTACAAATAGTGTTCATGCCCATTTCAATGTCATTTGATTGGGATGCACTGCTATTAATTACTTCAAGTACTTTTTTGAATTATGACAGAGTATACATATATATGTATAGAGATATGTTTTTTGGAGATAAATTGGGAAAGGTTTGTTAGAGTAGTTTACATATAAACACTTTAAAACATCTTATTTGAAATACTGGAGCTCTGCTCATGCTAGACATATTAGGGCCTCTGAGCTTTTGCAACAGCTTTGAAGAGTGCTCAAGAGACTTCACCAGTGGATTGTTGTTTACAAAAGGCATCAGATGAAAGAGCTTGTTGGAGCCACATTGTCTGGAAGAGAGATTGCTCTTGTAAGAGGGTCATGTGGTTTTGCAAGGAGAGAGAGTCAAACAGGCTTTCTCTCAGAGAGCGGGAGAGAGACACACACAGAGATCACTTGTTCAGTGTTGCAGTCAGCAGTAGTTTCCATCAAGGTATTTTACTAGCTTAAGATATTATATTTACTTATTCAAATTAGTGTCATCCCTCATAAGGTCTGACAAATGCAGATTCATAGTACCCCTCATAGTTCTTTCTTGTAGTGCATTGTATTCTACATTGAGGTGGTATAAGTTCAAGAACATTCTGACAGGAATCTTTAACAGTGGGCACACAACTTGCTTTTTTTTTACAGGGAAGAAGGATCACCAAGTTTGAGAATGACTTGTAAAAATTTGATTTTTAACCATGACCAGTTTGACATATTTTCAATGTTTATAAATATGGCGTGAAGCAAGGCTGTGTTCTCGCACCAACCCTCTTTTCAATCTTCTTCAGCATGATGCTGAACCAAGCCATGAAAGACCCCAACAATGAAGACGCTGTTTACATCCGGTACCGCACGGATGGCAGTCTCTTCAATCTGAGGCGCATGAAAGCTCACACCAAGACACAAGAGAAACTTGTCCGTGAACTACTCTTTGCAGACGATGCCGCTTTAGTTGCCAATTCAGAGCCAGCTCTTCAGCGCTTGACGTCCTGCTTTGCGGAAACTGCCAAAATGTTTGGCCTGGAAGTCAGCCTGAAGAAAACTGAGGTCCTCCATCAGCCAGCTCCCCACCATGACTACTAGCCCCCCCACATCTCCATCGGGCACACAAAACTCAAAACGGTCAACCAGTTTACCTATCTCGGCTGCACCATTTCATCAGATGCAAGGATCGACAATGAGATAGACAACAGACTCGCCAAGGCAAATAGCGCCTTTGGAAGACTACACAAAAGAGTCTGGAAAAACAACCAACTGAAAAACCTCACAAAGATAAGCGTATACAGAGCCGTTGTCATACCCACACTCCTGTTCGGCTCCGAATCATGGGTCCTCTACCGGCACCACCTACGGCTCCTAGAACGCTTCCACCAGCGTTGTCTCCGCTCCATCCTCAACATCCATTGGAGCGCTTACATCCCTAACGTCGAAGTACTCGAGATGGCAGAGGTCGACAGCATCGAGTCCACGCTGCTGAAGATCCAGCTGCGCTGGATGGGTCACGTCTCCAGAATGGAGGACCATCGCCTTCCCAAGATCGTGTTATATGGCGAGCTCTCCACTGGCCACCGTGACAGAGGTGCACCAAAGAAAAGGTACAAGGACTGCCTAAAGAAATCTCTTGGTGCCTGCCACATTGACCACCGCCAGTGGGCTGATAACGCCTCAAACCGTGCATCTTGGCGCCTCACAGTTTGGCGGGCAGCAACCTCCTTTGAAGAAGACCGCAGAGCCCACCTCACTGACAAAAGGCAAAGGAGGAAAAACCCAACACCCAACCCCAACCAACCAATTTTCCCCTGCAACCGCTGCAATCGTGTCTGCCTGTCCCGCATCGGACTTGTCAGCCACAAACGAGCCTGCAGCTGACGTGGACTTTTTACCCCCTCCATAAATCTTCGTCCGCGAAGCCAAGCCAAAGAAGAAAACTTACCATTTTCATCACTGCTCTTTTTTGCCTTGCCTGTGAATTTTTTTTTTCTCCTGTACTTTTTATTTGATTAGGGCTTTTATTGATGGTCTCAACAAAGGCCCACTAAGACTCCTTCGTAAATTTTCAGACTGATGAGTCTGCATGTCTACTGTCCACAGAAGAATTAGTGAGTTTCAGAGGCTACACGGAAAGTTGCAAAGTACTAGTTGGCCACAGAAAGGATGGTCAGACTACAGTTCGCCAAGAAGTTTTTAAGAGCCTGCAGAATTCTGGAAAAAGGTCCTGTGGACTTATGAGACCAAGATTAAACTCTATCAGAGTAATGCCAAGAGTAGAGTGGAGGAGTAAAGGAACTGCCCAAAATCCAAAGCACATCACCTCATCTGTGAAACATAATAGTCAGTGTGTTTATGGTCTGGGCACGTATGCGTGCCCCAGGTACTGGTGTATTTATCCTCATGGATGATGTAACTGCTATGGCAGTTGCAAAGTTCATTCTGAAGTGTATTTATTTGCTCAAATTTGACTAAATGCCTCCAAACTAATCGGCTGAAGCAAGACAATGATCTCAAATATAATTCTAAAGCAACAAAGGAGTTGTTCAAGGCTGAAAACTGGAAAATACTTGAATGGCCAAGTCATTCACCCAATCTACAACCAATTGAGCATGCTCCCCATAAGCCATAAGCACCCCATAAGCGCCCGAAACAAGCAGGGGCTAAAGATGGCTGTAGTAGATGCCTGGCAGAGTATCGCCAGAGAATATACTCAGCTTCTGGTGATGTTTCTGAATCACTGATTTCAAGCAGTCATTGCATGCAAGTAGTATGCAACCAAATAAGAAACATGACTATTTTAACGTGCATTCCATTGCTATGTGCCTTGAAATATGGGACAATGTGTTTAAAAAATGCTGTAATTTCTACATGGTCAAAGTAAAATGTACACAAAAACCCTTGAATAAAATCTGGAATGTGCACTTTAAACATGTGAATTGTTTGATTACAGATTTAAAACTGTGGATCACAGGAGCAAATAAAGTAAAAATAAGTCTTTGCCCCAAACATTATGGAGGGCACATTGCATGTTTTTTTTAAAAAAGGTAATTTAGTGGTATGGTGAAGTACTTATTTCCTATTACTATAAAGTGATATCTTGAGTGACTTTTCATGTTAAAATGTTGATGGCTAAGAAATTGATGATGGTAAACTGCTTGCATGCTGGAGGGCAGTGGTTTTCAACCTTTTTCTTTCCACTCACAGACCACTTTAAGTAATCCCTATGCAATAGGTGCTCTGTGATTAGTAAAGGATTGCTTAAGGTGGTTTGTGGGTGGAAAGAAAAAGGTTGAAAACCACTGTTTTAATCATACCTAATTGACTCATTTTGTTCACGGTTTCATAACTCCAAAGAAAATGGGCCAGACAATTTTTCTCAAGCAAAATATTTCAGTAACATTTGGGTCTAGAGCAGTGGTTCTCAACCTTTTTTACCCACTCACAGTAAGTAACCCCTTACTAATCACAGAGCACCTATTGCATAGGGATTATTTAAAGTGATCTGTGAGTGGAAAGAAAAAGTTTGAAAACCACTGCTATAGTGAACTGATACTCCATTGTAAATTTTAATTATGCAAGTGAGCTTACAAGTCAATTGGCCTATTTGTGGTTTACTCTGGTAGAAGATGTGAAAGAAATTCAATAAATCTGGATCTCTGAATTGGGAAGAAATGCCTGAAGTTTATTTGGGTGAAAAGAAATGAGAACCATTGCAAAATGAGTAGCAACAGGATTGTGATGGTGGGTTGACATTAAGTAACTTGTGAATAAGTATGGATTTGGGTTTTGAGTTTCAGTGACTGCATCAAGTGGATGTTTCATAGTCAATAGCTGAGATTAATTAAAACAGGCAATCGGTAATCAAAGAGTCTGGCTCAATAAATTGCTTGTTGTGTTGGGAGTGTTGAGCACAAATTTGGTGCTTTGTAATTTGCAAATTGGTAATTGGGATAATAGATTGGTTGCAGATCAGTAATTAAAGGTTGTGTATTGAGTTTGCAGATTTAAACTTGGGGTGAGAGTTACAAAATTTGTTTTATGTAATTATCCCTATGAGTGATGGACAAAGAAATTACACCTAAGTTTAAAAAAATGTACAGCTTTTTGCCTTTCCAAACGTGAATATCCTTACAACAGAACATCAGATTAACTGATCTGATGAATGAAACATTTGGAAAAGTTGTTGATTGAGTCAGAGGTCATTTGTTGAGGATTATTTCACAGTAAAAACTTATGACCTTGCATGCATTCAGAACTGGCTGTTGAGTTATTACACTCATTTATACAATCCCTTTGTTCTTAAAGAACATCAAGTTCAGATATTGAATCACTTTGCTGAAGATCTGTAGGCATGTCCACAATCTCCCTGTAGTTCATTAATTCCACTATTTTCACTTTTTTTTAAATCACATGGCATGGCATGGTTTGGCTTTTTTATGAATCTAGGTAAGTTTAACAAACTTTTGAATGTGTATTTCATCACTGCCTGAGCAAACAGCATGCATCTGATTTAAAGATGACTTGGTGATTTCTTGTGCAATCACAGTTTAAAAAAAATGATTGCATGCTTTTTAATCATATAGCAATTTTCTAGAGAAATTGCTGTTTTGCTGTAACAAAGTTTTGAAGACCATATGATATCGGAACAGAAGAAGGCCATTCAGCCCATTGTGTCCTTCCACCATTTCATCATGAGCTGATCCATTCTCCTAATCAGCCCCACTCCCCTGCCTTCTCCCCATAACTTTTGACCCTCTGCCTAGTCAGATACATATGACTTAAATATACACAATGACTTTGGTCTTCACAGCCACCCACAGTAGCAAATTTCAGATGTTCACCACATTAACAATTATGTTATATTTTATGTTGTATATAGATATGTTTTAAAAGGAGATAAATTGTGGCAGGTTTTTTTTAGTGTAGGTCACATACAAACACTTCAAAACAGATGTCATTTAAAATGTCAGAGCTCTGCTCAAGCCAGACAGACCAAGTTCTGGATGCCTTTGAAAAAACTTTGAAGAATGCCTATAAGGACTTCACAAGTAGGTGTTAATTGGACATGCTGTGGAGTAATGGATTATTGTTTTGGAAAGCAACAGATGAATGAACTCGGAAGATTAGGTTTGGAGCCGCATTTTGTTGTTCTAAGTCATGTGGTTTTTCTCTGTGTGTGTGAGAGAGAGAGAGAGAGAATTCAGTTCTACAGTTCACCAGCAGCAGTTGGGACTGGAACAGGACAAGCCAGCAAGCTTGTGGAAAACCCCATTTTGAAGATGGATTGTAAGTTCTTTGTTCAGCCTGGTCAAAGCCCTTGTGGTCGATACAAGAAGAGAGGACTGGCTGCATAATGTTTCACCTGAAATAAGGGAAACAAAAAGGAACTCTGTGGTGACCTGAAAGAAAGAGGTTATCATTTGGAAAACCCTGATGGGGCAAGTTTCTTTGGCAAGGCACTGAAGTGGCTGTTCAGAAGGAATCAGTTGTGGGTATCCAATGAGCAACAAATCTTTCTCTGAAAACCGACAAAAACCTTCCTGAGCGGCAACCATTTACCTTTCAAGTACCTTTCAAGTACCAAAGCCTGGTGAACTTTATTAATGTTAACTTCTGTGCATGGTATAAGAATTGCCTGCAACCAGTGAGATTACACACACATGCACTTAGAATTAGAAGGGGTTTAAGTAAGTTAAGTGAGTCAATAGAGATAAGTTAAAGTTTGATTCTATTTTCATGTTCAAGGATAATTAAAAGCAACTTTTGTTTAAGCAAACCTTTGTCGTGGTGCATATTTATTGCTGCTGGGTTTTGGGGTCCTCTGGACTCGTAACAATAGATATGCTGTTTTAAAGTATTCTTGTTGTATGCAATCTCTCATTTTATTACAGGAAAAAGGCAGACAACTCGTGTTTTACTCATATTTTATTACATTGCTTACAATTTATTCTGGAGACATTCTTCCTCAAATCATCACTTTTGTTTTCCAGCTATTAATCAACAGAATGTTGATGATAAACAGAGAAAAGAGACACACCATGATCAACAATCAAGATTGATAGAAGCAATTGTGATGGTGATGACATACTGCAAATCATTGCCCAGAGGTCTTGGAGTAGTTCTTGAAGAGTATATGGACAAATATCAGATGTGGGATAAATTGTGCTCCATAGCAGGTGTGGTGAAACAACATTATCATCTGTTTATGAGTAGCATAATTCATACTGAAAAAAGTCAAATCATAATTTGATTAAGGAAGCACCAGATTCATTCCTGGGATAATGGGTTTATAAAATTACCAATTAAATTTCTTGGATGAGGAGAGATTAAACAGTCAATGTTGGCTCTTTTGAATTACCAAGTAATCTCACTGAAATTAACAACATTTTTTTCAGTCCTTAACAAGATAAAGCCAATACTGATGCTTATTTTTCCTGGCTGGAGTGTCGAGAACCAGAGCTCACATACTCAAAATAATTGGCCTCAAAGAACAGTGGTAATAAGAAATGTCTTCACCCAGGCAGTCATGAATCTTAAGAATCTTCTCAACATAGGAGATTTGTAATCTCACTCACTTCTCTTCTGCCAGCTCCACCTTATTTTGTCTTAGGTGTTTAAAGAAAAAACTGGCTGCAAGTGCTCACATTTTGTTTCAAGCTTGATAGTTCACCTGATTGCTTTGGAATATCTGGGGGAAAAAAAAATCATGGTGATTATTTTATAGAGACAGGGACAAAAGGCTTCAGTAATCAATCTGCAGAAAGCAATAGTGTGAACTAGGCCACTTTTTGTGTTAGTTCTGTCCTTTAAAGTAGTGAGCATTGTTAAAAAACATAATCTGTAAATTCAAACACAACACTAAAATATTACTGCATTCCATGATCTAGGGTTAATTTGGATTCCAAATTATAAAAAAAAGGCTAGAGCACTGGCCTTGTAAACCAGGGGCTGCAAGTTTGTTCCTCGCTGGGACCTCATCTGTGAGGGGGAAAGACAAAGTGATGACTCTCTGTCTTATTCAAATTGTAGTACTACGTGACAACAATGGAACTTTTACATATATTTTAAATTAGAGCCTCAATATGCACCTTTAATCAGATTGTAAGTGGCACATAATTTCCATTTACTAAATTGCAATGACTTAAACTGGTTATTTGCAAACATTTTAGATGAGAAGAAGATGAGATGAGAGTTTATTGTCAAGTGCAATGCACAGATGTGCTGCAATTTTTATTTGCTGCAGCCAGATCTCTAAGAGACATACATTACAATAGTATAAAAAATACCATAATATGCCAAGATAGAAAAAGAGGTTATAAATTTGAAAGGTTTAAGTTTACAGTTGCAGTTAGTGCAAGAATTAAACAGTGGCATTTCAGTTGTGCAGCGTATGTTTTTTGGAGTAGTATATCATTGGGATTGAGTAGTATGAGGTAATTCAAGAACCTGAGAGCTCCTGGAAAATAACTATCTTGAACCAAGTGTCTCTGGACATAGGCCTGAAGGTAGCAGTGAGAAGAGATTGTGACCAGATGTTGGCTGCCTTCCTGAGACAGAGTCTCAAATAGATGTGGTCAATGGATTTCAGTACCTTTAATGGACTTGGCTAGATTTTCGACTCTGCAGGTTCTGGCACTAGAGTTTCAAAACCAAGCTGAGATGCAACCTGGAGGTATACTTTCCACAGTTCACCTGGAGACGTTCAAAAGAGCATATGACATCATGCCAAACCTCAGACTTTAGAAAGATAAGGCCAGTGCACAAATGTGCTGGAGAAACTCAACAAGTCACGTAACAGCCACAGGAATTAAAGGGCAACCAATGATTCAGGCCTGGGACAAAGAAACAAAGCAAATCTCTAACAACCTGGATATAGTTCATGGAGGTTCAGTTTGTTGGAAACCTTTGCAAATGTTTAAAATTAAATTTAAAATTTTTAAATTAAAAAAAAAAGTTTGCATATACAGCACAGTAACAGGCTCTTCCAGCTCATGAGCTTGTGCTGCCCAAGTACCCCAATTAACCTACATCCCCCATATGCTTTGAATGGTGGGAGAAAACTGCAGTACCCAGATGCAATCCCCTCATACAGGGTTAACATACAAATTCCTTACAGCGTCGAATTTGAACCCAGATCACTGGTGCTAAAATAGCATTGTGCTGACCGCTACTCTAACCGTTCCACCCTGATGTATACAGATATGTAGTGGAAAGTGTGCTGACCATTGCAGCATAGCCTGGTGTGGGGATACCAATGCCTTTTAGTGGAAAGCCCAGTATATCAGAGGTAAAACACTCCCCACAACGAGAACATCTACGGGGAACACTGCCATCAGAGAGCAGCGGCAGTCATCAAGGATCCGCACTATTCGGGATATGCTTGATTTTTTTGCTGCTGCCATCAGGAAAGAGGTACAGGTGCCACAGAACTTATACCACCAGGTTCAGGAAGAGTTGCTTCTCTCAACCCTGAAACCCCTAAATGACAGACTCAATTAGAGATTAATTTAAGGACTCTTAGATTTTTTTCTGTATTTGCAGTTAATTTATTTACATTTCTTTGTTTATATTTCTCTCTTGTAATCATATCTTTCACATATACAGTTGACAGTTACTGGTAAGTAGAAATTCTGCCTGGCCCACAGGAAAAAGAATCTCAGGGTTATACGTGATGTCATGTATACACTGTGACAATAAATGTAAACTTTTTAGCCTGTGATGTTTTACTTGGATGTGGCAATTTTCTGGAATGACAGCAGATATTATTGCAATTTTTAATTAAAACATTGGTTTAAAAACATTTGCACAAGTTCAGTAACATCTCTGGTATGGTTATATCTAACATTAACAAAGAAACTTGCTATAAATCTAAAGAATACAAATATTAGCTGAGTTTTATCTAGTAGTAAGTCTGAAAGTTGATGAATAATATCACTATTTACAGCTGAAGATGAGTCAGATGTTCCAAGGTGTCTGAAGTTGTTCATATCAAAAGTGATCAAGTCAGTTTTAAAGCATGTCATCTCTTTGCTTCATATGTGGCAAGTTCTGGAAAATCCTTGCACTCGTCATAAACAAATGCTTCCTGAGAGTTTACTCAGTAAAATTCCAAAAGAATGGTGTTACGCACCAAGAGAATTTAAAAGAAAAGAATGTGGAAAAGGTAGGTGACTTTTTATCTTTGCAACAAATTGCAACTTGTACTTTGTTTATATATTTTGTATTAAGAATGAGACAAATAATTAATTTGTAGTTCTGGGGAAAAACTGTTGTAGCTATGCTCAAAATTTCTAAGTAAAAAAAATTGTTAAAGTTTAAAAATTTTTCCTTAATTAATTTTATTTTGTGTCAACTGAATCTTTGCTCCTCGGGCTGTGATTTCTGCTGTGTTTGGGGAGGGGACAGGGTGGGGGGGGTGGGGGGAGAGAGTTGGAATCTGGGTACAAAAATGCTCTCTGGCTTCAGCATGTCTGCATACTAATTGCCCCAAATTTTTTCCATAAAATCAATACTTTGCAGAAAATTACAATGATGCTTTGTAAATAAACTGAAAGTATTAATTTTGTCAATCCATATCATTAAAAGCATATAGTAATTATAATGTGATCTTTGTCTTTCAGATTTTATAATTCTTGCTGTTCAACTTGTTTCAGTTTTAATTGATAACCTACCTGCAATAATTGCTTCAATACCTTCTACAATTAAGTACCTCTTCAAACGAGCAGAAACAAAACTTCCAAAGATCATTCCTGAGCTTGGAAATTCATATCTTATTTCCTACGTTGTTACCATTATTTGCCAAACATTAGAAGATGGAAATGCCATGGAATTTTTGGCAGGTGTTGCAATTGATAGATGGAGTAAAGAGAAACTGGAGTTGGTGAGTGAATGTCTGCAGAGTATTGTGGGACAGCAAAATAAAAATCCCAAGCCAGTAATACAGAAGATCGTCAACTGTCTGAAAAAACAAAGACCAAAATGGATTGAAGTGAAACTACAAAATGCAGAAACATTCTGTTCAGCAAGGTAAGAATTGAAATGTTTATTGTCACGCACACTGAAATGGTGAAAAGCTTAGATTTGTGAGCTGTCCAGATAAGTTGCTTGATACTTCAGTATAGCAGATAGTGCAATAATGAAACAAAATGTAGTGTAGTTGCAATACAGGTATTGATCAAAAGTACACACTTGAGAATAATAAATTTATTATTAGAGTCATTTAAAACACAAAGTGCAATCTTGGAATAAATCTCATAATTTAATCTATATTTGAATCGTTTAATTTCAAACCATCGATTTGTTCTTTTTCAGCAACAGGTAACTACCCTCATCTCACAGTCATGTATATATTTAGGTATGGTTATTAAAAAATATATAAGGCTAATTTTGTCAATTTTTGCCACATTACTATTTTCAGAAATAAATATGGCAGGATATAGATAGATAGAATGCAGAGTTGGGCAGAAAAGTGGCAGATGTGGTTCATTCGGATAAGTCTGAGGTGATGGATTTTGGTGAGTCAAACTTGAAGTACATGGTTAACAGTTAGGATAGAGAACATTACAGTTCAGTACAGACCCATTTGGTCTACGATGTTGTGCTAACCTATATAAACCTACTCAACAAACTAAACATTCCCTATCTCACACTCATAACCCTTGATTTTCTTTCATCCATGTGTCTGTCTAACAGTCTTTCAAATGTTCCTGTTGTACCAGCCTCCATGACCACTCCTGGCAATGCATTCCGGGCACCTACTACTCTCTGTGCTTGTATAAGAAAAAGCCTACCCTTTGCATCTCCCCTAAATTTCTCTCACTTTGTACAGATATCCTTTGGTGTTTGCTGCTCTCACCCTGGGAAAAAGGTGCTACACTCCACCCTATTTATGCCTCTCGTGATTTTGTAATCTCATATTAAGTCACCTCTCATTCTTCTTCATTCCTTAGAGAATAGTTCTAGGTCTGGTTAACCTTGCCTCATAAGACACACTCTCCAATCCAGACAACATGCTGGTATATCTCTGCACCCTCTTCATAGCTTTCACTTGTAATGAAGAATGAACACACCAGAACTGAACACAATAAAGCAAGTGTGGTCTAACTAGAGTTTGATCATGCTGCCACATGACCTCTTCACTCAAACTCAATTCCCCTACTAATGAAGGCCAGAAGATCATCAGACTTCTTAACTATCCTATCATCCTGTGCAGCAACCTGGAGATATCTATTGATTTGGACCCCAGGGTCCCTCTGTTCTTCTGCCATTAACAATGAGTAAGACACCATGATTGAAGTAAAAACACCATGCTGGAGAAAACCAGCAGGTCAAACTGGATTTTATATAGCAAAGCTAAATATACATAACCTTAATTTTCGGCTTGTGACCTTCATCAGGATATGATATATTTTTCTTTGCTATATGATTCAAGATTGAATTTATTGTAATAAAAGAGTGTCACATTACATGAAATTGCTTTTGCCTGCTGTAAGGCCTGCTAAGTTTCTCTAGCATTGTGTTTTTATTGCCATTAACCATGTACTCTGCCTTCAGGTATGACTTTACAAAATGCATTATTTCACACTTATCCAGATTGAACTCAATCTGTCTCTTTTCCGCTCAACTCTGCATTCTGTTGTAACCTACAACAAACTTCTACACTATCCACGACACCTCCAACCTTCGATCGTTTGCAAACTCCTCGATCCATCTCTCTACTGCATCCAGGTCATTTATAAAAATCACACAGTGCAGTGATCATAACAGAGCCCTGTGGACTTCCACTATTTACTGACCTCCAAGCAGCATACATTCCATCCACTACTACCCTCTGCTTTCTGCAAGCAAGCTAATTCTGAAACCACGCAGCCAAGGTTCCATGGATCTCATGCCTCATGACTTTCCGACTGGGGGACCTTGTAAAATGCTTTACTCAAATCCATATACACCCTCTACCTTTCTACCTTCATCAATTTCTTTTCTTACCTCCTCAAAAATTCATTAGGCTAGTGAAGCATGACCTACGCCATTCTGGAAATCACTGAGAAGACTATACAGTATGTTAAATCCTGTCCTGAAGAATTCTCTCCCATAGTTTTCACACCACTGACATAAGACTCACTGGTCCATAATTTCCAGGATTCTCCATTACATTTTTTGAACAAAGGGACCACATTTGCCATTCTCCAATCCTCTGCTAGCTCCACTGAGGGCAGGGATGACAGAAACATCACTGCGAACACCTCTGCAATGTCTTCCTTCAGTTCCTGTTGTTACAAGTCTAGAGGACCCCAAAACCCAACAGCAATAGACATGCACCATGACAAAGGGTTACTTAAACAAATTTGCTTTAATTATCTTTGAACATGAAAATTGAATCAAACTTTAACTTACCTCTATTGACTTACTTAACCTAATTCTAAGCTCATGTGAGTGTAATGTGTGTGTAAACTCAGCAAAATTCTTTGGTTCACTGGTGCAGCCAATTCTTCTACTGTGCACAGAAGTTAACGTTAATAATGTTCACCAGTGCTTAACAGGTAAATGGTTACCACTCAGAAGGGTTCTTGTTGGTTTTCAGAGAGAGAGTTTTTCTTGTTTCAGGTCACCACAGAGTTCCTTTCTGTTTCTCCTATTCCAAGGGAAACACCAGACAGCCAGTCCTCTCCTTTGACCAGCCTGTCTTCTGAAGCTTGCCAGCTTGTCCTGCTGGAACCGGTCTCGGTCTTGGTCTCGGTCTCTGTCCCTCTGAGAGCAGAGCCTGTTTTTTTTCTCCTCTCTGCCTGCGAAGATCACATGACGTTCCAGAAAGTAAATATTCTTTTCCAGACAAAGCTGCTACTGCCTGTTGTTCCATTTGTTGCCTTTTCTCAAAATCTTATTCATGGTTTTCTTTACACTAAGATGACCACCCAAAGATGTACTGTGGGCTAGATTTAATATTTCCTTCCGGTAATTTTTAGGAAAAACCAACTGATGAATCACCACCCACCTTCATTAGCAGGAATATCAAGAGGTCTCCATTTTCTCATCAACAATTCACCTTTTAAGTAATATCCACAAGCCATTTCTTTAATCTCCTGTTCATTTACTGTTTTCTCCTTTAAGACAACAAGATCTGTATCTAATTTCTGATGTTGAATTGACTCTTTCCTTGACAAAGAGAAATCCTTACTCTCACAATGACCCTGCTCTTTCAAAGGTACTTCAGAGGTACTGGGCAAGTCTCTATCAACTGGATCCTCTTCTGTCCTTTCCCACCTGACCCTTCATCTTTTCTCTTAACATTTTCTCCAGATTTAATTTCATGCTTACTATCCTGCTCCACATTAACCTTATGAACAGGTTTATTAATCTGTTCCACATGAACTCTCTGAAAATGTCTACTATTCTGGAATGTATTTTTGTGAATAAGAGCAAATTTGTCCTCTAATCTATCTGCCTGTTGCCATGTTCCCATGTTTCTCTCATCCAGGTATAATTTAATCTCCTTTGGGGCACACCTTTTAATTTCTTCTATTAATATCAATTCTCTCAATCTGTCAAAATCATTGTTTATTCCTTTTGAGGCACACTAACGGTCAAAACAATGTGGGAACAATGGCTGTCTTGGTTTCCCATAATCCCCACGCTGCTGAAACCGCTCTACCAGTGTCAGCACCAGGGAAATGCAGAGCAGTTCCAGCTGAGTGGGGGATTATGGGTAACAAAGATGGCTATTTATCCCACATGACTCCATCTGCCGCTGTCACTGCAAGTTTTTTAACAATATATGTAAGTAAATATTAGGAGGGGAGTGGAGGCAATTTCAGAGTAAGGGCTTCCCCTCAACACGCGTATGTCAGTCAGCACAATTTAGGGCTCCTTTAAAATAATTGCTGCAGGTCTTGCAAAACCTTAATCTGGCACTGAGGGAGCCACAGTCACTCTTCCAATTTTATGAGCAACAAAATATCTGGAAAGTAGTAAAGTCCCATGTCAGAGAAACCTTCAAATTCTTGAGTTTGGGCTTCAGTCAGTCCTTTGTAAATTTTTCCTTGTCTTTAGAGATTAAAGCAATCTTGAATTTAACATCCATTTTATTCCATGGAATAGATGCTGTGTTATTTTTTACGTTAGAGACTTTACTCAAAGGAGAGTTGACTAAATCACTTTCTCCTTGAACAAGACCATCATTCGTCACAGACATAGATTTACCAGCATTAAAGGTTTCTCAAAGATGGCTTCAGTGTAAGATAGCCTGGAGACTCCTGTGAACTCAATGCTACATGAGTGTAAGGGATATTACTCTCTGAATGTACATTATGATTATGAGATGTCATTTCTCATTTAATGCTCTGTTTCCAAAGCACTGCTGGATTTAGACTATTTGTGGTACCCTCCATACCACATGTTCTTGATTCCACACGTCATTGTGATTGCATTCCTAAGGGCTATAACAGCATTAGATATTTGTTTGTGTGTGTTAACATATACTGAGGCATTAACCTCGCCATCAATCTCAATATCTGTTGCAAATATTTTGGAGTCATCTGACCATATCAGCAAAATATTTAACAGAGGGACATCTGATTTCTGCAGTTACATTGGCAGGGAAGTGGACTCCAGTTTGTTACAGTTGTAGGTGAATAAAATGCTGATAGAAGTTTTATTGTTCAAAAGTGGTAAATAAGAAAATTGTATAATTTTGGAACAAGTGGACAATGAGAAAAATAACATTAAAAAAGAGAAAAATAAGAACAGTTTTGGAATGCCTGTGTATAAATGCTTGAAATATGATCAATGATGAAGCAGGAGTTTGTCTGGAATTATAAAGTAATGATTGAAATGGAAAAAGGGCTATAAAAATCAGGCCCAATATTCCTGACTGCAGAGCATTAAGAAAACTATGAGAAAGGGAATAGAGGTGGTGATCTTGGGGACTTCAATTATTCGCATATTGATTAGATAATTTGGGAATAAATAGAAAAAGAGAGTTCGACATCATATGCCCAAGTACAATGTACTGTACCCTCCATAATGTCTGGGACAAAGGCACAGTCTCTTTCCTTTATATGCCCCTGTGCTCCACAATTTTAAATTTGTAATCAAACAATTCACACCTGATTAAAATGTACAATCCAGATTTTATTAAAGGGTATTTGTGTCTATTTTGGTTTGACTATGTAGAAATTACAGGACTTATTATTCATAGTTCCTTCATTTCAGGGCACCATATATTTGGGACATAGCAATGGTATGAATATTAAAGAAGTCATGTTTCATACTTCGTTGCATATCCTTTACATGCAATGACTGCTTGAAGTCTGTGATTCATAGACATCACCAGGTGCTGAGTATCTTCTCTGCCAGGCCTCTACTGCAGCCATCTTCAGTTCTTGCTTGTTTTTTTTTTATTTGGGGGATTGTCCTCTTAAGTTTTCTCTTCAGCATATAAAGGCATGCTCATTTGGATTTCATTCGGTTGACTGACTTGGCGATTTTCCAGTTTTTAACTTTGGATCTCAGATGTTGGAACGTCGAGAATCGATTGGGATTAATGATGATCAAGTGAATGAAGACAAACTCGCTACACACTCAATACAGGCACATATACAAAAAAAAATATATGAAGTAGAAATACAGAGTTGCCTACCATGAACCTCCTCCGTGCAGCTCCCTGACAAGCGGCAGATAGGAAGGCAGCACAAGGAAGCAGCTTTGACAGACCCTCGGCACCACAGGGTGGATGTGATGCTGTGGACTGTTGCATGGACCCTTCCTACCCCATGCTCCTCATTCATGGCTCCCAGGAATTTCTCCTATTTTGTATTGTCATCCTTGCTGTTAGGCATTGCAGGCAACAGACAGAGTGGTTCCAGCTGTGATCTCACTGTGGTGCTAGATGCTAGTGATGCTCGGCTGTGGGTCACAATACCTCATTTGGGGGGGCAATGGCCACGAGTGGGTGGGGGGGTCACCATACCTCATTTGGGGGGCAATGCTTGTGCATTTTGGCACCAACCCTGGGTGGTATGCCTTGGATCGAGGGCAGTTCCTTTATGCCTTTACACTTTGCTCTTGCCATCACTCTGATACAGGCTCATCTTGATCTTATCTGTCCAGAAGACCTTTTCCCAGAATTCTGCAGGCTCTTTCAAATGCTTCTTGGCACACTGTAACCTGGCCGTCCTTTCTGTGGCTAACTACTAGTTTGCATCTTTGCAGTGAACTGGGATTCACTGGAAATGTATTGTGCTGATGGCTGGCTCTGCCTCCGGGCTCCACCCCCATCTGCTCACATATAACTCTGGTTTCCTGCCTAAACCCAGAATCCTTCTGAAGATGACTGTGAGACTCTACCCATAGTTATAAGCTAATAAAAGCATTTGTTCTCCCTCCAGTTGTGAGAGCTTTTATTCACGCTACAATTTCATTAGCTTATGCCCTAATGATGGAATCGCTACTCAAGCCAGGGATGCTTCTGATAGACCCTCTGTCCCCCAACGTGGCTGAGAAGTTCACGTACTGGCTAGACTGCGGTCCTAGCGAGGCACCGCCTCGCTCTACGTCACCAATGGCTAGGAGAGACCATCGATAACTACCTGCTGGATCTGTGGACGCTTACCAAGAAGTGCAGGTACGAAGTGCCTATGGGCCACTTTCTTGAAGAAGAACTGATCCAGGTCACCTTAGTCGCGGGGATCCGCTCGAGATACATGAGACAGCAATTGCTCAAGTCGGGTAAGAAGGACCTAGCTCGTCGTACTGAACTGGCCAAATCATTGGAACAGGCCGCTCCATTGCTAGGGAGTGTTTTTTCTGTGGCAAGGACCAGCATCCCCGATCTTATTGCCCGGCTAAAAACTCAGTGTGTTCCAGCTGTGTTAAGAAAGGACGTTGGGCGAGGGTGACTGTGAAGGTAAATGGACATTCCACTAAATGCCTAATCAGCACAGGCTCCACTGAAAGATTCATAGACATGGACTGTGCAGGAATACAACCTAAAGTTGTATCTTTCCAATTATAGCATATTCCTTGAGTCTCATTTGCATTCTACACATATTTTACAACATTGTATAGTGCATTTGTTGTTCAAGAGGTGGGGGGATTTTTGTAAAATATGACTGTATGTGCTTGATGAATTGTGTGCTCCGGTGTTGTTGGGTCTGGAATTCCTGTGTTACCTTAAAAGCATGACCTTGGAGTATTCTGGTTCCCTCCCCCCCGTCATGGTTTGAAACAGAGGCCCCCCCCACCTCTCTTCCCGAGTCTGTCCCCAGACTGCAAACCGATTGCTACCAAGAGCAGGAGGTACAGCACAGCAGACCGAGCTTTCATAAAGCCTGAGACACAACGTCTGTTCAATGATGTTATCATCGAACCTAGCACCAGCCTGTGGAGAGTGCTAGTAGAAGTGGTAAAAGGGGAAAACAAGTCCAGGCTAGTAATTGACTATAGCAAAACTATTAATCGGTACACACTCCTTGATGCATACCCCACCCCCTCGAATTTCGGACATGGTGAATGATATTGCGCAGTATCAGGTCTATTCTACCATTGATCTGATTACCAGCTGCCACTCCATTCTAAGGACCATCCGTATATGAAATTTGAGGCAACTGTCGTCTCTATCAATTCCGGAGGGTCCTTTTCAATATTACTAACGGGGTTTCTATCTTCCAGAGGCAGATGGACAGAATGGTGGATGAGTACGGGTTGAAGGCTACTTTCCCCTACCTCGATAACATCACAACCTGTGGCCATACCTTGGAAGACCATGACGTCAGCCTCCAGAGCTTTCTCCATGCAGCAAAAGCCATAAAACTCACTTAAACTCTAGCAAGTGCATGTCAGTACTAAACGTCTGGCTATCCTGGGCTACATGGTGGAGAATGACATCATTGGCCCCAACCCTGATAAGATTCACCCCAGTTAGAGCTCCCCATTTCCCGGGTCCATGAAAATTTTGAGGAGAAACCTGCGGTTTTTCTCATATTATGCCCAGAGGATCCCTCAGTACGCTGATAAGGTTCATCCTCTCTTAAAAGCCACTACTTTCCCCCTCTCAGCTGAAGCTCAAATGGCTTTTAACTACCTCTGAAATTGCATTGCAAAAGCCACCATGCATGCGGTGAACTAAAATGTACCTTTCCATGTGGAAAGTTACACTTCGGACGTAGCCCTGGCCACTACCCTCAACCAGATGGGTAGGCTAGTTGCATTCTTCTCTCAGATGTCGCAAGGCCACTAGCTCCGGAACCCCTCTGTGGAAAAGGTGGCTCATGCCATTGTAGAAGCCATGAGGCACTGGAGACACTACCTGGCTGGTAGGAAATTTACGCTCCTCACTGACCAGCACTCTGTTGCATTCATGTTTAATAATGTCAAGAGGGGAAAAATCAAAAATGACAAAATTGATAGGTAGAGGATTGAGCCCCCTACCTACAATTATGACATTGCCTATTGACCAGGAGCCCTTAATGACCTTCCAGATGCCTTATCCAGAGGATGCTGTGCCTCTGCATACATTGGCCAGCTGTATTCTCTGCATAATGAGCTCTGCCATCCAGGGGTTACCCACATGGCTCATTTGGTCAAGGCACACAATCTGCCCTACTCTGTGGAAGACGTCAAGGAAATGACCAGGTCTTTCCAAGTCTGCATTGAGTGCAAGCTTCACTTCTACTGCCCTGCAAAAGCGCACTCGATTAAGTTATCCAGGCCCTTCAAATGGCTCAGTGACGATTTTAAGGGACCTCTCCCCTCCATGAACGGGAACACTTTCTTCTTCTCTATTATTGGTGAGTATTCCTGCTTCCCGTTCACCATCCCATGTCCAGACATGTCCACTTCGTCAGTCATAAAGACCCTAGATTCCAATTTCGCCCTGTTTGGGTATCCCAGCTATATTCATAGTGACCAGCGCTCATCCTTTATGAGTGACGAGCTACGTCAGTACCTGCTGGCGAGGGGCATCGCATCCAGCAGGACTACGAGCTACAACCCTCGGGAGAACGGCCAGATTGAAAAGGAGAATCTCAAAGTCTGGAAGGCTGTCAAAACTGGCCCTGAAGTCAAAAGGCCTTCCACACTAATGCTGGTAGGAAGCCCTTCCTATGGTGCTCCATTCCATCCGGTCTCTATTTTGTACTGCAACTAGTGCTACTCCTCATGAGCTCCTATATTTTGAAAGAAGGTTGGCAACCTGGCTCTCCACTCTCAGGAAGCATGTGAGGAGAAGGAAGACCGACCCCCTGGTGGAAAGGGTGAAACTGCTCCATGACAATCCCACGTACACCTATGTGGAGTACCCGGATGCCATAGAGGACACAGTCTCCATCAGGGATGGCACCTGCCAGAACAGAGGGTCTGTTGCCTCAAGTTCCCTGCAAGCCATGGAGCTCATTCTCACCACCCACGAACAGGGTTTCAGGGGATCCGGTTCAGGAGAAAAGTGCATCCCCTTCCACTGTAGAGCCAGAGGGCCAGCCCACCTCTTCTCCCTCACAATGGGACCAAGAGACCCAAGGAGTTCAAGGCCCCCAGTGCTAAGGTGCTTCACCAGGATTTCCAGACCCCCTGGACTGCTTAAATCTGTAAATTTGTAAATAACTATATTTTTTTACTTTTTTTCTTCTCTGAACCCATGTTCTCTGTTTTCATTCACAGACCTTAAATTCTGCAGGAAGGGGTAAAGGTAGTGAACTGGGAATCATTGGTAGGGTGTTGTGCTGATGGCTGGCCCCACCTCCATCTGCCCACATAACCCTGGTTTCCCACCTAAATCCAGAATCCTTCTGAAGATCACTGTGAGACCCTACCCTCGGTTATAAGCTAATAAAAGTGCTTGTTCTCCCTCCAGTCATGAGAAGTTTTATTCATGTTACAATCTTGCAGTGTTGCCTCTGTATTTCTGTTCATTAAGTCTGCGGACAGTAGTCATTGACACATCCACACCTGCCTCCTGAAAAGTGTGTATGATCTGTCAAGACAGGTATTTAGGGACTTTTCTTCATTAAGATTAGAATTCATCTGTCATCAACAGTGGAGGTCTTATCTGGCCTACCAATCCCTTTTTGATTACTGAGCTCACTTCTATGCTCTTTCTTCTTAATGATGTTCGAAATGGTTGATTTTGGTAATCCTAAATTTAGGGCAATGTTTTATTCTTATTTTTTTAAGGCTCAAAATGGCTTCTTTGATTTTCATTGGCACAACTCTGGTCCTCATTTTGAAAAATGACAAATAAATGTTTAATAATAGTTTTGGATAAACTCTTTCCAGAAACATGAACAAATGAGAAATAAAATATTCAATAAATAATATTTCTCTATAGAGGATTTGTCAAATGTTGCTAGTGTGCTGTCAAATAGTAAAATCTGAGGGCTATTGAGAATGTGGGAGAATAACATGATTCCTGAAACAATCAAATGGGTGACTGATTGTGGGCATGAACTCTAGCAGGGTTATTTGCCATGCCCTTTTTCCATTGGTACAGATATCCTTTGATTTACACACTTTTCAAGTTTTATGCCTAATGAGCTTGTATCCAGGAATATATTTATCACTGTGACATGAAACTATTGGAAGATCGTTTTATCCTTAGATTAAAATTCATAATACTTACTCAGGCCTGTGTGCGGGAGGGCGGGGTTTGCGGGCGATCGGGTTGGACAATGACAGTGCGGGGCATCGGCTCTCGCTGCAGGGCGGCATCTCGGCGGATCAGCGGCCCCGTCACCGTGAGTCGCGGGTCGGCCTGCGGCAGGGAGGGGGAGTGGGCAACGGTCCTGGCGAGGTCAGGCCTCCCCTGAGTTTCTGCCGGACCCCTCTTGACCTGCTGAGTTTCTCCCGGACCTCCCTTGACCTGCTAAGTTTCTCCCTGATCCCCCTTTGACCTGCTGAGTTTCTCCCAGACCCCCCTTGACCTGCTGAGTTTCTCCCGGACCTCCCGTGACCTGCTGAATTTCTCCCAGACCCCCCCTTGACCTGCTGAGTTTCTCCTGGATCCCCTCCCCTTGACCTTCTGAGTTTCTCCCGGACCCCTCCCCTTTGACCTGCTGAGTTTCTCCCGGATCCCCCTTTGACCTGCTGAGTTTCTCCCGGATCCCCCTTTGACTGCTGAGTTTCTCCCGGACCCCCCTTGACCTGCTGAGTTTCTCCCGGATCCCCCTTTGACTGCTGAGTTTCTCCCGGACCCCCCTTGACCTGCTGAGTTTCTCCCGGACCCCCCTTGACCTGCTGAGTTTCTCCCGGACCCCCTTTTCTTTCCGTGCCGGTGTCCCAGGACCATTCCAGGGCAGTCTCCGTGCTCAGGACCGCGCTGGGATCCCGGTCAGCGGTGGAGGAGCAGGTGAGCGCGGCTAATCCCGATCCAGCCCACGCCACTCCCGAGATTGGCGGGGGGAGTTCCACCCTACCTGCCCGACCAGCCTCGCTCTCCACGTGTACTCCGGGCACCCGCTGCTAGTCCGGTGGGAAGGCGCAGGGCGGC
This sequence comes from Narcine bancroftii, assembly GCF_036971445.1. Taxonomy (NCBI): domain Eukaryota; kingdom Metazoa; phylum Chordata; class Chondrichthyes; order Torpediniformes; family Narcinidae; genus Narcine; species Narcine bancroftii. The sequence continues at coordinate 222,334,053 of NC_091469.1, read as the reverse complement.
CGGCGCCCCCATCGCCCGGTGGGGAGCCCCAATCTTCCCTCCAGCGTCCCGACTCCATCTGCAGCTCCAAGAAACGCTGTGCTACTGGGGTTCCGGGCGCTGGGAAGCAGCCTTGGCTTGCCCTGACACCGGCCAGGCCGCGCTGCAGTGGGGAGGTGGGCGGGGGGACACGACAGTGTGTTTATAAAACCACCCACCACTACTTTTCAAGGACCAGGATTTTTCTCTCTCTCACCCTGGGACACAGCGGTTACTGTGCATGCGCTATACTGGCGCGGCGGCCAGCGGGCCACCTCTAATACATTTTTGATATGATGTTGCGGGCCAAATATAATTATATCGCGGGCCAAATTTGGCCCGCGGGCCAGAGTTTGACATGTGTGTACTAGGGGGAATGTATGGCAGAAATGTAGCAAAAGTTAAGAGAACGTTTGCATGGTGCTCTGCATAATTATATTCCTTTGAGGCAGGAAATGGATGGAAAGGTGATTGAACTGTGGTGTTCAATGGATGTAGGAAATTAGTTAAGAAGAAAGAAAAGCTTACGAGATGTTTCAGATTGGGACTGATTGAGCTCTGGAGAATTAGAGGATTCTCAGGAAAGAATTAAAAAAGGCTGTGGAGAGATAGAAGGGGCCAGGAAAAGGACTTGGTGAGCCAGGGTTAAGGAAAAGCCAAAAGCGAGTATGTGAAAATCAAGATTTTTAGGACCAGATGGGAGTGATAATGAAAAGGTCTGCATGGAATTGCAGGAGGTAGGGGTGGTCCTTAATGTTTGCTTCAGTATTTACCAGATAAAATAATCTTGGCAATTGTGAGGATAACTTGAAGAGGAATGAAATGCGTGAAAATATTGTCATTGTGTTGTAAATATTGTCATTGTGTTGTAAATGTACTGAATGTTTGTGCTGTACAAGCATTCTGTGTAATGCAAGCTTTCACCTCTTTAAACCCAGAGAGAAACAACTGACACTGGTGTTTTCCCAGATCCAAAAAATGAACCCTTTTATTTATAATTAGAGAACTATTTATGGTATTTACAATGCCCTTGGTCCCAAGGGAACTCTCATATCTCTCACACATGTGACTGGATTAGTTGATTGATGGCTCAAGTCCCACTCCTGGCAATGGTAGGGTCACTCTGTTTAGGGCGTGCTGGCACCTCCCCCTTTGAGCGGAGTCAGCGATCCACAGAAGGACTTTACTGGTCTCGGACCTCTTTGAGACTTCCTTACACATTTCTGTGATGTAGAAAGTAGAGGCTCGTTTATGTCTTGTGGGTGTGTCTGGTGGTCAATGGTTTCTGAAGTTCAAATGTGTCCAGCAGGGCATCCAGGCTGAGTTGCGCAGGTGTTGTTTCAGTGAGGTTGAATTCTGTTGGTCACAACTGATTGGCATGTTTGGTCAAATTTGAATATGGTTGAGAACATCTTTAATTTTTCTTAGGATTCTCCCCAGCTGCCACACATCTGACTTGTCTCTGTATTTCCACACCAATGTACAATTGACTATCATGAAACGTGCTTTCTTTGGATCCATGCCGATGATCGTACTGTTGTTCCATATCATAATCTCTCGGTCCAGATTCGGATCTTTGTGAAAATATGACATCATATGGTGCTTGTAGTTTCCTACCAAAGAGGTTTTCAGCAGGCGAAGTGCTACCTGGAGTTTGTGGGTTTGGAGTTATCCTGTAATTTAACAAGCATGTCTGCAGGATCTCCTCTATTGGACACTCCCCCTTGGCCTTGTTCAGAGCTTATTTGGACGTATCCCCAAAACGTTCTGCTTGACCATTGAACTGAGGATGATATGGAGGCAAGTGACTATGCATGAGGCAGTATTGCTTGCAAAAAAAAAATGAAGCCAACTGCAGTGAATTGTGTCCCATTGTCTGAAACTAATGTTACAGGAGAACCAAATTGATTGAATATGGACTCAAGTTTACTTAGGTAGTACTCGCCATTAATTGGTCCTGCATGGCGGCTCACAATTGCGGAGATTGGGCTGGCACATCGCGCGGCAGCAAATGCAGACAGAGACCACTAAAGCGAATCCCAGGACAATGAACCGGCGGGGGTAGAAGCTGGGGCAACATCAGACCAACAGCCTTAAATGGCATTGGTCAGGCTGCCCAGCTTCTTTCTTTTCTTTCTTTGGCTTGGCTTCGCGGACAAAGATTTATGGAGGGGTATGTCCATGTCTGCTGCAGGCTCGTTGGTGACTGACAAGTCCGATGCGGGACAAGCAGGCACGGTTGCAGCAGTTGCAAGGGAAAATTGCAAGGGGAAATAGGCTGGGAAAGAAGGGCATTCATATGCATGGATGTTCCCACCCGCTATTGTTATCCATATGGCTGACTCAGTCAATGAGCAAAAAACGGCGGGAACTTGAACAGTATAAAAGCAGCCTTTCCAGTCCTAATAAAGAAATGAGCTTAACCTACCACACACTGTGTGTGTGTGTGTGTGTGTGTGTGTGTGTGTGTGTGTGTGTGTGTGTGTGTGTGTGTGTGTGTGTGTGTGTGTGTGTGTGTGTGTGTGTGGTGTGTGTGGTGTGTGTGTGTGTGTGTGTGGTGTGTGTGTGTGTGTTTCTTTGTCGCAGTCGGCTACAATTGGTGACCCCGATGGTTTAGAAGAAATCTAAACCTAGTGATGGAGAATGAAGCAGCAGTCAGTGCAGTCGGCCTGAAGTTCCTGACCTTCTGGACAGTTCGACCCGGCGTGTGGTTCACCAGGTGGAGGCTCAGTTCCAGATCTGGGGCATCACAGCAGAGACCACTCAGTACTACCATGTGGTCAGCACCCTGGATCCGCAGACTGCAGACAGAGTGGTCAACTTTATCCACAGGCCACCATGGGAAGACACTTACACTGCCTTCAAAGATGTATGAATCGAGACGTTCGGACTCTCGCAGCGAGAGCGAGGAGCACATTTGCTCCACCTGGATGGGCTTGAAGACAGATCCCCGTCGGCAATCATTAACGAGATGCTGGTCCTCCTGGGAGATGAGCAGCCTGGCATCATGTTCGAGCCAGCATTCCTGGAACAGATGCCTGAAGACATCCAACTGCTCTTGGTGGATGCAGATTTCACCGACCTCCGGAAAGTTGCAGCACGGGCAGACATTCTATGGAAATAGAAACAGAAAGGCTCGGCTACTGTGGGGCTCATAAAGAAATCCAGCAATCAGACCAGAGCAGTCCCAAGCAAGGAACAGACGAGAGGCAGGAGCGAGTCCAGCAACAGATGGTGCTTCTACCACTGGAGATGGGGCACTGAGGCCTGTCGATACCAGTCCCCCTGTGAGTCCCAGGAAAATGACAAGGCCAGCCGTCGCTGATGGCCATGATGGTTGGCCACCAAGAGAGCCTCCTGTATGTTTGGGACCGCCTGTCCGGCAGATGCTTCCTGGTGGATACAGGAGCAGAGGTCAGCGTGATACCCCTGACAGATTGGACACTAGGCGCAAGCTAGCAGGACCCATGTTGAGGGCTGCCAACAACAGCAGTATTCGGACCTATGGCACTCATAGGGCCGAGCTGCAGTTCGGGGCAGTCACTTCTCGTGGGAGTTCACACTGACCGTAGTCGAACAACCACTCCTCGGAGCAGATTTCCTGTGAGCCCACAGTCTCCTAGTGGACCTTGAGGGTAAGTGACTCGTCCACACTGAGACCTACCAGACCATCGCACTGAGGGCTGCTAGGTTTCCGGCAATGCACCTGGACTCTGTTCACAGCTCGGAGGATGAGTTCTCCAAGGTACTAGTGGGATTCCCGGCAATCCTTTTCCCTCCATTCACAGTGGAGATGCCTCGACATGGCATCAGACATCACATCTTGACCAAGGGCCCACCTCTCCACACAAGGGCGAGACGAATTTCCCTGGAGAAGTTCCGACTGGCCAAGGAGGAGTTCCGCAAGTTCGAGGTGTTGGGTGTTGTTCGACAGTCAGACAGCCCATGGGCCTCACCCCTGCGCATGATGCCTAAAGCAACCTGGGGGCTGCAGACCATGTGGCGGCTGTCACCGGCTCAATGAGGCCACCACCCCATGCTACACATCCAGGATTTTGCGGCAAACCTGCACGGGACAACAATATTCTTAAAAGTGGACCTCGTGCGAGGATATCACCAGATTGCGGTGCATCCTGATGACATCCCTACGATGGCCATCATCACTCCATTTGGGCTGTTCGAGTTCCTGAGTATGCCATTTGGGCTCAAAAATGTGACACAGATATTCCAGCGATTGATGGACACAGTGGGCCAAGACCTGGATGCCACTTTCATCTACCACGACAATATCCTCGTGGCAAGTAGAACCCATCAGGAACACCTTCAGCTCCTCCGAAATCTCTGTAGTCATCTGCAGGAGTTCAGCCTCACCATCAACCTGGCCAAATGCCAGTTTGGCCTGAACACCATCGACTTCCTGGACCACAGGATTACAAAGGATGGAGCTACACAACTGCCCGATGAGGTAAAGGCCATCCGCAGCTTCCCAAAGCCCAGTACAACTGCAGGAATTTGTGGCGATGATAAACTTTTATCGCAGGTTTATCCTAGCAGCTGCCCGAGTGATGTGTCCAGCAAGGAGAAGGACCTGACCTGGGATGACGAATCCGCACATACATTTGTGGAAACCAAAGAAGCCCTGGCCAATGCTGCATTCCTGACCCACCCCAGACCAGATGCACCCACGACCTTCACAGTCGATGCCTCAGGAATAGTGATTGGTGGAGTCCTGGAGCAGCAGATAGAAGGAAGTTGGCACCCACTAGCTTTCTTCAGCAAACATCTGCGGCCCCCTGAACTAAAGTACAGAGCTTTTGATAGAGAGGTGCTGGTGTTGTACTTAGCCATCTGCCACTTCTGTTACTTTCTTGAGGGAAGGGCTTTCACAGACCACAAACCACTGACTTTTGCCCTGGATAAAATCCCCGATCCTTGGTCAGCCCGCTAACAGAGACACTTGTCTTGCATCTCGGAGTACACCAACGACATCCAGCACATCTCAGGCAACGACAACGTGGCCGCGGACGCCTTGTCAAGACACAGCCTCCACTCCCTGGTCAACAGTCTGGACTTCACAGCACTGGCAGAGGCAGAGCAGCAGGACGACGAGATCCCGCAGTACAGGACTGCTGTCACAGGCCTTCGGCTTCCGGACGTTCCCGTCGGCAAAGGTACTACCACCCACCTGTGCGACTTGGCCACCATGGAGGATTGACCTATTGTCCCAACGGCATGGAGGCGACGAGTTTTTGATTCCATCCACGGGCTGACACACCCATCCATCAGGACTACGGTCCAGCTGGTAGCCAACAAGTACGTGTGGTATGGATTGCAGAAATAAGTCCAGGGGTGGGCCAAGGCATGTATGCAGTGCCAAACAGCCTTTTGAGCCAACAGAATGCAGGTTTGACCACATTCATGTGGACATAGTGGGACCCTTGCCAGTCTCTCAGGGTTTCCGCTACCAGTTCACAATGGTTGACCCCGCTTCACCTGGTGGCCAGAAGCAATCCCCCTGACCAACACATTCACCAGGTCCTGTGCCAAAGCACTCCTCTTGTGCTGGATTGCAAGATTCGGACTGCCACAGCACATCACTTTTGACCGAGGCCCACAGTTCACCTCCAGTTTGTGGACTGACATTGCCAACCTGTGGGGCGCTCAGCTACACCATACGACAGCATGTCTGATTTGGGATAGCAAGGTTTCCTCAGGGAAAGGTCATGTCTCACTAGCATAATTCAAGTCATTGACGTTGTATCAAAGAACATTGTTGAAGATCAAGTGGATGTAGTGTGCATGGATTTCAGTAAGGCATTTGGCAATGTTCCCCATGCAATGCTCATTCAAATAGGAAGGAGACAAGGAATCATGGGTAGCACTGCTTTTCCATACAAGGCAGAGGGTGGTTGTAGATATTTTATATTCTGCATGGTTTGTGATTTTTATAAATGTTGGGTGAGGAAGTGGAAGGGTGGGTGAGTAGGTTTGTGGATGACACAAAGGTGGTGGTGTGGAATTTCTGGAGGGTTGTCAAAGGTTACAGATAGGATGCAGAGCTGGACTGAGAAGTGGCAGATAGAGTTTAACCGAAAAAAATGTGGTGATTCATATTGATTGGTCAAATTTGAAGACAGAATACAATATTAATGGGAGGACTCTGAGCAGCATGGAAGAACCGATAGATCGTGGGACCACAAACACAGGACACTCAAAGTTACTGCACAGATTTAGAATCAGGTTTTTGCCAAAATGTATCATGAAATTTGTTGTTTTGTGCAAAAATTTCTATAAAATTACATTTCCTTAAATATATTGTTTAAAAATAGTAGAAAAGAAAACAAAAAAAGTAAGTAGTGTCCGTGGTTCATTGTCCATTCAGAAATCTAATGGCAGAGGGGAAGGAACTGTTTTTGTAATGTTGGGCTTTCGTCTTCAGGTTCCTGTATCTCCTTGATGGCAGCAGTGAGAGGAGGGAGAGGAGGGCATGGCCTGGGTGGTGAGGGTCCTTGATGACACAGGCTGCTTGCTTGAGACACCACCTCTTAAAGATATCCTTGATGGAATGAAGACTAATGCCCATGATGGCACTGGCTGAGTTTACAACCCTCTTTCTATCCTGTGGATTGGCACCTCCATGTGAAATCATGATGCATCCAGAGTCCACCTGTAGAAATTTGGAAGAGATCTTGGTGACATACCAAATCTCCCCAAACTCCTCAAGAAATACAGTCGCTGGTGTGCCTTCTTCATGATTGCATCAACATAATGGCCCCAGGATAGCTCTTCAGAGATGTTGACACTCAAGAATTTGAAGTTCTTGACCATTTCCACTGCTGACCCCTCGTTGAGGACTGGTTTGTGTTCTCCTGGTTTTCCCTTCCTGAAGTCCACAATCAATTCATTAGTTCTACTGATGTTGGGAACAAGGTTGTTGTGACACCTTTCAAAATCTCCTGTACGCCTCCTCATTGCCATTTGTGATTCTGTTGATGACCGTGGTGTCAGCAAATTTGTAAGTTGATGATGTTGTTAAGAAGGCGTGTGGTGAGTTGGCCTTCATTTCCCATGGGATTAAGTTCAAGAGCCATGAGGAACTATTGCAGCGATAGAAGACCTTGGTTGGACCCCACTTGCAATTTTGTGCTCAGTTCTGGTGAGGGTGCCGAGAAAATTTACAAGGATGCTGCCTTGATTGGAGAGCATGCGAAGTAAGGATATGTTTAGTGAACTTGGTCTTTTCTCCTTGGAGCAACAGAGGATGAGGGGTGACCTGATAAAGTGTATAAGATAACGAGACACATTGATCATATGGATGGCCAGGGCTGAAATCGTTAACATGAATTTCATTTCATTGCAGTATGGGGGCATGAATTTCATTTCATTGCAGTGTGGGGGCATGAATTTCATTTCATTGCAACGTGGGGGCATGAATTTCATTTCATTGCAGTGTGGGGGCATGAATTTAAGGTGCTTGGGATTAAGTACAGGGGGATGCAAGAAGTTTATTTTTCCACACAGAGAGTGGTGAGTGAATGGAATGCTGCAGGCACTGATGGTGGAGGCAAGTAGAGGAGTGGGAGATTAAGTAAAATTAGAACTCAACCACTTCCTGTGACTCCAGGTGTAGATCCCCTCATTTGTCACTAAGTGGACCTAACTTTTCTTCACCTATGCTCTTAATATATCTATAAATTACCTTGATATTCCCCTTTATGGGGACCCTTTTCGCCTTCCTAGTTTCTTCTTAAGATCTTTCCTGCTTCTTTTAGATTCCTCAAGAGCTTTGTCTGATGGGAATATGAAAAATAGGAGCAGGCATAGGCTATCTATCCCATTGAGCCTGCTATGTTACTCAATAAGGTCATGGCTTACCTGGCCGTGGACTCAGTTCCACCTGTCTGCCTTTTACACATAACCCTTAATTTCCATACTATGCAAAGATCTATCTAATTCAGTCTGAAATCTATTTGTTGAGCTTACCTCTACTGGTCCCTTGGGCCAAGAATTCCATAGATTTACAACTCTCTTGGAAAAGCAGTTCCTGCTCGTCTCCATCCTAAATCCATTCCCCCAAATTCTGAGGTTTGTTCTAGTGGAAGCAACCTTTCTGCCTCTGTTTATCTGTCTGTTTCATAATTTTGTTATGTTTCTATGGGATCCCCTCATTCGTCTAAATTCCAGCGAGTATAGTCCCAACAATTCAATCACTCCTCACTAGATAACCTCCTCATCTCTGGAATCAACCTGCTGAACCTCCTCTGCACTGCCTCCAAAGCTCGTCTATCTTTTCTCAAGTAAGAAAAGCACACAGAACTCCAGGTGTGGCCTCAGCAGTACCCTGTATATTCTCTCTCTTTTGCTTGGCTTCGCGGACGAAGATTTATGGAGGGGGTAAAAAGTCCACGTCAGCTGCAGGCTCGTTTGTGGCTGACAAGTCCGATGCGGGACAGGCAGACACGATTGCAGCGGTTGCAAGGGAAAATTGGTTGGTTGGGGTTGAGTGTTGGGTTTTTCCTCCTTTGCCTTTTGTCAGTGAGGTGGGCTCTGCGGTCTTCTTCAAAGGAGGTTGCTGCCCGCCAAACTGTGAGGCGCCAAGATGCACGGTTTGAGGCGTTATCAGCCCACTGGCGGTGGTCAATGTGGCAGGCACCAAGAGATTTCTTTAGGCAGTCCTTGTACCTTTTCTTTGGTGCACCTCTGTCACGGTGGCCAGTGGAGAGCTCGCCATATAACACGATCTTGGGAAGGCGATGGTCCTCCATTCTGGAGACGTGACCCATCCAGCGCAGCTGGATCTTCAGCAGCGTGGACTCGATGCTGTCGACCTCTGCCATCTCGAGTACTTCGACGTTAGGGGTGTAAGCGCTCCAATGGATGTTGAGGATGGAGCGGAGACAACGCTGGTGGAAGCGTTCTAGGAGCCGTAGGTGGTGCCGGTAGAGGACCCATGATTCGGAGCCGAACAGGAGTGTGGGTATGACAACGGCTCTGTATACGCTTATCTTTGTGAGGTTTTTCAGTTGGTTGTTTTTCCAGACTCTTTTGTGTAGTCTTCCAAAGGCGCTATTTGCCTTGGCGAGTCTGTTGTCTATCTCATTGTCGATCCTTGCATCTGATGAAATGGTGCAGCCGAGATAGGTAAACTGGTTGACCGTTTTGAGTTTTGTGTGCCCGATGGAGATGTGGGGGGACTGGTAGTCATGGTGGGGAGTATATAGTTGCAGCATAACATCCCTGCTCTGAAATTCAATTGCTCTCGCAATGAAGGCCAACATTCCATTTGCCTTCTTGATTACCTGTTATACCTGCAAATCAACTTTTGCAATTCATGCACAAGCACTTTGAATTCCCTCTGTACAACAGCATGCTGCAATCTTTCACTGTTTAAATAATCTCTGCGCTTTGATTTTTCCTTCCAAAGTGAATGACCTTGGATTTACCGAGAAGAACGGCACGGTTGGCATAGTGCAATGCCTTTATAAAGCACGTGATTAGGACCAGGGTTAGAATCCTGCGCTGTCTGTAAGGAGTTTGTACATTCTCCCCATGTCTGCACGGGTTTTCCCTGGGGTCTCCGGTTTTCTCCTATCATTCGAAATGTACCAAGGGTGTAGATTAATTGGGTGTAATTGGGTGGCATGGACTCAGGGCCGAAATGGCCTGTTACCATGCTGTTTGTCTATATTTAAATTTAAATTTAAAAAAAATTGCATTTCATCTGACAGACCCTTCCCCACTCTCTTAAACTCAGCACATCCTCTGCATAATTTATTTTTCCATTCAAATTAGTTTCATCACCAAGCTTTGCTGCACAACACTTGGTCCTTTCTTCCAAATCATTGATCGTGAACAGTTGCATGCCCAGCATTGATCCCTGTGGCACTTCACTGATTGCCAACCACAGAGATGCCCATTTATCTCAACTCTCTACCTTTTGCTGGTTAGCAAATCCTCTTTCTTTGCTAATATTTTTCCTTGCCAACTCCATGCTTCCTTACCTTTTGGATGTCTTTGTGTGGCACTTTATCGAATGCCTTCTCGAAATCTAAGTACACAACCTATGGCAGTTCTCTTCTATCCAATGCACTGAATATATCCTCAAAGAATTCCAACAAATTTGTCAAACATGACCTTCTATTCCTGAATGCTTACTGTGTCTGCCTGTTGGAACAATTTCTAACCAGTTATCTCACTAGTTCTTCCTTATTGATGACTTCAAACATTTTGCCCGATTACAGGCATTAAGCAAATTGGCCTACTCTTACCTGCCTTTTACCTACATCTGTTTTTTTTTAAACTGTGGCATGACATTTGCTGCTTCCAATCTACAGGAACCTGCCAAAAACCATTGAATTTTGGTAAATCATCAATAAAACCTCCAGTATAGTTTCTTCCATTGCTTTCAGTACTCTGGACTACATTCCATTGGAACCAGGGGACTTGTCAACCTTTAGGCACACTGGCTTTCTCCATACTTCTTGAGTGATTGCAATTTTATCGAGGTCCTCAAAAACAAAATGGCAGCACTGCTGGAGCTGCTGTAACAGCATTGCTGTCGGTAGTATGCAGCTGGCTAGAAGAACTGAGACACAGCGTTTCTCCAAAGAATTCAACTTCCCGGTCTTAATGACAGCTGCTCTCTACAGGCTTTAGATGCCCTGTTAAATGAGCTGACAGTGAAATTGAAATCCTGTGACCATGAGGTTACTGCTCAAGATGGCTCGGCAGCGCTCAAGAGGGGTTGCAGACACCAGGAGATGGGAAAGCAGAGGACTAGTGCAAGACACCAGAAATGGGGGAAAAAGTTCCCCCTCCCCCATCCCCGTTTAGAATGAAAAGCAGAGGAGACGACACTGCAGGATAGTGGACCAGCGAGGGGCCCAGTGACCGAAAAGCCCTATAGGAAAGATGACTATGGGCTACATAGGCTGTGGGCAACTTATCATCTGGGGCTGTGCACAGCCAATGGGCTGCTGGACATTAGCTCAGGTATCAGAGCCTGGATTTCAGAGGGTGCTGAGGGCAAGAAAGGCCCTCTGGGGCTGTGCACAGCCAATGGGCTGCTGGACATTAGCTCAGGTATCAGAGCCTGGATTTCAGAGGGTGCAGAGGGCAAGAAAGGCTCCCAATTTCTCTGGTGCTGAAGTCTCCCTGATCATGTCGGAGGTTTGGACCCAGAGCTCAAGTTGCCAATGAATCAAACAAGTGTCTGTGTGGCTGGAAGAGCACTGGAAGCAAATTCACGGACAATCAGTGACTCTAAAAAGACTCTCTTTTGCTTCTCTTTCTCTTGTACTTAAAGGGGCGCTGGGAAATATTAATGGCAACTCTTTGTCTGCCTTCTGGCAGGGAAAATTTAATGGTACCCTGTATGTTACATTTTTAATGCATTATTAAGTGACAATAAAAGGAACATTGAACTTCCCATCACATCAATAACATCTATCTTTGACATTTGTGACGTCCTCCACCATGAAGACTGACACAAAATTGTTGTTCAAGCTCTTGGCCATTTCCACATTACCCAATATTAGCTCCCCTTTCCCATCTTCCAACAGGCCTACATTCATTTTAGCCACTCTTTTCTGCTTTATATAATTATTTTTAAAAATCTTCCCTTTTTATAGACATTCCTTCCTTCATAGTTTTTTTTGTTGGTTTTTAAAGTTTTCACAATCTTCCTATCTCCCACTTCTCTTCATGACTCAGTATACAAGAGGTTTCAGTGTGATGATTTCCTTCATGTCTTCAGTTATCCAAGGCTGGTTCTCGCCATCATTGATGTCCTTGCTTTCAACTGGAGTCATTTTGTTTAGCATTGGGAAAAATCTCTTTGGAACTCTTTCACTTTTCGTCAATTGTCCCACCTTCGCAACAACTCCCTCATCCCATTTTATTTCCCTTATTTAAGCACAACAAACTGATCTTATATTGAGCTCTTGTACCCTCCATTTGTCTGAGAAATTCAATCATACTGTGATCATTCTTTCTGAGAGTATCCCTAACAATATGATCATTAATTCTACCTGCCTTATTACACAGGACCAGATCTAAGATAGCATGTTCTCTTTTAGGCTCAGCAACATGCTGTTTAAGAAAGCTATGAATGTTGCACTTTCAGAATTCATATCAAGACTGCCTCAATGAACCTGATTCACCCAATCTACGTGCATGTTGAAGTCTCCCATGACAACTTCCATTCCATTCTTAAATACATCAGATATATCTTGGTTTATTGCATGTGCCATATAATGTTATTACTTGGTGGCCTATAGACAACTCCTACTAGTGAACTAGTGATCTTTTCACTTCACTATTCCTAATCTCAGACCAGATGGATTCAACGTTCTAATCCTTAGATTTTTGTATCCTGTCGCAATATCACCCTGAAATCATTTATAATGAACAGCACAACCCCACCTCCCTTGCCTTCTTGCCAATCTTTTGCTATTGCCTGAAATATTTGAATATTCAATTCCCAATTATCTCCACCCTGCAAATACATTTGTGCAATGACCATGAAATTATATCCTTGTGAACTGATTTGTGTCAAATGTTCTCTGACCTTGTTTCAAATACGATGGACATTAAGATAACGTGACCTTATAGAATCTCAAAATCTTTGTGTCTTTTCCAATTGACTTTTCTGAACTCTACTTTTACCTTTCTCTTTTCCAACATTTACTTTGCTTTGCTTCCTTCAGTTTTTCTCCCTGGGTTCCTACCCCGCTGCTATACGAGTTTAAACCATTCCCAAATAGAGGAGCAAACAATTCTCTAAGGAGTTAAAAAGGTGCTGTGATTGTAGAGCAATGCACCAAATTGCTGGAGAAATTCAGCAAGTCATGTCATCTCTCTCAAAAGCTAAGGGACATAACAAATGTTTTGGGCCTGAGCCCTTTGTCAAGGTATGAGGAAAATGCAGGCAGGTACCTGAATAGAAAATGTTGGGGAGGGTGAGGAGAGGAGGGAAGAAGAGCAGGAGAAGGAGCACAAGCCAACAGGGAAGAGGGCAGAAGAGAAAAAGCTGAGGTGATTGGGGAGGGTGAGGTTGTACAGAAATGGAACTGAGTGTAAGAGTTGTAATGTTCATGCAGACATCCATGATGTTGATCTCTCTGGTTTAATCTTAGAGAATGGCGGGAGGTATAATTACTGTTGATGGAACGGATTCCAAGAGAAGATATCAGACTAGCAGCTTAAGTCCACAACAGCAAAGAATGTGTTGAATCAAGTAATGAAACTGTAATCTACCAAATTTCTTGTTACATTTGGTTCTGCAAAATGCCTTTGCAGTGATATTTCATAGTCTAAAATTGCTTTAGTTCTCCATTCAAATAATGCAGTTTGTTGCACTTTAGGGTAAAGTGGCAGCAGTTTACTTCACCTACACATATATACTTATAGCATTGTAATTGTCTATCAAAATAACTTCAAGTCTGTAGCATTGTCTCAGTGTTGAAGTATCAGTAACCTTAAAAAAATGGAGTTGAGAAACCAAAAAAATGGCTGACTTTGCAAAATAATTTGTCCAAGAAAAGATTATTGTTTTTCATCATGGTGACCCTGACTTGGCTGGTTGGGTGCATACATAGATTAAGATGAATGCAGTTATTCCTTGGCTGGTGACTGCCTCTCTCAGGGCACATTCTCTCTAATGACATGATTGATAGGCTGTCCCAAATCTACAGAGGAACACATTAATCATTGCTATGACTGAATACAATCATCTGCTTCACCTGCAAAGTGATGGACAGAAATGGATACTATTTAGGTACTAACGTGATTCTCTGATTGGTCAGAGGCCTTAACTTTTTCAATGTCAACCTGAAAGGTCCATGATAAATGACATAGTTTTTGCCACCCTTCTGTTTGGAAAGCATAGTCCTTTGAGAATCATTGAGCTAGTATTTAACAAATAAAGAGAGTTATAGATATAAATATGAAATCTACAAGTAACCATTTTATATTTGCCATTGATCTTACAAGCATATCATTATGAAGTACTAAAATACATTTACATTGCTTCTTTATTACTCTTTTTTGATTCTGTGCAGTTAATGGTTTATTTTTAGTCTTTCAACTTGAAGACTAAAGCTTGACGCTTCAAGCTGGGGAGAAGGATGTGAACACATCACAGGATCTGCCATCTATTCCCATGAATAAGTGAATGCGTCTTTCTAATCCATTAGTCTAATGAAATCCCTTTGCACCACACTACTCTAGTAGTGAATTTTAAAACTCATGCTGTACCAATATCTAAAAATGAGTGTCACAAAATCATTTGAAAAGCCATTGTTGGGGCATGTACTCATTTTAAGATTGTTCATTTAATGCAGATTAAGTATGCATTGCAATTACATTAATTTCTATGTAGCTATAATGAACTATATGCATGAAAACATGGGCTATAACTTTTGACGAAATTACAAATCAAGTAGGATTGAAATATTTCAGTTTAATACAAGACCTAGAGAGAGACTTGGAGTAATTTCCTTGAAAATTATGCTGCCGTAGTTATGTGAATTGAAATCAAATCAGTTTTCCCAAGGTTTGGTTGGAAAACATTTCTGCCCATTTTGTACTGTCTGCCGGGCAAGCAGCTGACAAATCAAGGGCAAGTGAAAGAGTTGTGAGGTAGAGCAGATTGTTGTCAGTTCATTCATAAAACCTGATGTAGAAAATTTAATGTTCCATGCTTCAATGATAATCTCAGAAGGGTATGTTCATTTTAGTGAACTTTAACTTCCATAGAACATTACAGCACAGAAATAGGTCCCTTCGGTCCTCCTGTGCTGAACCATTTTTCTGCCAAGTCCCATGGGCCTGCACCCAGTCCAATAGAACCATACTGAAAACTAATTAACACTAAATTTAATGGCTCCGCTCTATTTTGATCCACATTGTGAACTTATCTGGGACAATTTATATTAATTCTATGGATGATTCCAAATCTTGATTAAAACAAAGCAAATTTTTAGCTCATTACTCCATCCTGGAATATAGCATTCACAGCTTTTGGAAAGGGGAGTATTTCTAAATATCATGTCACACTATTCTCATAGTCACATTTTATTTCAAATTTTAGTTGTATTTCTCAAGTTCAATAAAAGAATCACTGATATTTACATTGCTTTGTGAGAGCATTTTTATCTGAGAGTGGAAACATACAATATGATAATTTATTCCCTTAATGTCACTCAAGATAAATAATTTTAGTGGAGCTGGGGAAATCATGCTTGTAGTTTGTGGAAATATGTTCCCTTTTGCAAATGTTGAGACTTGGTTGCTTAACTCTGCTTCAGAGCCTCATTGGGTGTGCAGTGCCCAGGGACTTTCTGAGGCTGTGATGGATGTTAGAAGTTATTTTAACTTATATTTAATTAGGGAAGCCATTCCATCTATTTTAATGGATGTAACCCCCATCTCCAGAAATAAATCTAATTTGCAACCATGAAATAATTTATTTTGTGCTCTTCAAACGTAACAAGTTCCTGATTAAGTAAAGGTATGTTAAGTTTCATTAATATTACACCTCTACTCCTCTTAACTTTTTGTCCACTTAATAGAAATATTATGCATACTGCATAATTGTAGAAATTAAGATATGAATAAATTCTATATCTAAATATAAGGAGTGAGAGCTTATCAGCATTTTCTTCTATTAATTTGTAGTGATTCTGCAAAAAATGACTAAACTATCAAGCTGGAGTACACTTGATATTCACTGGGCTAGCTTAAGCTTCGACACATTTTTAATTAGGAGTTGTGGTGAATTTCCATATTGTAATGCAAGTTGAGTATTAATTGGATAATTTTCATTATTTTTGAATGTTAGTATTGAACCTTTGCTGAAGATCTCTGTTTCTACATGGATATTACAGTTCCTTGTCTACGATAATGCAATGTCAAATATCCAAACTCTTGAGTTTTGCAAATCTTACATGGTATCTTACTTAGTTCCTTCTAATGCTAGTTAATTGAGTTTTTTTAAATTTTATTTTTAAATTTAGACATACAGCATGGTAACAGGCCATTTCACCACACGAATCCATGCTGCCCAATATACACTCAATTAAGTTATAACCATGATGTATTTCGAAGAGTGGGAAGAAACTGGAGCCCCCAGGAAAAAAACCCATATAGACAGGGGGAGAAAGTACAAACTCCTTAGAGACAGCGCGGGATTCGAACACAAGTCTTGATCACTGGCGGTCTAAAGGCATTGAGTTAACTGCTATGCCAACTGTGCCGCCCAATTTTGGCAATAATGTGTGATACAAAACTGCTAGAATGGATTAAATAATGATGGGGGGGGGGGGTTAATTTCCCTCCAAAGGGCAAAATGATTACATATAAAGACAATTTAATCATGCAAAAAAAAACTTTAGGGATTCAGTAGCACAGTCCTGGTATCGTAATTTGGCAAGGTAATATGAGCCACATATTTCAGAAATGAGCTCTAAGATTTATTGAAAAAGGCATTGAAATTCTAATTATTTGTTAAATGCTGCAAGTGACACTTCCTTGATCAGTGCAGTTCCAGATTCTGGTGAAAGAATTCTTCTTCAGATCACCTTTAAACCTCTTAACCCTTACCATAAACCTATGGCCTCGACTGTGCAGCTTTGAGTTCCATTTAATGGTGCAGGTAGAAATTAGGAATGCACAAATGATATAACTATTTTGTAAGGGAAATTATCAGACAAATGGGCGTGACTTGTCTAATATTGAAATTTCACATAACTTCATCTGGAAAAGATGACAACTCTTGCAAAATCAAAATTAAATCAGTATCTTTGCCCATCCCTTGACAGAGTTATGATCTTTTCAGCCCAGGAACTTGTCCTTGGCGACTTTGATGCTTATTTTTAGGATAATTATATTTGTCCGCATTCTGATCATGCTCTTCTACACATCTCACAACTAAGGAACTTTTCAAATGCTTTTAAAAGATTATACTAATATCTACCATGGCCACTTCCTCTTGCAAACCATTCCATATAAGCACTAACCTCTGTGTGAAAAAACTTTCCCCTTTAAATTTCTCCCCCTCGCATTAAACCTATACCTACAATTTTAAACTCTTCCACCTAGAAGAAAATACTCTGATTATCTATCCTATCTACATCCCTCTTAATTTTATAAACCTCTGTATGATCATCTCCTGTAATCCAATGAGAATGAACCCTGTCTATCTAATCTCTCCTTTTAAGTAAAGCCCTCCAATCCAAGCAATTCTGGTGAATTTTGTCTGCAGTCTTTCCAATGCTACCTGGAATATGTGCAATGTGGTGACCCAAACTGTACAATACCCCAAGGATAGCATCGTCAAGTTTGATACAGCTTAAACTTTATTTCCCAACTCTTATACTTGGTACCTTGGCAAATTAAGGCAAGCATGCTGAATGCCTTCTTTATCACCCTATCTACTTATGTTGCCACTTTCAGGGAGCTATGAATGAATGCCCCAGTGATCCTTTGTACATCAAACTTCTGAGGTCCCTGCCAGTTACTGTTCGTGTTTTACATGCTGAAATATATTACCCCACATTTGTCTGCATTAAATTCCAAACTATTTTTATTCAGGAATTTCCTCTCTGTATTACACAGTCAGTTTGTTTTCATTTCTTTATTTGTTTACCTGTGTATGGTTTTTTTTGCTCTCCCAATAAGTGTAATTCTGCCTTGCCCAGAGGATAAAGAATCTGAAAATTAGCAGAAAGTTCATTTTTCTTACCTGATGTGTTGAAAGCACATTTTTCTTACCTGATGTGTTGAAAGCACATGCTTTTCAAATACTTAGTTAGACCATAAGACATAGGAGCAGAAAGAGATAATTCAAGCTATCGAGTCTGCCCCGCCATTTAATCACAATCTTATTTCCCCACAAACCCACTGCTCGGCCTTCTCCCCATAACCATTGATGCCCTATCAATCTCTACATTAAATACTCCGAATGACCTGGCATCCACAAATGCATGTGTCAAAAATTCCCCAGATTTACCACCCTCTCACTGAAGAAATGCCTCAGCATCTCTGTTCACAGTGGATGCTCTTTAGTCCCGAAGTTACGCCCTCTTGTTTTAAACTTTCCCACTTTGCAAAATAACCTTTCTACATCGACTCTGACTACACCTTTCAACATTATAAACGCTTCAATGAAATTTCCCTTCATTCTCCTAAATTCCAACGAGTACAGCCAAGAGCTGTCAAACACTCTCATATGTTAACACTTTTATTCTCAGAATCATTCTTGTGAATCTCCTCTGAATCTTCTCCAATGTCAGCATATCCTTTTTTTTTAAATGAAAAGCCCAAAACTAATCACGATACTCCAAGTGAAGTCTCACCAGTGCCTTATAAAACCTCAAAAATTACGGCCCTGTTCTTGACATGAATTCCAGGTTTGCATTTGCCTTCTTCACA
The DNA here is from genome assembly GCF_036971445.1 of Narcine bancroftii. Classification (NCBI taxonomy): domain Eukaryota; kingdom Metazoa; phylum Chordata; class Chondrichthyes; order Torpediniformes; family Narcinidae; genus Narcine; species Narcine bancroftii. Next base: position 222,315,603 of record NC_091469.1, on the reverse strand, counting down.
TGAAAGTTTGCCTTGAGGCTATCCTGCATGAAGACTTCCAAGCCCCTTTATATCTAGGAATTTTCAGTTTTCTCCCAATTAAAAAAAAATAGTCTGTTTATTTTTTTTCTACCAAAGTGCATAACCTTACACTTTTGGATATTGTATTTCATTTGCCACTTCTCTGCCCATCTTCTAACCTGCCTAAGACCTTTTCCAGCCTCCCTCTTTCCTCAAAGTAACCTGCTTTTCCACCTACTTTTGTATCATGTGCAAATGTAGCCATAAAGTCATTGATTCCATAATCCAAATGATTAATGTACAACATAAAAAGAAGTAGCCCCAACACTGGCCCCTGTGAAACATCACTAGCAACTGCTTTCCAACCAGAATATTGTCCCTGCTTTTAGACTGTGGTATCACCACAACAACCTTGCACTCAACGTTAGCAAAACCCAGGAGCTGATTGTAGACTTCACGATGAAAACAAGAACCAATCTTCATCAACAGGTCAGCAGTGGAGAGGATCAAAAAACTCAAATTCTTGGGTGCCAACATCTCTGAGGAACTGTCTTGAGGCCTCCATGTCGATGAAATCATGAAGAAGGCTAACCAGTAGCTGTACTTTTTGAGGAATTTGAGACTCTGTATGTCACCAGAGACTCAAAAATGCACCGCTGTCTGGTTTGGAGGTGCCAATGCACAAGACAAGAACCAAAATCCAGAGGCAGCATGGTGAGCATAGCAGTTAGCACAACACTGTGCCAGCAATCGAGAACAGGGTTCATATCCCACAATGTCTGAAAGAGTTTGTACATTCTCCCTGTGTCTGCGTGAATTTTCCCCGGGTGCTTCAGTTCCTCCCACCATTCAAAAATGTACTGGGGGGTGTAGGTCAATTGGGTGTAATTGAGCTGTGTGTCTAAATTTAATTTAAAAAAAAATTAATTTAAAATTTAAAATTAAAAAAAAATAATTTTAACTTAAAACTTATTAACTCAGCCAGCAACATCATGGGCACCAGTCTTTATTAAGGACATCTGCAAAAGACGGTTTCTTAAGAAAGCAGCCTCTATCCTCAAGGACCCCCACCTCCCTGATCATGCCCACTTCACCCTCCAACCACAGAAAGGAGGTACAGGAGCCTGATGACGAGTAACCAATGGCATAGAAGCAGATTCTTCTCCTGAATGATCAATAAACCAGAGACGCTACCTCACTTTTGCCTATATTTATTTATTTTGAAATGTAATTTATAGCAACATTTGTACTGTAATGCTGCCATAAAACAAATTTCTTGACATGTTCATGAAAATAAATTCTGATTCTGGCTCTCTGCTTCCTGCCAATCAGCCAATGCTAGTACATTTCCTGTAATACCATGGGTTCTTATCTTGTTCCTGTGTGGCACCTTGTCAAAGGCCTTCTGAAAATCCAAAAACACAACATCCATTGCATTTATTTTATCTAGCCTGCTATCACATCTTCAAATAATTCAAATATGTTTGTTAAGCAATATTTTCCCTTAAGGAAACCATACTGGATTTGACCTATCTTGTTATGTGCCTCCAAATGCTCTGTAACCTCATCCATGACCATTAACTCCAACATCTTCCCAAACACTGAAATTCAGGCTATAATTTCATTTCTGCTATCTCCATCTCTTCTTGGATCATGGGGAGACATTTGTGATTTTACAGCCTTCCGGGACCATATCAGCATTTATTGATTCCTCAAAGATCATTACCAATGCTTCCACAACCTCTATTGTTATTTCTTTCAGAACCAAAGGTGCAATCGATCTGGTTTGTGAGACTTATTCACCCTGAGACTATTCAGCTTTCTGAGCACCTTCTCTCTTGAAATAGAAACTACACTCACTTCAATGATGTCCTTTAACATCTGGCACACTGCTAATGTCTTCATAGAGAAGACTGATGCAAAATACTCATTTTGATCCTTTGCCATTTCCAGCATCATTTTCTAATCATCCAATATATGCTGTCACCTCTCTTTTATCTTTTATATACTTGAATAAACTTTTTGTATCCTATTTGATATTTTTTGTTGGCTTACTTTCATACTTAACACTCCTCTATCTCTCCACTATTTTTTGTTTCCTTGTATACCTCTCTTTTGCTTTGATGTTGGCTTTGACTTCCCTTGTCAGCCACAGTTATGACATTTTTCCATTTGAATATTTCCTTTTTTTTGTATGTATTCATCCTGCACCTTCCCCATTTCTTGCAGAAACTCCATCCATTGCTGCTCTGTGTCTTCCCTACTAATGTCCTCTTTCATTCCACTGTAATTCCCTTTACTACACTGAAATCCTACACATCTGACTTTAGTTTCTCCTTGTTAAATCTCAAATTGATATCAATCATATTGTGATAACTGCCCCCTAATGGTTCCTTTACTTTGAGTTCTTGAAACACCTTGGATGCATTACGTAGGCTTTCTACAAATTCACTCTCTGAATATCCAGTCCCATCTTGGTTTTCCCAATCTACTTGCATGTTAATATCCCACATTACTACCATAACATTGCCCTTCTGATGTGCCTCTTTTCATTTATCCTAGCTACTGTTTGGAGTTCTGTATATAATTGCTAACAGTGTCTTTTTACCTTTGCCATTTCTTATCTAACCCACAATGATTCTATATCTTCTGATCCTCTGTCACTGCTTTCTAGTGTGGTTCCTTATCAAAAAAGCCACCCCACCCCCTCTGCTTACCTGCCTCTCCTTTCGATTCACTGTGTATCCTTGAAATTAAGCTCCCATTGACATCCATCCTTTAGCCATGATTTTGTGATAGCCAGAACATCATACCTGCAATCTGTTGCTGTACTCTACTGTCATCCACTTTATTTCTTACGCTGCGTGCATTTAAGTAGAAAACCTTTTGCCCTTTGTTTATTACTTTTGTCTCTTGTGTCCCTGTTGCATTGCAACTCATCAAACTGGCTGTAATTTTGATCTTTCTACTTGTCTTTGCACACAAACTCCCTAGCTTCTGTCCCTGCTTGTGCACCAACCACCTCTTCACTTTGTTTCCCACACCCCTGTGAATCCAGTTTCAAATCCCCTCCCCCCAACAGCATTATAAAACCTCCCTGCCGTGATATTAGTTCCCCGCAAGTTCAGCTGCAACTCGTTTCCCCATAAAATGTTGAATAGACATCAAATATGCCTTGAATAAAGTTCCTGTAGTACTCTTGATATGAAGTGCTCTCCCTGAAGTACTTTTATATCTCATTACTGGTACTGAACATTAGAATTATGTTTGAGTGTTAAATCCATACTAAACAACTGGGAAGAGAGTCCCTGATTACCATTCAATTCACTTGTAGCTGGCCTGAAACAGACCTGTCTGAAAACATTTCCAAGCATGCCATTAATTACCAAGAAACCTGACATTTTAAATATCTACTAGGCTGCATGTGGAATTTTGCTTTTACATTGGCTTTGTGATGACACTGGACAACAAGAATTGCAGAAGGCAATTTTGTGCAATATTACATGTTCTGTACTATTGCATAAAAAATAAAGGAATCTTGAATTGGAGAAATAATGATGTATCCTTGCAGGAAGCAGATTCATATAATCTGTTAATATCCTCTTTTTTCCAAAGGTGCGCTTTTCTTTGGTAATAGGGGACCTTATGGAGGTTTATAAAAACATGAGGGGCATAGATAAGGTAAATAGTTGTAGGCTTTTTTTTCCCCCAGGTAAGGGATTCTAAAACTCGAAGGCATAAATTTCATGTGAGAGGGAAAGATTTCAAAGAGACTTGAGGGATACCTTCTTCACACAGAAGGTGGTGGGTATATGGAATGAGATTTCAGAGGAAGTGGGAGAGAGAGATGGGGACAGTTAGAACATTCAAAAGATATTTAGATAGGAACATGGGTATGAAAGGTTTAGATGGATATAGGTAGAATATAGGTAAATGGGACTGGCCTGGATGGCACGAACAAGTTGGGCAGAGGGTGTTATGGAACTCTATGACTCTCAGTGGAGTTCCTCTCAAAGTTCAACATTAATAATACTTATTTTGCCACACCATAAGCGCCTTTGAACTATTTGTTGGCTTTGTTTTCTGCGAATGTGTTTTCATCAAACTGAAAACATTGTAGTTAACTTTTGAGTTCATTAGGTTATTGGTAATAAAAGATGTTATTTAATTTTCCAAAGCACCCAATGTTGGTAAATACATTGAACCATCAATATTTTTACACTTAATTTTGTATTTGGGAATTTGTTTCTTAAAGCACCTTCTAAACACATTAATCGAGAAAGAGAAAAGAAAGCAGGAACCTTAATTGTACATTTTTTTGAGAAGGGTCTATATAATTAAATGCTGACGGTTTAACTACAGCCCTTGAATCCATGGAGATATTTGTTGAAATTTATAGCAGATGATGCAATTCAAGGCCTTCAGCAAAGAAGTACCAAATTGCCTTATACAAAAATGCTAGAGAAACTCAGCAGGCGGGGGGCATGGCAAGATGGCGTAGGGAACAGACGTGCCTTCCAGACCTCTCCTGACTCTGATTTATTGTTTTGTCTTTAAATGCCCGTTAAAGTTCTTTTAAAAGTTTATAAATAATAAGAGGTGCTGGATTAGTGCCTAATGGTTTATATGCAAAAAAAAGGTAAAAGAAAACATCAATAGACTGTTAAAAAGCTACATTTTCCGAAATTGTCTGAGCCTACTTGTTTACAAGAAGCCAGGACTCAACGTAGAATGGATCCAGAAGAAGACGTACAGAATTCGGCATTGAAACTCCGTTTTAAACCGGTAAGGCTCTCTGAAGGTCGCATTCAGCAGCTTTCAGAACAAAGAGCTGGTCGGGTGCCAGTATTTCACACAACGGCCACTGTGAGTGCTGTTACTGAGACTTTGACAGTTGAATCAGCTGGGGCGCCACCAGCTGGAGAGTTAAAGAGCTGTCATTCGATTGCTACAGTGGTGGCGCTGCAAAATGCATCTTCAATTACAACGGTTTTTCCAGACATCGATTCAGTGAAGATGATTAAAGAGATTTGGCTTAAAGATAACCCTGATCTTCAGTCTCCTGGCATTGCTGGGGGGACTTTGAGAGGGATTTTTATACGAAGTCAAACTGCTAGAAAAGATACTAAATTAAGGGAAGGGACAGAAGATCCCGTGGTCTCTAAGGAACAGCAAGACCCCATTATGCCTGAATCTACTTCTGTTGAAATGTTTGTTAAGGATCTTGAAGATAAGATATATTCTGTATTGAGTCACTTAGCTAATTTTGTGAACCCGTTTATTTCCAAGATTAATGCGATGGCGGAAGCCATTAATGGAGCTTTTAAGCTTGAAACCATTGAAAGATTTGAAATGTATGATCAAGGTTTAGTCGATGTACAGGATCAACTGCAAGATGAAAATAGAATAATTGAAACATTGCAGATCCAAAATAAAAATTTAGCAAAAAAGGTTGATGATTTGGAGAAACAATCTAGACAGAACAACGTGAAAATTGTTGGTTTGCCAGAAGGCATAGAAGGACCAGATCCAAGAAAATTTTTTACTGAATGGATTCCACGAGTGTTAGGACAGGATAAATTCCCTGAAGGTTTAATACTGGAACATGCTCATAGAGTTTTAAGAAGAAAATCTTTTTCAGGACAGAATCCAAGACCTGTTCTGTTCCGTTGTTTAAACTATTGTGACAGAGAGACAATTTTACGTACGGCTATTAGAAATGCCCAGCAAAATAGATCTCCTTTGATGGTTCAGAATAATCCTGTTTTCTTCTATCAAGATTTGAGTCAAGAAATTATGTTTCAACGACGCGAATTTAATTCTGTGAAAGAACGGTTGTGGAAAAAAAGACATAAGACAACATTCAGGTATCCTGCGGTACTGAAGATTTTTCAGGATGGAAATCAGCCAAAGTTCTTTGACAATTCTAAAGAGGTTATGGACTTTGCTCAGTCTCTACCAATCATGCAGTTTCAGGAACGATGTAGTCCTTCAAGGTCTCCAAAGAGAGTAGAGATATAAGGTGGGATCCAGATTTTTAAAAGAAATGGAAGCAATGGTGACCGAAGTGGTAACGTTGATTTAAAAAAACAAATCTTTTATCTTTTTTTGGAGAAAGTTTAAATAATGATGATAGTTTAATGAAATGGGAGTTGGGAGAGGGAACTGGGTGGGCACTAGTTTCCAGAAGTCATCAGCTACCTGTGAGTTATCTCACACCCAATATTTTGGGGGAGTTACTGCTTTGGGCGGTTTAAACAGGAGGAGGTAGTCGTGACCTCCGACCTGTTTTTTTTTCTTTTTAATTTTTGGGTTAAGAAGTGAAGGTTTTTTTAAATTTTTTAAAAAATAAATATTTTTTTTTAACTCTTTTTGTTTTCTGATTGTAATTGAGAGGGAATTAGGTGGTTTTTTTCTCTCCTTTTTTTCTCTCTTTTTTTTGGGGGGGTTCTCTTTTTTCTCTCTTTTTTAAGAGGATGATGTCACAGAAGATAATAAGTCAAAAATTGAGGATGTTGAATTAGATGAAGAGGAAGATGAGGGGAAAGGTGATAAGAAGAAAAAGAAGAAAACCAAGTACAAATGCATTGAGGGAGAAGAGTTTAATAAAATTAAGTTAATTTCGATAGAGAATTTTGAAGATGTTATAAATGAAGAATATGGAGAATTTTATAAGAATTTGAACTTCTTTTTTTTTCTTTTTTTATATAAGGGGAGGGGAAGGGAATAAAAAGTTTATCTGATTGTTTTTCTAAGGGATGTTTTTGTTCTCTCGATGAATTATAAAGGAAACTTGGTATTAATGGAAATTCTGTATTTATGTATTATTAATTATGATTTTTTGTATAACAGATATGTGATTGATATATGATTTTAATATTTGAACTTAGTTTTAAAGTGGATTTCATTTGTTAAATACATGTATTATGTTTGATTTAAATATATGTTTAAGGGTATTATTTTAGTATTGATATTTTTTTTGTTAGTAATATTTTTTGTTAAGTTTTATCCTTTTTGTAAGTGGGGTTTTTTCTATTTTATTTACAACATTGTTAATTAATTCTTCACTCTTTATTTTGGTGGGGGGAGGGTTGGACTAATTTTAAATTAGATGATTAATGTTGTGTTATAATTATTGGGGGGGGGTTAATTTGTGTAGTTTAATGATGTAGTATTCTAATTTTTATTATCTTATTTTTTATTATTTCTTTAAATGTAATTTTTTTTATTCATGTCATAAAATTTTAAATAAAGTTTAAAAAAAAAGAAACTCAGCAGGCCAGTTTCTTTAGCACTTTTGTGTACCTCATTAGGCCCCAGCATTTATTTGTAGATTTTTTTGTTTACCAACACCAAACTGGGCAGTAATAACTGTAGAAAAAATGAGAAATCCAAACTAAAGGACGGATGGTTTTGAAACAATGAAACTTCTGAATGTAACACCAAAATGTATTGCCTTAAGACATTTGTACACTCAGTGCTGATGATGGATGCATTGATACAGTATATAAAGAAATATTTGGAAAAGTGGATCTGATAACAAGTGATGTGATGGAGGTAATTGGACAGGAGAGATGGTGATGTTTTTGGCAATTAACTTAAATTTGACAACAGGACAGTTATAAAACAAATTGGAAATTCCCATCCTTTGAATGGAAACAGGGCAGTAAACTTTTGGTACTTTAGTGTGAAAGGTCATTTGTATTGTCTTTTACCAAGCTTCCTCTGTGCAAACAGAACTATTTTGTATTGCTGATATTAAAAGAAATTTGAGTATGGAGGATCCAGAACTAACATTTGGGTTGTATTCAGCATTTAATTTTTCAATAAAATTGTTGTGTATAATGCACAAAAAGAATTTGACCCTGCAGTATGATTTCTATGCAATTTCACTTATTAAAAACATGATTTTTTAAATATATTACATTAACAGGGAGTTAAATAGTGCAAGCATATTTGCTGTTGGTTGCTCTTCTGTGCTCATTTGAATAGACAGGGACTTTTAGTAGTCTTATTAACTCGCAGATTGTACATTTAAGTTATCTTTGGGGGGAAAATGTAATTGTAATTTTTCTTATTTACATTAAATTCATGTTAAATAATAAGTAATTTTTTTCCTTGTTCTAACAGTATATTTCTCACAGACAATGACTCCACTGCACAGGAGAAAGACAGCTTGGCTGAATTGACTAAGCAAAAATTAAGTATGATGCTCTTGGATATCTGCTATCAGCCAGATGGTTATGAGTACCTGAGGCAAATTTTTCACATCATCCAACTCAATGAGGTAGGGAAATGGTCTTTTAACAAGCAATTAGATATTTATTGGCCTGAGACAGTATCAGCCACCAGCTAAAGTTTAATCAGGTGACATACCTAAATATAATCAGTTGCAAATCCTCATTAAACGTGAGGGGAAAGCTTTATATAACAATGCTGTTCAAAATATATTTCATATAATTGCATGTGCTGTAGAGATTTACCTTGCCTGTGAGTATTGAATTATTTTATGATGGCTAATATGTGATAAACTAAAGGTATGCTGCAATTAAATATCACAAAGATAGTTTTCTGGAGAAAATAGCTTAAGCTTCTCTGCGCATTGTGTGAAGTAGTTATCTGCCATTTCAGAGAGTAATCTTCAGCAGTATCTAATTTTTTGCATTTCAAAAACTATTGATTATGCTTTAACCATCTAACTTATATTGATCAGTCATCATCAATATCTTGAAGTTAATATTTACCCCAGCTAAATAAGTTCTGTAGGATTATGCCTGAGCTTAGTGTCCTGTGGTGAGCGACTCTGTCACTTGACTTGACATTGCCGCTCCACAAGTATTGGAGGAGTGAAGAGTATGATGCCTCATGTACCTGGATGAGTGTAGCGGCACATTCTGCTGGCTTCAAAGATGATCACAAGTTTTTGGAGGTGCAACTTCTTTGCTGCGTCATTGGAACCACACCACTGGACTTCAAATACTGATAGCGAGCAGGACAGGCTGTTTACATCTGGCTCAGATTAGTATGGATGTGGGGCAATAGTGGGCTGCCATTTCAGGCTAATTGCAAGAATGATCAAAGTGGAGGACAATAGTTGGAAATGAATATATTAAAACATTCTGTAAAAGTATAAATAATGCATCAGTTAATTTTTATTTGTCTTAATGCAATGAAATATTGTCATTTTCTGGACATCGATGGTGGTAAACTTGTTCTGAATGGCATAATAATCCATAATCCCAAGGGTGGCATGGTTGGTGTAAGGGTGGCACAGTTAATGTAGCGGTTAGTGCAACACCTTTGCAGTGCCAGGGATCAGGACTGGAGTTTGAATCCTGTGCTGTCTGTAAGGAGATTGTACTTTCTCCTCATGTCTATGTGGGTTTTCCCCAGCGACTCTGGCTTCCTCCCACCATTCAAAACATATTGGGGGGGGGGGGTGGGGGTGTAGGTTAATTGGGTGTAAACTGAGCTGCATGGACCCATAGGCCGAAATGGCCTGTTTCTGTGCTGTATGCCTAAATTTTAAATTTAAAATCTTTTAGAAGATCGGTTTAAAAATAGTCTACAAATTCAAAGAAGCAAGTTCATTCCATGATTTGTGAGATTCAAAATGATTGCTGTATTTTATTTTTCCTCCAGGATTGGTTGAAGCGACAGATTTATTCTCGCGATTCTTCAGATGGAAATGGGGCACCACAGAAGCCTCGGACACTTGCTTTGCATGGGTTTCAGCAATCTTTGATGTTTAACCCTTTGCATGTTTTCAACCATATTGGTTCTACTAACTTTAACAAGGTAAATGAACAGTAAAAGCAACTATTGGAAGGAGATCCACACAAGGATTATTGATCTGTCATTAAATATTTATCAATGTTTGTCTTTGTTTAACAAAAGATAGAGATCTTTTTGTCATATGACAGCCTTTCAATGTCTTCAGATGCAAGGTGCTACAAGATAGGATGCTGCACATGATTTCTCTCCGTTCTCAAAAGAGATTATGCCTATCCCTTTCATGATGCCTTTTAATGCAGTTAATCTCTGTTCCTCTTGTTTCATGGTTATACAATACATAGCAGTGGTCAATATCTGATAGCAATATTCATATTCAATTGCCTATTATTTGACATTGAACTAAAGACTTTGTAAATTAGTATGAAATCATACATCATTTTCTTACATGTAATAGTTTATCTGCTTTTGTTACTGACTTTTCTTTATAATTCATTTTTTTTTAGTTTCTCCCAAATCAATTTTAAAGTTAACATGTATGTTATCTTTATTTACAGATAAGTTTGTCATTTCCGTTAATTGCTTGTCCTTCACCAGAAAGCTGGTTAATTTGAACTCATGATTTTCACATCCACAACAGCTTCTCTAGCATCAGCTAAAAAGAAATACAGAATGGTTACAGGCCATTATGGCCCAGGAGTCCGTGCTACCCAATTTACATCCAATTAACCTACACCCTGGTATATTTTTAATGGTGGTAGGAAACCAGAGCCTCATCCGGGGAAAACCCATCCAGACACGGAGAGAATGTTAAAAACTCCTTACAGGCAGTGCGGGATTTGAATATCAGTTGCGATTGCTAGTGCTATAAAGGCATTGTGTTAACCACTTCACAAACTATGCTGCCCTTAGTAATATTGAAAAAATATTAGCATCATATCCTTCGCAAACCATGGGATGATGAAACCTGACATAATTAAACAAAATTTAATTAGAACCAGGATACCCTGAGTCCCAGGAGAGGCTGAGAACATAGAACCATTCTGCTCACCATGTCTATGGTGTCCATGATGCCACTCTAAACAAATCACACCTGCCTGCATACTATCCATTTCCCACTATTCCCTGCCTAATCATGTGTCTTAAATGTTGTTATCAAACCTGCTTCTGCCATTTTCCCTGGTAGTGTATTCTAAGGACCTACTTCTTTCTGTTTTACAAGACCTTACCTTGCACATCTCCTTTAAACTTTGCCTCAAAAATCTTAAACCTATGCCCACTAATATTTCATCTTACTACTCTGGGGAAAAAAAATAAAGACTCTGATCATGTTTCTCATAATATTAGAAATTTCTATCATCTAATGATCCAAGTTTGTCCAACCTCCGCTACACTCCAATCTATCAACATCCTGGTGAACCTCCTTTGTACCCTGTTTAAAGCCTCCACATCACTTGACTCCAGCATGTACAGATTTTCTTGTTTAACACCCATATGGTAGGATGACCTGAACTGCTCAGGATACTCCAAATGTGATCCTAACCAAAGTATTATTGCAGCTGCAAGATGACTTCCCGGCCTTTATACTTAATGGCCTGACCGATGAATGAGAGCATTCCATACACCTGCTTTACCACTTTATCCACGTGATGCTGCTTTCAAGGAGCAATGGACATGCACATCTCGATACTTCTGATCATTTCTTCTCCTCAGGGTTTTGATCTTTATGATTTCCTTTTACATTTGACATCCTAAGATGTAATGCTTTATACTTTTCCAATTTAAGTTTCATCTACCATTTCTCAGGGTAAATTTTCAAATGATTTGTATCCTGCTGTATCCTTTGACAACCTTCATCATTATCCACAAATTCATCAGTTTTCATGTCGTCTGAACACTGACCCATCAGATGACCAACATTTTCTTTCACATCATTAATGTCTATTACATATCTGTACTGGGAGAGATACCACTGGTCCATTCAGAAACCTCTACCTCTGTTTTCCATGATCAAGCCAATTCTGGATCCAGTTTAGAAATTTACCATAGATCCTATGTATTTTAGCTTTCTGGACCAGTCTATCATGGGAGATCTTGTCAAATACTTTACTAAAGACTATGTAGACAACATCCACAGGCCTCCTGTCATCAGACATAATATCACTTTCTTAAAAAATGATCAAATTTATGAGACTGGACCTCCCCCATACAAAGCCAAACTGACTATCCTTAATGTCCGTCCTTTTGAAAATGCAAATTAATCTTGTCCCTAAGAATCTTATCCAATAATTTCCCTGTTAGCACTGTTATGTTCACTGGTTTATCCTTAGCTGGATTGTCCACGTTGCCCATCAGAAAACAAAAGTACAACATTGTCTGCTCTTAAAGATTTCTGGCACTTGCTAAAAAGGTCAGAATGTTCTCTGTGCAACCCCCAGGAATTCCTGATGAAGAGTTCAGATGAAGTGCTCAGACCTGAAAACAACAACTGTGTATTGCTTTCCATGGATGCTGCATGGCTTGCTGAGTTCCTCCAGTACTTTTGTTGATTGTTCCAGTTTTTCCATGTCTGCCGATTTGTTTACTTGCCCTTCTCCATACCAAGTTATTCAAATAACTACAATATCACAATTCCAAGTATCTGCTTTACTTATTATACTTGTAACATTAAAATGATACACGCCATGTCTACTGTGTTCTTTTTCCTAGTCCTGCCTATTCATCCAAGAAGGTTTCCTTGACTTAACCCTACCTTATCAATCACTCCACCTTCTGATCTACCGCTCTGGTTCCCATCCCCTGCCACACTAGTTTAAACCCAAGTAACACCACCAAACCTCCCTGGAAGGATGTTGATGTCCCTCCAGTTCAGGTGTAGTTGGTCCTTGGTGTATGGTGCCACCTAACCAGGAAGATACCCTGATATCCAGGTATATATCCCTTCAACAGTGGCTTTTTTGTCGTGCATTCAACTACAGTAGCTTCCTATTGATAGACTCACCAGCACATGGAACAATCTTACAATTGCTGTCTACAATCCTAGATGCCCTGTATTTTAATTTTCTATCTAAATCCCCAAATTTTCTTTGCAAGACCTCATCTGTCTCTCCACCTATGTTGTCATTACTAAAATGAACCATGAATTGTGGCAGAATGACCTGTACCCACTCCGAGACATCATTGACGATGGCACCAGGAAGGCAACACAACCTGAACACTTGCTTGCAACCACAAATTGCCTATCCATGCCTCTGACTATAGACTCTCCGATCATGACAGCTTATCTAAACTTTGACCTTCGCTGCTAATCAACAGAACCATTGTAGTGCCGTTGATCTGGTTGCTGCCTCCTTGAGAGGACATCTCTTCCAAATGTATTCAGAATAGTGTGCCTGTTAGGAGAATACTTACAGAGGAATACCTGCACTGCCTGCCTTCCCCTAGCAGTCACCCATCAGCCTGAACTAAATTTCCTGTTCTCCTTGTCCACTTACTAGCTTATGTTCAAAATCTGCCCATATCATGAACACCTTCGTGAACAAGACAAGACCAAAGATTTTTATAAACTCATACATTTTTAGCAATTGATCTGAATACAGATCTTTATTTAAGAAGGGTGATAGGGTACATCCATTCATGATGCATTCCTTGCATCCAGACATAAATATCAGTTAACTCCATACAATTGTTGTTGTTCATCATGGTAAGTTTTTTTTCTGGATTTAATAATTAAAAAAAAATGAGCATACATCCTTCTATAACTTAAAATATCTTCCTGAGAACTTGCCCATTAAAAAAATGGTATTATTGCATGAAAAAGCAGGAGCAATACAAATTACTTTGGCTTTTTAAACTAATGGATAGAGCACCAAATTAATTTATAAACTAGTTTTCATCTATTGGAATAAAGGCTTCATCTATGTACATGATTAATATCTTCTGTCTCAGCCCTTGTTCAGGTCCGCCCTACTTCTTATTCAGTTCATTACAGCTGGGACTATAATTTACTGATCATATTAGCTCTGATTAATAACTAACAGTTCTTTATTTTCATATATCAACAGTCAACTATAACTGAATGGAATGTGGATTGGTCAAAAGTACTGCATGGTAATCTGGGACTCAGTCAATTGACCTTCAGGACACTGCTAGCAAACAGGTAATAGCCTCTTTCCAGAGCTGACTATCATGTTAAGTTTGAATGTCATTTTATTTTGCATCTTTTTCTGGCATTTTTTGAAGAATTAAATGTTTGTGTGATTTGTGCAGCAACATTGAATCATAAATCTGATCATAAAAACATCATACAGCAGCATAATGTTCACCAAGTAATGCATTTCTGCTCTTTTTTTCCCCTGTACTTAGATTATCAATTCATGATTTAATTTGGTAATCCTTGAAATGCCAACAATTTAACATTTTTTTTGATATTTTCCCAGCATTTAATTTTGTTCCTTATTTCACAAGAAGATAAACATTATCAGCGAACCTTAATGGACACATATGATCACTTTTCCATTTTATTGATGCTTCTTTATTTGTCCAATTTGTGGGAACCGATGATTTTATAGTCTTAGTTTCTTTTCATACATTGTATAATATGTAATGGGCTGTATTAAAAGGTATACAGACATTTAGTCGACACCTGGTGTAAAATAGATTTTATTGTCTTGCTGTTATTACAATACTTGCTATCTTCCAAAAAATTCTTAAAGTTTGATTTTATTTTTGCCTGCAAATCCTGGTAGAAATTTGGTAGTTGCACAGGTGAGTTTCTCCTATTGATTCAGGAATCTTCTACATCCTATATTGTATTTTTGATTGCATAAACAAATGATTAGAAATATATTGTTTTGGAAGTTGAGGTTGAGGAAACTTTCTTGTGATTTTGTAGAGGAAGCTGCCATATAACCATTTACGGAGCAGAAACAGGCCATGTTGGCCTTTCGAGTCCGCACCGGTTCACTGATTTTGTGCGCCCTTTTCAGGGATTGGTCCCGGTAGATTTTCATTCAATAACAATGGGCAAATTCAATGCAGGTGGAATCAGTCATAGAAATGTTTGTGATGTTGGAGGACTAACTGTCAGGGACAAGCCATGGCTGTCAGGTCTCTGGAATAAAGCCTGGCCTTGTGGTCAAGATGAGAAGGGAGGGTGGGAAGTGGAAGGCTGCATATCATGATTTTTTTTTTCATTCACAAAGTGAAATATGAAAGCAAAAAATATCAGTCCCAAAGATCATGTTCTTACCCAGAGGAAAAACCAAATAAATCCTGTTGGCACATGAGGTGGGAATTTTCTCAGATGGGTAATGCTTACTCCATATGCTGATTATTGGGAACTTTTTGCATTAAAAGAAGTGATCTAAATCTAGTTAGAATGACAACCATCATTCTAGCAACTTTGAATTATTTATCGTACTTCCTGACAAATATGTGATATTTATTATATTAAATCTGGTTCATTTCAAAACATGTGAACACTTCACAATAATGGTAATGTAGAAATAAAGTCTGTTGTTAATTTATCAGAATAAACCTAAGTTTATTTAAGCCTGAGTTGTGACTTCAGAGGGTTGGTTTTCTTATTAAGTCTAGAGAATTGTTTTGCACGTTGAGGCTCTGGTTCATTTTCTGTTAATGTGCCTTGTTATCGTTCAGGTACAAGATGCAAAAAAAATAGTGTCTCATATCTTTTGCTCTGAGTAGTGATTGGAAAGACTTATTCACTTCATACACGCTGGTTACCTTTGAATGATGCCAGGTGAAATATCAAAATACTATATAGTCAGGAGAATATTGAAATTGGTCTGAAACTTTAAATGCAACTAATTAATTTAGCTCTTAATCAGTGTCAAATTTATTGAAAATTACTCTAATTTATAATTCTTTATGAATGTGAGATTTATCAGAATACATTCAAATGCACTAATTTACAGGAGGGAAAAATAACACGAGACTAAATAATTATCCTGATTGAAATAAACATCCTTTAGATTGGATTAAGTACATTTAAGAATTTTTGCAGACCAAGTATTCTTTAAAGATGCTGCCATCTCTATGTTATTTAGTAGCAATGGCCCAGTCTGAATATGTCACCAGTTAACATTGATACCTTTACCTTATCAGATTATATAATTTTTTTATTGCTAGTTTGTCAATATTTTCTCCAGACTTTTAAATTTGGTACTATTTGAATGGGTATTTCAACATTTGTTTTCCTATCTAAACATTTGTTGTTCAGTCTAATATGTCCTTCAGAACATGTTTTAATATAACAGAGTGATGATTAATAAAATACAGTAAAATCCCCATTACCCGGCACCTATGGGGATCGCGGATGCCTAAAATGCAGAATTTCCAGTTGACTGTGACTCACTCTTACAATGCCTAACTAATTCTTCTTTGGCTTGGCTTCGCGGACGAAGATTTATGGAGGGGGTAAATGTCCATGTCAGCTGCAGGCTCGTTGGTGGCTGACAAGTCCGATGCGGAACAGGCAGACACGGTTGCAGCGGTTGCAGGGGAAAATTGGTTGGTTGGGGTTGGGTGTTGGGTTTTTCCTCCTTTGCCTTTTGTCAGTGAGGTGGGCTCTGCAGTCTTCTTCAAAGGAGGTTGCTGCCCTCCAAACTGTGAGGCGCCAAGATGCACGGTTTGAGGCGATATCAGCCCACTGGCGGTGGTCAATGTGGCAGGCACCAAGAGATTTCTTTAGGCAGTCCTTGTACCTTTTCTTTGGTGCACCTCTGTCACGGTGGCCAGTGGAGAGCTCGCCATATAACATGATCTTGGGAAGGCGATGGTCCTCCATTCTGGAGACGTGACCCACCCAGCGCAGCTGGATCTTCAGCAGCGTGGACTCGATGCTGTCGACCTCTGCCATCTCGAGTACTTCGACGTTAGGGATGAAAGCTCTCCAATGAATGTTGAGGACTAATACACTTGCATTAATTCTACATCATTTAAAAGAGAAAAGACAGAGCAAAATGTGAAAGAATTTGAAAAAAAAATCAGTATTGTAGTCCTTAATTATGTAAAGTTCACTTTAATAAGGTAATTCCAATAATTTACAAAATTTAACTTCAAACCCTGATCGCTGGTGCTGTGCTAACTATTGCTAACCATGCCATTGTCATAAGTAACGCCTGCGCATCATATTGACATCCTGTCTCACCACCACACCAGTGTCCCAGTCAGACCCTCGGCACAACCCAACTCATTTCCTCCCCAGTGTCCCTGTCAGGACCTCGGCGCACCGTACTTTAAATTCAAACTCCAGTTGCTGGCTTTGTAGTGGTGTTGCAGTAGCCACTGCACTAATGTGTCATTGTCATAATTAACCTTCTCCCCCAAGTTTTATGATAAAGCCTTACAAATATACTTAGTAATATACTAATAAAGACAAAGGCCCTTACCAGGCAGGGTTAGGGAGACACTTCAGGTAATCACCCCAGCGGTGAGTGACATCGGCCAAGTCTTCATCTTGGGCACCGCCATTTTATTCAAACACAACTTTATTGAAACTTTATTCAAACAGCTACCACGAGCAGGGTGCAATTAGGGCGCTCTGCAGGCTGAATGTTTGCTCCCAAAGGGTTGTGTATGCTTTGGAGAACCCTTTTACAATTTTAAACTTTGATTTAAACTTGGTGCAAATACAGTAAATGTCATAGTTCAAAAACACCATGCATTTTTCTTATTGAGTAAATCATGAAATGTATCCTGTAGTGCCATTACATATTTTCCTCTTCTCAAGAACTTTTACAACTATGATTATTGAAGTTAATATAATGTGGCGCATAAACCATGTGGAGCTAAGGGACAGCAGATCAACATGGTGTTTTATTATAATTTATTGCTAAATGAGTTTGATGAATTTCAAAAATATCTCAAAGGCTTTTCTAATTACATAAGTAGAATGCCAATGCTGCTAACTTGATTTCTTGAATAGTGTATAAGATTTTAGAATTAAATTCATCAGTTGTAAGTTCACAGAATGTAAATATGTTCTCACTAATCATGGGGTTTGCATCCAGTAACTGAATTTTCTCATATTATATAGACTAATTTGGTAGCATGTATCAGCTATTCATAAAATTATCAGGATTTGCAAAAAAAAAGTCTTTCATTCTCAGAAAGTGGATAAATTTCCACACCTTTAATCTGCAGCACCAAGGATCATGGAAAACTGGTAAATATGAATCTTATTGCATTAATAAGACAATAAGACACTGGACAGCAAAGATTTTTCTTCCTGAACACTTTTGGGTGTATTTTATAGATTTTGGGTTGTTGATCATGAATATCACCTTAATATCTTCCTATCACTTTCATTTTTTTTAGATATAATGTATTTTTGTAATTTCCTGTCATATTTTAAGTCTATTAGTACATTGCTTACAACACAAACAGTTTTGGTCAGCCTGGGCATGCACTCAGTGCAGGTACTATGTGGATGTTGTCTTAGGCCTAGGCATGCTTCGTCAGGATAGATGCAGACATGCTTTAAAAACAGCTCATATATCCAGATGCTGTGTATTACATTGATAGAGTTTGAATGCATGTTGATGCACATGTTTTTCAGGCAATAGCATGGTGAATGTCTTCAAGAAGATTCAAAACTGCAGAAATGTCTTGCCAATGTTGCAACAGCTGCAATACATTCTGTTACATTTGTGGCGAGTATATGCTTAAGGCTCAAAGCCACAGCATGACTGCACTTATTAAGAGAGCCAATGAGCTCTACTTTGGTGATAACATTGGTGACCAAGACAAACCTTGGGATCCTCACATTTGCTGTGCCACATATGCAGTCAATCTGAGAGCTTGGTGTCAGCATCATTATCCAATTAAACATGTTCAATTCAAGAGAAGTTCATTAATGTTTATCCAACAACCTATGTGATACAGCAAATCTAAAATTATCTTTGTGTTCATCTTGAGGTTATCTATCATAATACCCATTTTTTATTCAGGAAACAAACTTTCAAAAAATTATTGTCCAATGTTATGAGACAAATCTATCTTGAAAAAAGGTTACCAATCCTACTAAAACTAGAACAAAATATTCAAAAGGACAAACTGTCCAAATCAAAAATTGCTGTCTACCATTAACAGGTGCTAAATTGGTTTCCCTTGTCCACTTCATCCACCTTTTGAAATAATCAGTTTAGAATATTTATTAAAATTCTGAAACTTAATATGAGTGCGATAACTATTCCAGTACCAATACTGCTACAAGTAATTTTTAAGCTATAATCTTACTATGTTTTTCAATGTAGAGAAAATTATTAGTGATCCACCCAGTAGATCAACCTCAGATGAGGGAATGTACCAAATCAAATGTAAAATTACTTCATACATTGCCAATACTAACAATGTTACCCAATTGATATTAACTGTTAACCATTTTATAGGTTAAATCAGTGATTTTCAACCTTTTTTGCCCTTTAATTTTTCAAAAAAACAAATGCCCCACCATTAGCAGAAAAAAGTAATATCTTCAAAAGAAGTTTTAATTAAATCATTTACTGCAAATGCATTTTAATGCTATTAAGGTTGGGAATACACTGGAACACATATTTCACCTTCAACTACTACTTCAATGTGTCAACCATCTCAAACACACATTCAACTGCAGTGGGAACCTCACCCCTGATGCTGGCTGCAGATATTTTTGATTCAAAAGACTAATTTTGTTAGTTTGAACCTTAAATCTCCATATTTTGTAATTTCCATTTGGTTTCTCATAGCTTGTAGCAAATCACTAACAGCACTGGAGCCACATTCTACTAAATAAGATAATGGAAAATGCATCAATAGTTCCCTTGCTAAAGTGGTCGTTGTTGGGTATTTCTTTTCGGTCTCGTTGGACAGCTACATCATGATTCCTTTCACTTTGAGCAGAGTTTTCACAGCTTTGTCACATTGCAACTCAGGTAACTCCTCTTGGTATTGGACTAGAATTTCAGATAAGTCCACCAGCAATGGGTGAATTAACCAAGAGGGAAAATCCATTGCTTTTAAATCACAAAATCTATTATTGAAGTCGGTCACCAACATTTTCAAATGGTCAACAATTTACCTCACACTTATTCAACCAATAGAACTGACTGAAATTTCTTGTAGAAACATTAATTTGACATAATTCTAGAGGTGTCATGAATACAAATATATTTGCTTTTGCATCAACGAGCGTCACATTTGCTACTTGGAGTTGCTTGTTCAATGTTCTTAGTTTCTCAAAAATGTCCATCAAATAATTCACATAAGCTTTGCCATCTGTTTTGCCAAATGAAGCAAGAGCTTCATTTCACGTTTGTCCTTCAAGAACCTGCTGAAGAGATCAAACAGTTCCATAAACATTTTGAAGCAGTTTCCCTTTGAGGGTCACCTTACTTCAGTGTGAAGCAATAATCTCACATGTTCTGCATTCTTATCCACATAAAACTGCTTAAATAGACATTCACATTTGGCATTAGTTTTGATGGCATTGATGCACTTGATCGCAGAATGCAGTATCTTGTGTAGAACAGGAAACTTTCTTGGCCACTAATTTTTCTTGATGGATAATACAATGCAGAACCAACATGTTTGGATTTTCAGCTTTCATTATTTTTAAGCATCCTGATTTTTTTTAACCCATCGTAGCAGGTGCACCATTTGCAGCACAAGATACAATGTTTCCTTTTGGTATTTCATTTTCATCCAAATAATTTTTGAGCTTGCTGTAGATATCAAGTGCAGTAGTAGATGTTTCTAATGATTCACAAAACAACATCTCTTGAAACTCTTCTTGATCAATATATCTCACGTATGCCAATAACAGAGCCTCAACTGTCCCGTACGGTAGATTTATCCAGTTATATTGAGAACTTTCGTGATTTCGACTTCACAATAAGCTGTTTCTCAACATCTTGACCCATGTTGCAGACATGGCATTGCTCGGACATCTTTGTCACCCTTATGCTGAAATAATGATATTGCGGGTTTAATCAGTTCCTCCCCAATGATATGATTCTTCCCATGTTTTGCTTTCAGCAGAGAAATTTCATAGTGAGCTCCAAGGGTACGATTAAGGGCTGTAGTTTGTGCAGCGAATAATGAAGTGATTTTGATCTATTTTCAAACTTCTCTTTCAGTGATTTAAAATAGTCCAATTTCAAATTGACATGGATAGGATGTTTTACCCTCAAATGAGCTTCAAGTCAGCCTGCTTTCATTGATTCATTTGTCAAAGTCTGTTGGCATAATAGGCAAAAAGGTATACCTTCATCGTGCACAGCAGGTATAAACCCAAACTTCAAGAACTCCACTGATTATTGACAAACCTTTTGCTTGCTTGGTCTGCTCATTTTGAATATACAGCAGCACGAGCTCCCTGAAACAAATTAATCATTATTTTATTATGGCTTAGAATTGAAAAATGTAATAAAAGTAATGATCGAATCAAAGGAATAATACTGTCCCTAAAAAAACATGAAAAAAAAACACTAGTGCAGTTTCTGACATTTTTTCTCCCAGAGAGTGCCTCAAAACGGCACTAGCCTCGTGCTTTACTTTCTGGGGTCCCTATTTTTTCTCTAATTTTGATGTCCCCTTCAGGCTGGTGTCTGGGGTGGACACCACCCTGCCCTCATCAATACTCAAGTGCACAAAGAAACATACAGATACAGGTCTCACTCACTACTGAACTGAAAGAGTAAAGAGACATGATTGTTGAGATAATTTGGAATCCTCATCGCCAATGAGATAATTTGGAATGGATGATAATAAGACAAGTCAGAAAAAATATAATTATAATGTTAACCAAGGATAAAAACAGTTAAAATAAGAGAAACATCGGAAGAGCAAAAACACATATTATGAAAATAAAAAGAACAAAGTAATTTTATTTGGAAGTTACCACAATTGTGTTGTATTGACTGTGTTGCCAAGTCCCATCTTTCACACCGACATAACGAGTTTATTTTTTCCAAACCATTTTAATTATTTCCCCAAATATTCCTATGCCGCACTAAAATATTCTTAAAGCCCACACCCCATCCAATTCTCACCACGCCCCACCAGAGGGGCAGACGCCCCACCTTGAGAATCTGTGGGTTAAATAGTCTTATTTTCTAGCAGTAGAAAAGAGTTAAGCAGAATGATTTTGTTTAAAATCTACATTTAATTAATCTTAAAATGAAAGACATTCAATTAATATAGTGTAAACATTTATTTGCCACAAAATATTAAGCCCATTATAGATTGGCAAAATAAAATTGAAGTATTATTTGAAAAAGTAATATGAAACTAATTAGCATTATTTTTCCTAAAATAATTACATGACACTCAATGTAGTGATGCATAGAAACACTGAAACTGGTACATGTGGATCTTTTGAGTTGGTCATTTTGATTATATTCAGGGTTCACAAATTCATTCATTATTTTTAACAACACAGTCGAAATGCACAATCCAGGTGGAAAGCATCAAAATAGCTTGGATATGAAATCTGATCAAAATATTCTCCTTTTTTTTTAGCTAGTCTTGTCAAAAGAAAATCATTATTTTATGTGTCATGCACCTGAGTCCAGTGTGTGTCATTAATTCCATCTTGAGTAGAAAAGCTGAAGGGGAAAGAAGCTTATTTTAAATCTTATGATCTGAAAGGTAAATGAGTGAATTTTGCTCAGTCCAAACTGCTGAATTCCACTCCCTCATTGTGCAGCTGTTTAGGATCGCAGCAAGTCAAAGGCTGATTATTGGGCACAAGGGTTATTTTTTTCATGGTATAGTTCATTCCTGAAGCCAGGAAGGGAAGCTTTTTAAGCTTGCAGAATAGACATATGATAGCAACTGAGGAGTATTACTGCATACATGAAAAGGCATTTTCAAGCAACAGTCAAGACACTGAGATGCTGGAAGAACTCAGCCAGTCTTGCAGCATCCATAGGAGGTAAAAATATATTACTGACGTTTTGGGTCTGAGCCCTTCCTCAAGCAACACTTCACTCTCTGACCACACTGGAGGAACCTGGCTAATGTCAGCCTAGAGGAAACCATTTTTTATGGTGGAGAAGAGGTAAAGTCTATGAAGAACAAAAGGAGAGAAAAGGAAGAGGAGCAGTTTTTTTTCACATTGCTCTTAGAACATAGAACAGTACAACACCAGGACAGGCTCTTTGGCCCACCATGTCCATGCTGACCATAATGTCAATTGCATTGAAAATGGTATGTTTTCCTCTTTTCCCGTTCCTATTTATGTTTCTTTCTAAATGCCTCTTAAAAGTTGCTCTCATATCTGTTTCTACCACCTCTACTAACCTGGTGTTATGAGTACAAAATCAAGTATTTGTATAATTATTGACTTTTCATGTTCCTTGGCAGGATAAAGTTCTAGTATATATGAAATGAAAAAGGAAGATGATTGAGGTGAAGTTATTAGAGTGTACATTAACACTCTGCAGGTCGTCATTTAATCCATGATAGACAATCAAAAGAAAAGAAGGAGATTAGGTATATGCATCACTACATCATTCATCATTTAATTGGTACGGGTGTCAAAGTCTATTCATGATCTTCCATGACGTTAAAACATATGTTCCAATGATGTTTATTACTGTGTCCTCCTGTTATGCACCATGTTCTCCTGAAAGAAGTTGAAACACAAGTCAGTAGCCATTTTAAAATATATTTGGGTGATGTGACATAGCATTAATTCAGATTTGAGGAGAAATGTTACACCATTTATCTAATTATACCACAATCGTTTATATTAGAGTCATAAAACTGAAATCAGCCCATCATGTCCTTGCTGACAGCACAAATTAATATGGTGGTTAGTGCAGTGCTATTAGAGAGACATTGACCTGGGTTTGAATCTGGAACTGTCTGTAAGGTTCTTGCACATTCCCCCTGTAATCTGAATGGATTTACCCCCAGTGTTCTGATTTCTGGATCAAATTATAGTAGCCAATTAATATACCTTATGGTGTATCATTCACATCTATGAGGAAATAGTAACACCCAGGCAAAATCCATGCTATCATAGGAAGAAATTGTAAATTAATTGGACAGCAACAGTATCAAAACCAAATCTCTGAAGGTGTGAGAAAGCATTGACACTCTTCAGGTGGATTTAAAAAAACTCTCTGGCTCCACAAGGAAATCCCACCCATTCATTTTCCTGTATGTGCATTCAGGTAGCTCAACAATTTTAGATGCAAGTGCCTAAAATCTGTCTCTTTAAAAATGGGACACAAATCTGCTATCTGTTCAGTTACATTGATTGGATGTATTAATTCAATTAAAATGAATATTCTACCTACATTTTTGTATTTTTTTCAAGCCTTACAAATTTTTATTCCTAAATCCTTTTTTAATTCATTAGATTCAGTCATCTCTTCATATATATGGCAGAGAAAACAATTACGTATAAGTAAAGCTCATCTTCAGAAAACTATTAGGAATGGGGGAATGTCACTTCCACATTTTAGATTTTATTTCTGGGCAATTAATATACACAGTTAAGATTTATTATTAAAATTTGATAAATTAGCAAAACACCCTTCTTGGGCAGAAATGGAAATGAATTTTTCTAAGAAATCATCTATGTTGGCAATTTTAGTTTCTGGTTTACCTTTTTCATTTTCTAAATTGGCACATAATCCTATAATGAGAATTAGATTGAGAATATGGACTCAATTTAGGAAATGTTTTGGTTATAATAATTTTTCTCTGGCTAGTTCTATTATAGATAATCATTTTTTTCCTGCCTTCATTATTAGATGAATGGTACAGATTTGGTATTAAAATTTTCAAAGATTTATTTATTTGAAATGACTTTGCTTCTTTTGAACAATTTTCAGTTAAGTTTAAGCTTTCTAATAGACATTTTTCTAAGATATATGCAAGTTAGGAATTTTTTCGGTCCAAATTGGTCACTTTTCCTCGAATTGCAGATTCAAATATTCTGGATTTACTTTTTGATTTACTATTTTTTCATAGTGGATTGATATCACGTATTTATATTGATCTATTGAATTTAAGATTAGCCTCAATGGCTAAGATTAAAAATGATTGTGCACGTGATCTTAAGATAACTTTTTCAGATGAGGATTGGCATTCCACTCTTAGTTTGAGCAATGAATCTTCACAGTTTAAGGTGGTACATAGAATACACATGTCTAAACTTAAATTATCCCATTTCTAAACAGATGTGGATCCATTTTGTGAAAAGTGTAAAATTTTTGAAGCCTCACTGATTCATATGTTTTGGGAATGTCCAAATTATGAAGTTATTGGCAGAATATATGTAATTCTTTGTCAATTATTTTTAAGATTAAATTAGATCCTTGCCCTTTAATTACACTGTTTGGTTTTTCATGTATACTGGATACATTTTTATCAGCATCTCAAGAGAAAATTTTAGCTTTTAGCACGTTGATAGCCAGACGAGAAGTTTTAATGAAATGGAGAGATGAACTCCCACCGACTCATACACAGTGGCTGCACAATGTAATGTCATATTTAAGCTTAGAGAAAATTAGGTATAGTATTAAAGATGAAAAGTTTCAGTTTCACAAGGTATGGGGTCCATTTATTGAATATTGTCTTCTAGAGGTTACAACCTGATCCATCTTTGTCTTTTTCTTGTAACCTTGATTAGAGGGTGGGGGTAGATTAGTTTTAGTTTTAGTTGTTTTTCTTTTTCTCCGAGATAAGTGGATTTGTTGGTTTAATTATAATGATCCTGTAAAGTATCCCTTTTTTTTTAGATCTTATTAAGATGGTGTAATAGTAATTAATTGATTTATATGTATAATTAACAAATTATATTAAGGGATATAATGTATATGTTATTATTTTGCCTTGCTTTTTAATATTTTGTGTCAGGGTGTTCATGAAGAATGTTGTAATTTGTCAGTATTCATAAGCCATAGAGTTATATGGCACAAAAATAAGCCCTTTGGCCTAGCTTGTAAATACTGATCAACAAGTACCTATTTGTGTAACTGAAATTTACCAGTGCTTGACTCATGGCCTTCTATGTCATAGGAATTCAAATGCTCATCTAGCTGTAGATACATGTTAAATATTGTCAGAGAGCCTATCTCCATCATCCACTCTGTCAAACATTCAGGTTATAATTATCCTCTTCCTGAAAAGATTCTTCCTGAGATCCTCTCCAAGCCTCTTACCCCTTGCCCTAAACCTTAGTCCACTAGCTTTACACATTTCTGTTAGGGGGAAAGATTTCCTTCTATCTACACTATCAATATTCCTTATAATTTGTGTACTTCAATTAGGTCGCTACTGAGCCTCCTCCACTCCAAAGAATACAAACCCTCTTTATCTTGTCTCTCTTCATAACTGAAATACTCCATTTAAAGCAACTTTCATCAAAGCACCAGCTCCAATGCAGTAATTTCCTTCCAATTGAAAATAAATGGCATAATAAAAGGTAGATGTGGGGTCTTGGACTGGAAATGACTCAGTCTTTGTATGCTAAGTGAAACAAATCATCAGCGGTCAATTAATACATACGAGTACAGAATAATAGAGCTCTCATTGTAAGATGTTTTTGCCACAATGGGAGGTGCTAGTGTTTAGGTCTCTTGAAAGTTCAGCTGTCAGTGTAAAGGGTGATAATGAGGGAAAGAGGGAAAGAAATATGTAGGAACATTAGGACTCCAAAGATTTTTTTTTGTTTGTTTCTGGAATACTCTTGCAGCCACATTGTGGATATGCTGTTCCATTCAAGTCAGGTGATTGAAGAGTTGATGGAAAGGAATTCAGTATAGGAGCACTATGTTGAAGATGGTTAATAATTTGTTGAACTATATTTTATGGAAAGGCAGTGCTGGCTATGACGTGGGACAAATGTGCTTGCCATTTATCAGCCCATCTGCTTTAGTCTTAAGATAGCCTAGTACACATCAAGTTTATCGGAAGCGTTGTGAATTAAGCTGTAAACAGTCCATATCTGATTTTGTGGCAGAGAGATGGTGGAAGAAAAGGCTGAAAATATCTGGATACAAGACTAAAACTTGAGAAACTCCAATAGTAATGCCTCTGGCTCTAACAGTACAAACACAGTGGTCTTGGGGAGTAGAGCAGAGGAGTTGCTACCTCACAGTTCAAGAGACCCAAGATTTACTCCTACCCTTTAGTGCTAGGACTATGTGGAGTTGCATGTTTCCCTGTGATTATTTGGATTTCGTAGAGGTAAGACCACTTAGAACAAAGAATGTCTTCAGCCAGAGGGTGGTAAATCTGTGGAATTTGTTGCCACAGGCTGTTATGGAGGCCAGGTCATTGGGTGGATTGATAGTTTCTTGATTAGCCAGGGTTTCAAAGGTTATGGTGTGGTCGGGCAGTGGACTGAGTGGGAAAATGGATCAGCTCATGATTAAATAGCAGGACAGACCTGATGGGCTGAATAGCCTATTTATGCTCCTATGGCTTATGGTTATGGCCTTTAATGGCTTCTGTAAATTGTGCTTTCTGAGGTGTTAGAGAATCAGTGGAACTTAATTGACTTGTGAGAGAGAATAGGTTGCATGGAAATAAGTGGGGATTGATGGGATTGTTCTGAGAGCTGATAAAGACACAAGAGCATAATTGTGGACAGCACAATGGTGTAAGCAATAATGTTGAACCATCACAGCTTGAACAGTCCAGCTTAATCATGGGCTTCGGTGTGTCTTTGTGGAATTTGGAGTTCTCAGGCTGCTCCAGTTTCCTTCCAAATCTAAAAACATGCCTCTGAATTAACGGGAAGGAGATTTGATGGGCATGTGAAATAAAATAGATTACATGGGAAACAGGTGGGAATGGACTGACAGGAATTATTGAATAGTTGGCCTAAACATGGCATGAATGGCCTCAATTCATGTTGTACAGAAATATGACATTTAGTATAAATTAAATTAACACACCAGAGGAAAAAATAGATAATAAATTTAAACATAAAACATCTACAATGATAAAATGTGATATTACAACAGTGCAGACAGATCTTTGCTGTTGTGGTTGGAGTGGTATGGGTAGATTTAAAAGCTCAATAGATGTTGAGGGAAAAAAAACTATTCTTGAACCTGGATTTCAGGATTCCGTACGTCCTTCCTGAAAGTAGCAGGGGGAACAGAGCTTGACTAGTGTGATGGGGATTCTTTATGATGTTTGTTGCCTTCTTGAGGCAGTGCATCATGTAGATGTCTTCATTGGATAGGTTAAAACCTTATGTTTTTGATTCTTAATTAATTTTTAAGAGAAAATTCTTAGTTAATTTTTAGAGAACTATTGTAGTGTTACCATAGTGAATATGATGTAATATGTCATAATATCCCCCCAGGCTAACTGCTTGTATTCATTCTACAAGAATTGAAGGAAGCATGAGCACGAGAATTTTTTCTTTAAATTTTGTATTTCTATATATCTGTGTTTTTATAGCAGTCTTTAGGTATTGCTTTTGTTATGACAACTTTTGAGTAATTAGTGTCAAAAGGACTACCTTTATACAGTAAATGCTTTGTTATTCACTGTTATGAAAGTCTTGTTGCGAAGCTGTGCAAAATGTTTAGCTGTTCTATCAATGAATTAAAACTACATAATGTGACAGCCACAGAGTTTGATTTATTGGATTAAAGAGATCTAAATTTGGGATATCACAGCTTACACTTTGGAAGATGATACTTTGAAATTAGGGTATATTAGAATAAGGAAAGTGTCATTTACATCCATGATGGACTTGACTGTGGCTGCCACTTTCTGCAGTCTTCTGTGTTCTTGGGAATTTGTTTCCAATGACAATGCAACCAGTCAGTATACCTTTCACAGTTTACTTGTAGAAGTACATTGAAGCCAACAGCATGCTGAATCTCTACAAACTCCTTAGAAATGAGAGGCTTTAATTTGCTATCTTCACAGTTGCCTCAATGTGATGATCTCAGGAGAGATCATCAAATATGTACATGCCCAGGAACTTGGCTTCCTCTTTCTAATGTAACACCATGCTTGATCTTCATTCTATAGCCAATTATTATAGATTGTGTTAGAACAGAACTTGGCTGCACATCCCTAACACCACAATGCAACAAACACTATAGAGTAGGTAGACACAATTAAATTTCCATCCTGAAGAACTGAAAAGAAAAGTTATCAATCGTTATTGTTATAGAAAATGCTCAGGAATACATAAACTGTTGTAAATTAGAAGTGTGTGTCGGGATAATATGCCACTTATTGAAGTATATCATTCTTATTGACAGTACATTTTTAAAAATTTACATTTAAGAATATTATAGTTTTATTTTAACATTTCATATTATAAAATTTGCATATATTTCACATATTTGCTAATTTGTCTTTTTGCAGCTACAAAAGGAAATGATTTTATTCAAAAGTTGCAATAATTTTGTCGAACAGATGAACATTAAAGTACTTACATTTAAGTATCCTGTCTTGTTTTATGAAAAGTTATCCAAATAACTACATGCACAATTTTAAATTACGACTCAGAAATTTGCCATTGAGAAAGGTTTATATCTTGCCCTAAATGTGTCAGTTTACAATAAAACTGCCCTTGTATTCCTTGAAGAATTTTTTTGTCCAGTTTACCCTTTTTTTTGGTTTGCTAGGAAACAACATGCTGAGATTTTCATTCACTTTAAACAGGGGTGGTTTTGTTTGTAGAAGATCCTGTAGTATCATTGTAGCGAAAGGGAATAAATCATGGATACCCACAAAGGCCATTGCCCTCCTTCAGATGGTCATGATGAGTTGAAAGGCTCATTAATCAAAACTAAAGTCACAGGTGTGATGGCTTTCCTAAAACCTGCCAACAGACTGTGAAAGTCATATCCAACACACTGAACTGTCAATGAGGCAGGCTATCAAATGTCATAACTGAAATCCTCTAAACATAAAAATGAAATAACATTCACTTTGAAATTGTGAAACTTTGATTGATTTAAATAGTTGCCCATTTGAAGAAGGGCTCCTTCTTATTTGAACTAATTAAAGGGGTGCCACATCATTCTAAGACTGAAATTTCATTCCAGATGATTAAGAGGTTAGTTTAATATCCTATGACAGTAACATATCACCTCACTAAATGGTAAATAGCCAGCTTGTTGTTTAGAGATTGCTGTTTAGAAAAGTTGAATAGTGTTTCATTCATCAGTCCTATTCTTCATATTGACAGTTTAGTATGATTTACTTTCAAGGTTGCCTCCTTTCATTGGAAAGTATGGTTTAGCAAAAAAGATGATGTTGATTATTTAACTAAATAAAAGAATAATAAATGGAAATAAACAGAATAAGTGCAAGTAAGACTTATTCTGTTTATTTCCATTTATTATTCTTTTATTCTTTTATTTAGTTAAATCAGTATACAGTATACAGTATGTAGTATATGCATCTTGGCGCCTCACAGTTTGGCGGGCAGCAACCTCCTTTGAAGAAGACCGCAGAGCCCACCTCACTGACAAAAGGCAAAGGAGGAAAAACCCAACACCCAACCCCAACCAACCAATTTTCCCCTGCAGCTGCTGCAACCGTGTCTGCCTGTCCCGCATCGGACTTGTCAGCCACAAATGAGCCTGCAGCTGACGTGGACTTTTACCCCCTCCATAAATCTTCGTCCGCGAAGCCAAGCCAAAGAAGAAGAATGTAGTATATAGTTTTGATCCTTAACCACAACAAGATAGATGCAGTGATAAACATGGGCATTTGGTTTGAAGGGCCTGTTTCTGTGGTGTAGATGTAGTCTCTGACTTTTGACCATAATGGGGACCAAAGGATTGGTTGTAAGTCATGTTGGTCATAAGTCAGGGAACGGGACATTGAGTTGCTGTAAGGAACGGGTACCTAGGGCTGCCATGGGGAACGGGATTCTCAGGCTTCCAGGGGAACGGGGAAAGGCGAATGGGGACCTCGGGATGCCGCTGGGAAAGCTGCCACGAGGAATGGGGACCTTGGGTTGCTGTGGGGAATGGGGAACAGGAACCTCAGGCTGCAGACAGGGAACGGGGACCTCGGGCTGCTGGGGGGAACAGGGCCGGGCTGCCACGGGGAAGAGGGAGCAGGAAGTTAGGGGTGCCGCCAGGAGGGGGAGCCACTGTATACAGTAATTTTTATACAAAATGTCTACGTAGGTCAGAAGTCAAGGACTACCTGTATGTGCTAAGGACTATCTGTGGTTAAGATTGGTGATGGAAAATATTGGGAATAATTAAAATGTTTGTCAATGATAACAAATTCGAAAATCTAGTTAGTAGAGGAAGAAATTTCTAGGCCACAAGTAGATATTAATGGACTCACTTGGCAGGCACAAAGGTTATAAATGGGATTCATTCTCTGGACATGAGCAAGTTAATGTATTTTGAGAAGATAAATAAGACACGTGAACACATGACATTAAGATATTAAGAGTAGAGGGACAAAGTGACTCAGGAATGTATGAGCACAGAATTCTAAAGGGAGCAGGATAGGTAAGGGTATGAAAGCAACCTGGATACTTGTTTTTATTCCTTATGGCATAAAGTACATGAGAAGGGAGAAACAGCAAATATTGTACAAAATTCCAGTTAGACCACAATCAGTGGATTGTTATAGTCAACACACTTCATGTAGAACGTGATTGAACCAAGCAAATTGCAGATTTATAAAGATGTTGCCAGAGTTGAATTTTTAAAGTTAAGAGGAGAGATGTATTTCATTAGAATAAAAACAAAAATGCTGAAAATAGTTGTCAGGTCAGGTTAGGCAGCATCTTCAGAGAGAAATGCAAATTGTGTTCCACGTCATTGACCTTCCATCATATTTTCCTTATGAAATATCAATAACCTGAAAATGAACAGTAATCTTGTTCACCACATCAGCAAGATCAAGGATTTTATTGTTGATTTTAAGAAGGGGAGGCTAAGGGACCATGTTTTCATTGCTGAGAGAATAGTAGTGATGGTTAGTGCTTTCAAATATCTGGGTATGCACGTCTCCTTGAGCCAGCTTCTAAAAAGTTTGAGATTTACCATTTTATCGAATACTTAACCAAACTTCTACAGATGTACAGTGGAAAATATACTGATTGGTTGCATCATGGATTGGTTTGGAAATTTGAGTGCCCAAGAGCAGAGAAGGTTGCAGATTTTGACAAGTTCATAATTCATAATGACTCGGCCTCAACATCATAACTGATCCCAGGTCACGATCTCTTCTTAACTTAAATTAAATTTGGGCATACAGCATGGTAGCAGGCCCTTTCAGTCCATGATCCCAAGCTGCCCAATTATACCCAATTAACCTACAACCCCCAGTATGTTTTGAATGGTGGGAGGAAACCTGGGCCCCCAGGGAAAACCCACGCAGACACAGGGAGAACATACAAACTCCTTACAAACAGAGTGGGATCCAAACCCCTGTTCTGATTGCTGTCACTGTAAAGGTATCACATTAATCGCTACACCAACTGTGCTGCCCCTTCAGGCAGAAGCCTGAAGTCTAGCACCTCCACCACAGTTTTTTTCTAACAGTGATCAGGTTCTCTTCCCCCCCAGTATCCTATCAATACTCTAGGACCATCAAAAGAAATTCTGCACTATTTAAACGTTACAGTTTTTCTGCACTAACTGCAACTGTGAAGATTTACTTTTCCTTTTTATTAATATCCTTTTTTTTGTGCCATGACACATTGTGGTAATTTAATTTTATGATTGCTGTTCATATATCTTACATATCCGCGTGGTTGCAGTGTATTAAAATTTTGGTGCATCTGTACATTTTACTTCTGTATGTGACAATAAATGCTTATAAACTCATAAAATGTTAACTCTTAACATTCTGCTGGACTGCTGCACAACCTGAATATTTTCAGCCTTTTCTGTTGTTTTATTTAGATATCCAGTATCTGTTACGTTGATTTTGACATTTGCAGGATAGAGTTGTTTTCTTCAGGGCAAAGGAAATTGAGATTTGTTTCAGTTGCATCCAGTTGTGCAAAACCTTGATAAAAATTATTTGGAAGGACCTATTTTCCATAGCAGAAAAGAACAGAAATCAAAAGTATGGTTAATTAGTGGAAGGATTAGAGGAGATTTATATTTTCTTGTCGTTTAAGTGGCAATTGACCTAAGAAAGATTAATAACTGTAAAATGCAGACTTAGATCCATGAAGAGGAATTTATAGAAATTTTTGACAGGCTTTTTCTGTCTCATAAATTTCTATATTAAATTAATCTTTAGTATAAACACTAATCAAAATATTTTTTTGTATTTTAGAATATGTGAAATTTTTGCACTCTGTTCCTCCAGCAGCCCAATAATAGGATATAACATAACATAACAATTACAGCACGGAAACAGGCCATTAGGCCCTTCTAGTCTGCACCGAACCAAACACCCCTTTCTAGTCCCACCTCCCTGCACAATGCCCATAACCCTCCATCTTCCTCTCATCCATATACCTGTCCAACCTTTTCTTAAATAATACAATTGACTCCGCCACCACTATTTCTTCCGGAAGATGATTCCACACGGCTACCACTCTCTGAGTAAAGAAGTTCCCCCTCATGTTACCTCTAAACCTCTGCCCCTTAATTCTTAACTCAAGGATAACTTTAACACCAGGGGAAAGTATACATAGAACATAAGAAATGGGAGCAGGAGTAGGCCATCTGACCCATCAAGCCTACTCCACTATTCAATAAGATCATGGCTGATCTGATGATAGGCTCATCTCCACCTACCTGTCTTCTCACCATATCCCTTAATTCCCCTACTATGTAAAAATCTATCCAACCTGGTCTTAAATACATGTTTTATATCTGTTTTCCTGAGTAAAGTTCCACAAATCTACAAGAATCATAATACGATCAATAATACTCTAATTAAAATATGTCATGTCCAACAATTCTTATGTATTAGATGTGTTGTATCAACTGCATCAATATTATATTTTGGATGGCCCATCTGGTCAATCACTGCCCATGCTTCGCTATGTGTAATCAGGTAATCAACCTGCCAGATGTGTATGTGGCGGGATGGACCATGACAGTTAACTCGGAGGCTGAGGGGGGAGCTTCTGTGGTCACACACCCACATACGTTTTGCACAGAGCCACTGGTGACTCACTAGAAACCACATTCAGTGGTCCAAGCACGCTTGCGCAGGCCGAAGAGGTGACATTAAGGGAGCAGTGAATAGAGCAGCATGGGATGAGGTTAGAAGGGAGATGTGGATGGATTTGTGTGAAAATAAAGACAAAACATGGCTTTCTGAGCTTAATAGCATTTGGCCCTTTATACTTGGGGAGAGATGTAGCAGTTTCCACATGTTCACCTTTTTCAAAAAATGTGGCTTCCCCTCTTCAACTCAGCCCTCACCTGTATATCCCCCATTACCCACACATCTGTCCTGGCTCCCTTCACCCGCATGGGTAACAAGGACAGGATCTCCCTTGTCTTCACCTACCAGTCTCCTCATCCTCCTCTGCCATTTCCACAACCTACAATGTGATCCCACCACCAGACACATCTTCCCATTTCTTCCTTCCACAGGGGCTACTCCCTGCATTACTCCCTCATCCACTCCTCCCTTCCTATCAATTGCCCCTTGGGCGCCAAAACCTGTGACCGCAGGAGGTGCTCCACTTTTATATAAATCTCCTCCTCTCCACCGTTCGGGGCCCCAAACAGTCCTTCTATGTGAAGCAGCACTTCACATGAATCTGTCGGAGTAATCTACTGCATCCGGTTCTCTGGTTGTGGTCTCCCCTACATCAGAGAGATTGGATGCAGATGGGGAGATTGCTTCATTGAGCACTTTGGCACTGTTCGGCGCAATAGAGGGGATCTCCCACAGGCCACCCATTTCAATTCTCCATCCCATTCCCTTGCCAACATCTCTGTCCATGTACTCGAATTGCCAGACTGATACCACCCGCAAATTGGAGGACAAATTGGGCACCCTAGAATCAGCTGGCATTAACATCGACTTCTCCAGTTTCTGATAGCCCCCCACCGCTTTACTTCCCTAGGTCTCTTTTCCTTCAGCTCTGTATCTTTCCCTCTTCCCTCTGTCTTCTTTCCCCCAGTTCTGCTTTCACAAAGCCAAAAGCTACTCTGTCCCTCCACCAATTCTCACCTTTCCTCTCTCCTGTCCACCTTTTGTCTGTTGATCTTTGCTCCTCCCTTTGCCATTCTTCCCTTCTCCTTCAGGTGCCTTCCTTTTTACTCGCACCTTGAAGCGGGGTTCAGGTTTGAAATGTCCGTTATATATCTTTACCTCCTCTGGATGCCACAAATCTTTGTTTTCCATTCACAACAACAAAAAGGACAACTGTGGATCCTTGCCAGAAATAGACTTTTCAAAGAGTGGTGCAGCATGGAGACAAGTTGTCCAGCTCACCAAGTCTCTGTTGACCATAAGCAATACTCTCGGATAGCCATTTGCAACCCTTTTATTTTGGCTATGCCCCCTTTAAGACTCTGCTCAAAATTTATGGGCACCCTTCCCTGTGAAGCAGTCAAGTTTAGTTGGTTTCTTCTCTCATATCAACTTCATAAAGAACATTAAAAATACTTTATGATTTCAGTCGGTTGCCTGCTTAAAAGTGGTGTCGCCCTCAATGAGGTGTGCGTATGGCCCCCGTTGAGAATGGCTGTTCTAGGATATATGGGTGTCCATTAATTACTAACTTTAATATGGATATTGGAAGAGCTGAAACTTGATACCCTGATATAACCAAAAAAAAGTCCATGTGTATATGTTTGTGTATCTTGATGTACACCTTAACTATACTTGTTTCCCCTTTGGCTTTTGAGCAGGTCACTTAATGCCTCGCTCTGACTGCATGAATATTCTTGGCCAAAGTCCCTTATGCTTTAGAGTCATAAATGGTCCCACCATAGTTTCATCTACTTATACCAATATGAGGGCAGATCCAACTGGTGATGAAGTAACGTGTTAGGTATTGGCTGATGGATGCAGGGTAATGACCAAGAAATAAAGAAGCTTGATCAAAACCCAATTTCACTTGATTTCCATGTCTCTTGGTAAAATGCTTAACTAACTTGGTTTGTGGATCTAACATATGAGCTTGGTAGGCATGAGTCCCATGAGGAACAAGCAACTGCTGAAACCCCTGTGGAAGATTATAGCCAACTGAACTTACAAAATTCTATTTAAGAGCCAAAATAAAAACAAGCAGCTGAGACACTCAGTGGGTCAGGCAGCATCCCTGGAGGGAACTGGATAGGCAATGTCTTCTCTCCATTTCCCTCCTGAATACCTCCAACAGTTTATTTTTTATTCTAAAATATTATGTCTAAATAATAGGGTGATTATTGCAACCTGATATCATTTGATGTGATTCTATCCCATGACATAAGGCTCCTAATTTCCTGTTTTTGAATGCAATGCGTCCCTTCATGCTGCTTACCCCCCACCGCTGTTTCTCCTCTACAAAATGGCACTGTGGATAGTTCCATTTCTATAACTGTCTATGAATGTTATTTTCTGCAAGAGATTTATGTGGGTCAGTAATGGTTTGCTTCAGGTGGGCAGATGAAACATGTAAAAACAATGCTAGAGAAACTCAGCAGGTCAAACAGTGTACTTTATAGAGCAAAGATAAAGGTACATAACCAAAATTTCTGGCGTGAGCCCTTCTTCAAGGAATAGAATTAATGTTGGCAGGTGCCCAACAAAATGGTGGGAAGGAGGGACAGTGGGAGGAGCACGGTCCCAAAGGCAGGTGGATAAAGGAGGGTGAGCACACCAGCAAGCAGGGGAAGGAGGGATGGCTCTGTGAATGGAGAGGGAATGGGTGGAGAGCTGGAGAAAAAAGACAAAGGGAAAGGGAAGGGAAGGAGAACAGAGAATAGGTTGGCTGAAACTGGAGAAGTTGTTGCAAATGCCATCCAGGAGGAGAGTGCCCAGATGGAATATTGTGTTGTTCCTCCAATTTATGGGTGGTCTTGGTGGGACAGTACATGAGGCCATGGACAGACATGTCAGAATGCGAATGGGACATGTAAATGAAGTGGTTGGCCACTGGGAGATCCCTGTCACTGATGCAGTCAGAGCAAAGGTAATGAGCGAAGTGATCTCCCAGTCTGCATCCAGTCTCCGATGAAGAGAAAGCCACAACAGACACAGTAGATAACTCCTGTAGGTACACAAGTGAAGTGCTGCTTCATTTGAAAGGACTGTTTTGGGTCCTGAATGGTGGTGAGAGAAGAGGTGTGGTCGCAGGTGTGGCAATTTCTGCGGTCACAGAGGAAGGTGCCAGGGGATTGATAGTTGAGGAAGGAGGAGTGGATGAGGGAGTCATGGAGGGAGCAGTCCCTGCAGAAGGCAGAGAAGGGAGGGGAGGGAAAGATGTGTTTGGTGGTGGGCTTATGATGTAGGTGGTGGAAATTACATAGGTTAATGTATTGGATGTGGGGACTGGTAGGGTGGTAGGTAAAGACAAGGGGAATACTGTGTTTATTGCAGCTGGGGGCAGCGGGAGCCAGGGCAGATGAGTGAGAACCGGAGGAGATGTGAGTGGGGGCTGAGTTGATGGTGGTGGAGGGAAAGCCACATTTGTGGAAGAAGGATGTCCTCATCTTGGGAACAGATATGGCAGAGACGGAGAAATTGGAAGAAAGGAATAGAAACGGGTTCATAGTAATTGAAAGAAAGATCATGGCATTACATAATTTTAAGATTGAATGTGAGTGGTACCAAGCAATTTGAAGAATTGCATACATGGAAAGGGCTCTCTGCACTTGCAAGATGATTGTACGAAGCAATGTGTTGAGGTAGACCTTTGAGGAAATTGTGACAATACAAGCAAATGTCACTCTGAGCTAATATTTTCTGATTTGAATGGCACAGTCCAGACTGAGAGAACACATACATATTGTTCAATTCTTTTGTGCATGTAACCACACCTTTTTTAATGTCAGTAAGATTCTTCCTCATCATCAGGGAATAATGGTACTGTTGTTCAATGTTCAAGTATATCTGTCATCCAAATACAGGTACTCCCCGACATACGTCTGTGTTCTGTTCAGG
Organism: Narcine bancroftii; assembly: GCF_036971445.1. NCBI lineage: Eukaryota > Metazoa > Chordata > Chondrichthyes > Torpediniformes > Narcinidae > Narcine > Narcine bancroftii. Next base: position 222,277,824 of record NC_091469.1, on the reverse strand, counting down.
TCGACCAATCATATCTCAAAATGGACGTATGTTGGAATTGCCCTGTGGGGACTACTATCCACAAAAGCCACTTGGAGGCTGGGTGAGACTCTTTAATCATGAAACTTGGCACCCATATTGTAAGAGCCGAAATGTGGATACTTAACTTGTTCGTCAGCATCCCAGGGTCCGTAGGCTGGACATAGCCTTCTTGAATCCTGTGCGCGTGTGTTTGTCCTTGGTTGGAGCATGTGCGGTGGGTTTGAGTACTGGGGTTCAGATGGCGCTGCACGAGAGTTAAGCATCCTAATGATATTGTTTTGAATTTGCACCCTAAACTCTCGTGCATGTGCCAACCGAACCCAATATGCAAATGAACTGCGCATGCACCAATTGAAGACTCACACATGCGCACAGGAATCATGATGGTTGCGCCCAGCCTTCGGACCCCGGAACACCAACTAACAAGGTATGCACATTTTAGCTCTTACATGCCCTGTATCTCTGTTATAGTTTGTCAAATACAACATAAGCTATGTAAATTTTGTATTTTTTCTTTATTATATATTTTTAAATTTTTTGTCGTATGTCTGAATGGTTGTAAGTTGCATAGGCCGTAAGTCGGGGACTATCTGCACATCAGTACAACCTGCCAAAACTGCGTCCACGATAGAAAAATAATGCAAGCACACATACAGACATAACATGCATACAGACGAACAATACATATATTCAGAACCTTAAGACATATATTTGAGCAATATTATTAATAGATAGTAGTGTCACAGGGAGTTGTTTTAGCCGTTCAATAGTCATTCGGCAGTCTCACTGTCCATGGGATGAAGATGTTTTCCTTGACCTGGTAGTGCTGCATGTAATACTTATATTTCTTTCCCAAAGGAAGTAGCTTGAGAATGGTGTGTGCAGTGTGATAGGGGTCTTCACAAATTTTGTGAGACCTCATTAAACCACAATCCTAGTAAATCACATTGAAGGGTAGGAGGGGATATCACTGATCCTTTCTGCCATTTTTATGGTCATGTCGATTTATCTCCAATCCAAGAATCTACAATAGTAGTTCCCAAACTTTTCAAGGCCACATCCCAAGTGCCCCCCCCCCCCCAACCACCATACAATGTCGCTGAGGGGTGAGGGGAGGTTAGTGGTGATGCTGATAGGGGTGAGGGAGGGGAAATTAGTGGCAGCACTGAAAGCAGGAGTAATGGTAGCAATGAGCAGGGGGGTAGTGGCATTGCTGAGGAGGGGTGTTAGTGATGTCACTGAGAAGGGGGTAGTGGTGTCGCTGAGGGGGAGATAGTGGCATCGCTGAGGGCTGGTTAGTGGCATTGCTGGGGGGAGTTAGTGGCGTCGCTGAGAGGGGTTAGCAGTGTCATTGAGGGGGGGTTAGTGGCATCACTGAGGGGGTTAGTGGCATCGCTGAGAGGGGTTAGTGGCATCGCTGAGAAGGGGGTTCGTGGCGTCGCTGAGAGAGGGGTTAGTGGCGTCACTGAGCGGGGGGTTAGTGGCATCGCTGAGAGGGGGTTAGTGGCATGGTTGAGGGGGTATTAGCGGCGTCACTGAGTGGGGTGTTAACGGTGTCGCTGAGGGGGATGTTAGCAGCATCACTGAGGGGAGATAGTGGTGTCACTGAGGGCGGTGTTGGTGGTGTCGCTGAGTGAGGTTTAATGGTGTTGTTGAGGGGGAGGTTAGTCATGTCACGAGAGGGGTGTTAGTGACATTGCTGAGAGGGAGTTAGCATCGCTGGGGGGGGGGTACTGGTGGCACTGAGCAGGGTTGGGTGGTGGTGGCAGCATTGAGAGGGCGGTAGTGACGCCAATACAACATGGTGGCCACTGAGACCAGCTCTCACGACAATGCCTTGTCACTCACTACTGCCACCCTGAGTTTGGCCAGAAAATTACTGCACTGGTTTCTTCATTAAACTTTGCAGCAGACTGAATAATAGCAAGACTGAAGGTTTGGACCATCCACTTTTTCCTCACTGCCCCCTGACTGACCCCTTTTCCTTCACCATCCCCTTGGATTGTTCCACTGCCCACAGGTGGGCAGCAGCGCTCACTTTGGGAATCACTAATCTACATCAACCGTAGTGCACAATGATGCAGCCAGCCAGGATGCTCACAATTGATCTCCTGTAGAAAGTTGATGGATTGGTGGTCACTAGCCTTGCTTGCCTCAGCCTTCTAAGGGGGAACAGTCGCTGTTGTGCCTTCCTGACAAGTGAGGAGATGTTATGTTCAGGAACTCCTGCCTATAATAAATAAAATATTATAAATTGAACTCTGAGGAACTTCATGCTCTCCGCTCACTCTACTACCTGGTCCTCCTGAATTGCACAATCATCTCCTTCATCTGTCCACATTGAGGCTCAGGTTGTTATTCTTGCACCATATAACAAGATTTTCCACCTCCTCTCTGTTGCATGGCTCATCATTGTTGCTGATGCAGCCTACTATTGTCATGGCAACTGCAAACTTGATGACACTGTCATGGCTCAGTAACATGAAAAAGAGCAGACTGAGAACATAGCCCTGAGATGCACCAGTACTCAGCACGATGGTGCTCGACATACTGCTGATGACCTGGACAGTCTGTTAGGAAGTCCAAAATTGAGTTACAGAGAGACTGAAACCCAGAGAGGACAGCTTCTCAATGTGAAGCTGAAGTCAATTAACAGCACCCTGGCGTATAAGACATTGTTCTCCAGTTGTGTTAGGAGGGACAGGGCTGTAGCATCATCAGTTGAACGGTTTTGTCTGCAGCCAAATTGAAATGGTCCAGTGTCTCTGGGGGTGTGTTTTGATATGTTCCATCACTAAACACTCGAAGCATTTCATAATTGTGGAGCTCCGTGCCACTAAGTGGTAGTTGTTGAGGCCTGTTACTGTAGTCCTCTTTGATACTAGGATGATGTTAGCTTCCTTGAAATCCGCAAGGATGATGGACTGCTGCAATGAATTGTTGAAGATCTCTATAAGGACCAATGTCAGTTGGTCTGCACAGTGCTTGGCCAGGTATGTTGGCTGGTTCTGGCTGCCTTTTGTGGGTTCACCCTGGATAGGATTCTCCTCAACTTGGCTGCGCCTATGCAAGGGTTTGTTCTTCACAAGGAGACAGAGCTTTCTTTCGAACCGTGCATAGAAGATGTTCGGTCTATCTGGAAGGGAGGCATCATTGTTGTTGATTCGTATGCTTGTCTTGTGATCTGTTATTTTGATACCTTACTGCTTGTGCCTCATGTCGCCAGTGTCACACTGTTAACTCGGGATCCTCTGTGCATACCTATGCTTTGCTTTCCAAATTGCATGGGAGAATTCTGCACTGGATGATCTTGGTGTCAACTTGTCTTCTGACCTGAAGGCTACAAATCAAGCTCTGAAAAGTGCATGGACCTCTGGGTCCAACCAGAGATTTTGGTAGCCCTGCTTGTGTAGCATTTGATCACCATGACGTCCTCAAAGCACTTGCAAATTATCATCTGTCACTGACCTCATTTACTCATCAATTGTCTATGAAGCCATTGTTGGTGGCCATCTCTCTGAAACAGCTCCAGCACTCCTGTAGTGTTGCTGCTTTTCCCCACTTCCCCACACCCCCCCCCCCCCCCCCACCCCCGGCCTGATCTCACTGTGAACTAACCATCTATTTTGCCAGCCTTCTATTTGCCAGGATTAGCAAGACAGATACGTAGTCCAAGTATCCAAGGTGAAGGCGAGACCCTGTCTTGCACACATCAGGGATGTTAGTGTACACCAGATCCAGGATGTTCTTTGCTCTGGTGGTGAAGTTGACATGCTGTTGAAACTGTGGTTGAACAGTATTCAGGTTGGTATGATTGGTCACAAGCTACAGTTGAGCTATCATCAGGGCAGGGATGTCTGGGCTTCACAGATGGCACCATAAAACTCCTTCATGGCTTCACCCTCATTTGCCCAAGGCAGAATGTTAACTGCGGTAATCAGTGTGGCTGTGAATTGTTTTACCATCAGATACCCCATTTCTGCTGAGTAGAAGCTCTTTACAACAGAGACATCTGTGCAAAAGTTCTCACAGATGTAAATGCACAGTCGCCATCTCGAGGCTTGCCAGAAGCAGCAGCATCTCTGACTGCCCTGAAGGAAATAAGGCCATGTAGCTGGATTGCTGAATATGGAATGGAGTCCTGGAGCCACATTTTTGTAATCACCAGAGCATATCAGTCTTGCAGTCATTTCTGGTTCAGATGCAGCTTCGGGTCATCCATGTTCTTCTCTAGCAACCTTACTTCTGCGACTAAGATCATGGAAGCACAGGTCTGAATGGGTTCATTCTAAGTCTAACCCCAAGGCCAGCCTCGTTGTTGCGCTTCTGCCTTCTCCCACATGGCCTCCCTCCACAATTTACTGAAGTCTGGCTCACTTGCTTCATCTAGTTAAAACCATGGTAGGATTCTAACCGTGGTACAACAAAGGCCCTTGTAAATGCAGAATTGCATTCAATAAAGAATCTCTAAATTGTTGTTTTACTTACTCAAGATATTATATTTGTGATATTCCTTTTAAAAAGTGAAGCTGAAGTTGAACTGTGCTTTGTCATGAAGAATGCTGATGTTAATTGGTCAGGGAACATAGAATATGTAAAGACAGTGGCTCTGTTATGTGACTCTGGTTGATATGCTACTGAAAACTTGACCTCGTCTAAAAGCCTATTGAGATTCCCAGGTATAAATTATTCTGAAAAATTGAAATTAATGATGTAATTAATTGTTCTCTTCCTAATCAAATATAAATCTCCATTATAAAATAAAAGCAGAACATGTTGGTTGGAAATACTGAGCAGATATGGCAGTATCTGCAGAGAGAGAAAAACAGTTAATGTTTGAGATCAATCAACTTCTTGTTGATGCATTAAACTGGTCAAATGCTCAATTCATGATCCTACAATCCAACACATCTTGTTTTTCAATAACTAGCAGGTAATCAATTTAAATTTGAATACTGCACATTGCAGAGTAAGCTGGAACATTTTAGTAATATTTCTGAGATAACATTTAAAGCTTGAGGATTACCCACAACTCTTGGAACAGATGTAAAGATTATCCAATCTAAGAATAGCCAAAGGCAGTAAACATGGGTAGTTGTTATTTATAGGTCCACAACATAGTATTGGAATATTGGACATGTATCAGGAAATAAGAGGAGTGTATGACATGAAGGAATACAATATTAATGGGAGACTTTAATTTGCCTGTGGACTGGACAAATCAGATCTGCTGAATTAAGATGAAAAATAAATTTAATAAATGTAAAATGTAAATGTAAAGGAAGCAACTAAAACCAAAGGCATAAAAGTTCTAGAGAAGTACAATTCATCTGTGGTGGATCAGAGAATTGAAGGATTGAAATACGTAAAACAGTACAGCACAGGAGCCCACGATGTCTGTACCTACCATGATACCAAATTAAACTAATGCCACCTGCTTGCACGTGAACTATATCCCTTCATTCCCTGCCTGTTTGTCTGTCTAAATGCCTCCGAAACATTGCAGTCATATTTTCTTCCACCATTTTCCCTGGCAGAAATCACCCTCTGTGCAAAGAACTTGTAGTGCACAATACTTTAAACTTTCACCCTCTCACCTTAAAGCTATGGCCTGTGGTATATGATTTTTCCACCTTGGGGGAAAAAGACTCTACCTACTCTGTCTATCCCTCTCATAATTTAATATACTTCACTTCTATCAGGACACTCAGATTCTGACACTCCAGTGAAAATGATCCAGGTTTATCCAACTTTCCTTTATAGCTAATATTCTCTAATCCATACAATATCCTGATGATATCCTCTTCTGCACCACTCCAAAGACTCCACATCGTTCCCGTAATGTGGTGACTGGAACTGCATACAATACTCCAAATCTAGCCTAACCAAAGTTTTATACAGTTGTATCATGACTTGGTTATGTAGGGAAGACTCCAATATGATGACAGTGATATAGTAATATGTATTCGGGAATTATTATTAGATAGAAGCACAGAGTGAAAATAAACATATGATTCTTTGGTAGGCTGGTTGTGACTTGCATACTATCATAGTTATGGAGGGCAAAGATAGGGCGGGTAATAAGAATATTTTCCCCATAACAAAGATGTCTGAAACCAAAGGACATAGGTTTACGGTGAGGAATAAGAGGTTAGCGGGAATCATAAGAAAACTTAACTCACGCAGACGGTGGTTGCCATCTGGAATGCACTACCTCAAGGTGGTCGAGTCAGGTACCCTCACAACATCTAAAAATGAACACATGAATCACCAAGGAATGGAAAGGTAGGGACCAAGTGCTAGAAACGAAATTAGCATTGCTGGAATGTGATGATCAGCATGACTGTAGTGAGTTGAAGACCTGTTTCAGTGCTCTGTTACTCAATGTTTCTTCTTTTCTTTTTTTCTTTGGCTTGGCTTCGCGGACGAAGATTTATGGAGGGGTAATGTTCACGTCTGCTGCAGGCTCGTTGGTGACTGACAAGTCCGATGTGAGACATGCAGGCATGGTTGCAGCGGTTGCAAGGGAAAATTGGTGGGTTGGGGTTGGGTGTTGGGTTTTTCCTCCTTTGTCTTTTGTCAGTGAGGTGGGCTCTGCGGTCTTCTTCAAAGGAGGTTGCTGCCCGTCAAACTGTGAGGCGCCAAGATGCACGGTTGGAGGCGAGATCAGCCCACTGGCGGTGGTCAATGTGGCAGGCACCAAGAGATTTCTTTAAGCAGTCCTTGTACCTCTTCTTTGGTGCACCTCTGTCTCGGTGGCCAGTGGAGAGCTCGCCATATAACACGATCTTGGGAAGGCGATGGTCCTCCATTCTGGAGATGTGACCCACCCAGCGCTAAATTAAACCAGAGATTAGCGAAGAACTCTGTGGCTTTGTCGAAGCCAAGGGATCATCAAACACCACTTACATTCTCGGGAATATTATTGAAAGGTCAATAGAAGTACAACAAGACCCATACTTCTGTTTCATTCACTACACAAAAGCCTTTGACACAGTGATCATGAAAATGTTTGAAGATATTATGATGGAAAAGATTTAAGAATAATCAGGAATCTCTACTGGCAACAATCTGCAGCCATAAGGATAGACAGGATTGGTGTATATCAGCCAATAAAGTGAGGTGTCAAACAGGGTTCTATCATCAGACCTATTCTCCCTGTAAGGTGAATAAAGTTATGAGAACCATACGAGACCTTCCTGGAATAAGTATAGGAGGACACAATATTAACAACCTCCGCTATGCAGATGATACAGTACTGTTAGCAAACAGTGAAGTAAATTTACAGAAATATAGTATCTAACATCAACAGAGAGTGAAAGACTTGGGCCTAACTTTAAACAATAAGAAAATTGAAGTAATG